>NW_020173068.1:7028160-7047428 GCF_003031525.2 Neophocaena asiaeorientalis asiaeorientalis
ACCCCTCACGACCCAGGGCGCCCGGAGCTGACCCTGCCGATGTCCCGCCACAACCGCTCACCACGTAAACGAAACCTCCGCACGCGCAAGGGACCTCCTCGGCCCTCGGTAGGTTTCCGTTTCCGCCTCCTCCCTGGGAGACTTCCGAGAGAACGCGGCGCACGCCGCCACGCATGCGACCACTCTAGCGCCAGCCTCTGGGAGCACTCTATGGCTGCAAGTGGTCCTGTCTCTACCCCGCCTGGCCCCGCCTCCAGCAAGCTCGCATTCATTCATTTATTCATTCAGTCAGGAGCTTTGTAGGAGATAGTATCGACCCAGACCTGTGCTGGTTGGATGTGAGGCATAAGAATGGAGGAACCAGGGATGTCTTGCAGAAGTTGGGTTGATGATGGAGTTATATCTTAGTTCCCCCACCAGGCATCGAACCCACGCCCCCTGCATTGGAAGCGAGAAGTCTTAACCACTGGACCGTCAGGGAAGTCCCAGACGGAGTTATACCTTGAAGTAAAGCCCGAGGAGGAAGAGCAGGTGTGGGAGAGGTGAGGGACAGAGTGAGGTGTGGGACAGATGCCCAGGCCGGATCTGGAGCCCAGGGGAGACTGGAGGGCTGAGATGTGGAGCTGAAGCCTGGGGTGGATGAAGTCACCCACGGAGAAGGTGTCCATCAGGGAGAAGTAAGACCACGACAGAGGCTGGAGAAGGAGGCGCGGCCAGAGGATGAAAGGAAACCATGCTGAAGAAGGTATTGGAGAGGAGAGGATGGACGAAGCCGGGTGTCAGGGAGGGTCCAGAGTGGGCAAGGGTGTAGGGGCTGATGGGCAGCCACTTTCTGCCTCCCTCCCCCACCCCGACCCCGCCCTGCCCGCAGATGGTGGCAGTCAAGAGACCTGCTCTGGTGGACGGATGAACTTGGCCCCCATTTTGTACAAAAGCCCCAGGGTCTCGCAGAATGTCACTCTCAGCGAGGGCAGAGGGAAGCTTGGAGCCCCTTCCCTCCCCACCCCCCAGCCCTCCTGCAACCCTCCACTCTCCTTCAAGGACCTCTCCATAGTTGGCCTGAATGGCGCCCTTCCCCTGTCCCCAACCTGCAGTTTCATAACTCTGCCTTCTTCAGGATACACCAGGCTGCTGCTGGGTCATAGCATGTCTGCTTTTATTGATTTGTATCACGTATACTGTCCCAGGCAGGTCGCAAGCTCAGGAAAAGGACCTACATCTGACAGAGCCTATACTTCTAGGGGTACTCAGCAAAATGAGGCTGGTATGTGTGTGTGTGTATCCACGTCCTCTCCATCCTCCCAGATTCATCTCAGACCCACTCATTCAGTCCTCTCCATGGTCTCTCTTCAGCTGGTTCCCTCTACCAGGAATTCCTCTAACCCTCGCCTCCATCTATCCAAGTCCTTTCCACCCTTCAAGGCTTGGCTCAAAGGCTGCCTCCTCTAAGAAACTTTTCTCACCACTCCATCATCACCACCACTTGTTGGCCTTCATTCTCTACCACCTTCTGTCACTGGTTAGCCTTTAATTAGATACACCAGTCGTTTATGCATTGAATCCTTGTCTCCTAGGGACTGAATCTGATTCATTTCTCAACCCTATGGCATGTCCAGCACAGGACTGGGTACACAGCTTAGGTACAAAAAGATACTGGTTGGTGCATGCATGCCTCTGTGTGTGTGTGTGTGTGTGTGTGTGTGTGTGTGTGTGTGTGTGTGTGTGTGTGTGTGTGTGTGTGTGTGGTTATGTGCATATTTATGGTCTGTGGATCCTAAGGGGTCTACGGTGTGCACCGAATGTAACCATTCATTTACCCAAATGACATTTATTGAGTACCTGTAACTAGAATCCTGAGTGTTTTGGTTTATCACATGGACTGCATCTGTGGGTGGTTTGTGGGTGTGAAACCTGTCAGTGTGCAGTGTATATTGTGCAGGCGTTTGGAGCATCTCTGTTATTATGTGGATTTTGTGTGCATGGGGACATGGGAACTGTTGATATTTTGTGTCCTGTCTGTGCAAAAACACGATCTTAAGAAATTAAGAGTCAGAGACACAGATTTGAGCCCCTGTCACTTACTCGGACCTGATTCCAAGCAAGTCATCAAACTCGCTGGGTCCCAGCTTCTAAATGTATATTATAGGGAAGATAATATCTATGATCCTAGAACTGTACACCGACTAGAGCTCTATCTCGTAGGGTATTGTGAGGATGAAGGATGAGAAGTAACTGGTGAGAAGGGCTCAGCACAGTGACAAATGGCAGGTGCCCAGTAACTGTGGGTTCCATTTCCCCAAGTGTGTGCATGTACGTGTGTGAGCAAGAATCCCAAGCCCAAGGAATGTCTAACCTGGGCCTCTAGACTCCCTCTCCTCCCCATAAGGGCCGTGCTCGAGCTCCCACCCCAGAGTCTGGGACCTGAGCCAATCTAGAGTCACAGTGGATGGAGGACGGACATGTCCTTTCTGGGAGCAGGACTACAACTGAAAGCAGCTTCGGAGCAGCTTGGACTTGGACTTGTACTGAATAATGAGGTCCAGTTTGCTGTGGCCCAGGGTCAGCCGTTTCTCATCCCCAGACAGGCCATTGCGCTGACCACCTGTGGGGCCCCTGGGGAGGCCAGGCTCAGGTCCCTGCCTGGTGCCCTGTAACTGATGATACTTGGTGATGAGGTCCAGCTGGCTGTGGCCCAGAGTCAGCCGCTTCTCATCCCCAGAGTCCACTCCAGGCTTTCTGCCAGGGCTCGGTCTGGGGAGATCATTGGACCCAGGCCCCTCACCCCAGAATGGGCCAAACTTCATGATGAGGTCCAGCTGGCTGTGTCCCAGGGTCTGCCGTTGTTCATCTTTAACCTGCTTGCCAGGCCTGGCCAAGGAGTTGGCTTCAGGGGGCACTCTGGAGCCCCCAGCCTTGGGGGACTGTACCTGGAGGTCCAGTTGGCCATGGCTGTGGTTTGGGGACAGGCTCTTGTCCTCTGGGGTTCGATTGCCAGGCCTGGGGGAGCCTGACTCAGGGGGACCCCTGGCATCCTGGGCCTGGGGCAGGAGATCCAGCTGGTTGTATCTCTGATTTGAGGCCAACCTCCTGTCCTCTGGGGCCTGCTCACTAGGCCAAAGGGAGCCTGAGATGGGGGTCACCCCAGAATCAGGGCCCCCTGCTTCTCGTGCCCTGGGGAAGGGGACGAGGAGATCCAGCTGGCCATGGCTCTGACTCAGAGACACCTTATTCTCCTCCACTGCCTCCAGGGCTGTGCCGGGTACCCAGCGGCCTCGTGGGGGGCTAGGCTCCTGGCTTCCTGTGACCCCATTCTCTGGGAGCCCGGACAGAGCTGAGACACCCCGGGGAAAGGAGAGGAGGGGGTGAGGGCGAGCAAACAGAGGTGACCCCCCTGCCAGGGTCACAGGGCTGGTGCTATTGGGGTTGAGGGCAGGGGAGGGCTGGGACCAGGGGGACGCCCCCAGCTTGCTCGGGTTGGCCCTGTAGGGCCCAAGCAGGGGGCCGTGGTTAGGGTCTGAGAGCTGGCATTGCAGGGAGGGCTGGCCATCGGCCTCACAGTGGGCAGGGCCCGGGGAGGAGGATCCCATAGCCATGTCACTGCAGCCGCCGCCTCTTGGCAGAGCTGGGTAGGAGGAGTGACCCATGCGAGGTGAGCACTTGATGCTACTGAGGCTGGTGCTGGAGCACGACAAGGATGTGGTGCTGGGGATGCCGGGCCTGAAGGACCGGGCCACTGGGGGAGGGCACGGTGCCCTGGGAGACAGGGGATCTTCACCTCCGCAGAAGCCCTCCACGGGCCGGGACTCGGCATAAAGACAGCGGAACTCCTGGTCAAAGTCTTCCACGATGCGGCCCCTCAGCTGCAGCACCATGCTCGTGTGCGCCTGGCTGCAAAGCCAGGTGAAGCTGGGGGCAGAGGGTCAGGGTCAGGAGGCAAAGTGCAGGACCTTGGGGCCAGGCAGGAGTCACAAACAGGGGAGCAAGATAAAACCACCAGCACCCCTAGGGCCCAAGTGAGGGGGCAGAGCTCTGACTCCGGAGTCTGTTCTAGCCCTAGCTCAGCTTAGTGGACTTCGGCACGTGGTTTCACATCTCAGCCTCAACTTCCCCATCTGTAAAATGGACCAAGGGCCAGGTTCCCTGAAGTCCCTCCAATTCCGAGGTGCAAGAGTTATTTTCTATGCCAAGGGCATTAAAGTAGTCCTTCCACAGAGTGAGCTCCTCCAGGGCCCAGCCCAGGGCTGTCTTGCTCCCCACACTGGCCCCTGGGCCCTGCACCATGCCTGCCACATGGCAGCTGCTCGGTTCATGGTGGAAAGGATGGATGAAGAAAGGAAAGTTCAAAGCTGCCAGGTCCCAGGCACCCTCGCAAGCCGGTGGCTCAGCCCCAGGCACCCTCCCCGCCATCCACTTGCTCACCTGTAGCTGCCTGCCACCACCTGCTCACCGTCAATGATGGCGAACTTCTCCAGGGCCTGCCCCGTGAAGCGGCGGCCTGCCTTGCTGCAGTATGTGTCCCCACACGTGCTCCGCACACGCATGTTCTGGGCCAAGAAGGGAGGGAGGTTGGGAATCACCTTTAGAGGACAGGGCTCAAGCCATGTCTAAATCTCCTGGGATCTCTGACCCAAAATAGCTATAGGAGAGCCCGGCCTCCCACTCCCATTGACCCCTGATGCTCACGAACCACCCGACTGACTCTCCTGCCCTCCCTGACTCCACACCCCAGTTCCTGCCCCCGTCCCTTGCTGACCCGTAGGTGCCCTCCATTGAGGTCCATCTTGTAGCACATCTCCAGGAAGTGCCTCAGGTGTTCCTCGGCCAGAAGCAGGTAGACGGGGACACCACGCCAGCCCGAGGCCTCCACGAGGTCACACAGAAGCTCCATGTCGGTGAAGATGTCCATTACCACAGCCACCACCTGGCGGGGGCGGCGGGGGGTGGGGGGGAAGCTCAGCCCTGCCCGGGGCACTGCCGAGGCCAGGGGTAGAGGCTAGATCCCCGGAAACAGCACTGGACTGAAAAGCAGAAGGCCAGAGCCCATGAGAACACCTGAACTGGGAGGGCTTTTAGTGGTGACCCAGCCTGGGGGTTCCTGACATGGAAGCTGGGGGGTTTCACTGTCTTGAAGCCCAGAAGGCTGTTTGAAAGTTTTTGTGTCCATTTTTCTAAGGACGGTTTGTTTATCTGTCATCTGATTCTCAAAGAGGTCTGTGGATCAGCTGTACCAGTCTAAAGGTCTACTCTACAGATGGCAAGACTGAGGCCCAGAGGGGGAAAGAGTCGGAAGCAAAACCCAGACCCCACTTCCCAGGATAGCACCTCACACTCCCCCCACTTGCTCAAGCTGTAGCTCTGGCTGTCTGTCTGAGGCTCCCTTCTCATGGATCAGAGCTGCAGGCTAATTACTGGGGTCTTCAGTGCCCTTTGCTAGACCCACCTGTTTCGCTGAGAAGCTGCAGAGATCTGCTGTGACCTCTTACAACTGGGACCAAGTTTTCTGCTCGGTGGAGAGGTGGGGCTTGCAATATCTGCCGTGAGAACCTCCTCTCCCAGTCCAGGCTGAGAGGCAGGAGGTGCGGAGCAAAGCACTCCAGCTCTGGAGCCAGACAGAGCTGGGTTCGAACCTGCACTCTGCTACTTCCTAGTGCTATGACCTTAGGCGAATTCCTTCACCCCTGGGAGCCTCAACTTCCTCATCTGCTAAATGGAGATAGTGATAGCTACCTCTCAAGAGTTACGGGGAATTTAATGTGAAAATACTCAACACACAACAGAAGCTCAATAAATGTTCCTCTCCTGCTGCCTCCTTAACAAACAAAGCCATTGGGCCACAGGGGGAGGAAGCACTTCCCAAGATCACTCTGAGAGTCAGTGACAGCCCAGAGTGGAAGCTTGGCTCCTGACCCAGATGTGGAGGGTCTAGACGGGAGGATGAGGAACCAAAGCACTGAGGGATGCCCTAGTCCATGGCACAGGCCTGGCCACAGGTGAGGGGAACAGGACAAGCAAGAAAAATCAAAGGGCAGTGGTGATGACAGCAGCCATCTCACTAATAACCCCATTCCCTGTGCCAGTCAGGTCTGGCCCTCCCCTGCCTGGGACGTAGGTAGACTTGCCAGGGAGGCTCTGGAGGTACCAGCAGGATGCCAGCATCCTGGCTCCTAACATCTGCAGCAGGTACCCTCAGGGCTGCTCCCCTAGCAAGAGCACTGAGTCTAAGCCACCCCAAACTCTGCCTAGGGTCATCTGATCCATCTCCCTGCCTCCTGAGTCAGAGGCCAGGGCTCCAGGAGTGAGGCTGTGCTAGTCTGTAGCTGAAGGCTTCCCAGGTACAAACACCCCACTTGCTCTGCCGCTTCCCTTTCTCCTGAGCCCTGCTCCCCATCCTTGAGCCCAGCAGCTTCCGCTCCTCTTTCCTTTGGGTGCAGAGCTAAAAGCCCAGCCCTCAAGGCCATGCTGAGGCCCAGGCACCAGCACCCCTTCCCCTGCTTCAGGCCAGTGGAGATACAGTGCACAAAGCGAGGTTCAGTTGGGACCATTTGTCAGGAGGCAGGGCTGTGCCTGGGGCCCGGGGCCTGAGTCTAGAGCCCTTTCCCTCTCCCTGAGCCCCGGGTTCCATTTCACCAACTGACTGGACCTCATGAGTAAGTCCCAGTCCCTTTCTGGCCTCAGTTTCCTCCTCTGTAACTCAAGGGGGTGGCTCAGATGCTCACCAAGGTTGGGGTTCTTAGTTTGGGGATCACAGACCTTTTTGAGAATCTGATGAAGGCCATAGGCCCTCTCCCCCAAAAGAGAGAGGATCCCCCTCTGCAATGAACACCACTTTGCACGCGTTTTCAGGGTGTTTGTGGAGTCCCTGAGACCCATCCCCTGTTCTAAGCTTGTTCATAATGTCCTCGAGTGCCAAGAGGTTACCAAGGTAAATAAAACACGCCCACACTCTAGGAGCTTGTGATCTGATAGGGGGCAGAGGTTCTCGTCCCAATGCTGCCCCCAAGCTGCTGTGTGGCCACACTTCCTCTCCCTGGGCCTCAGTTTCCACATCTGTGAAATGAATGTCTGAAGAGACGAGGCCCTTACCGTGCGGGCCTGGCTGAAGAGGAAATGCAGAAGGTCCTTGATGCTCTTGGCTTTGTTCCGCTGTAAGTGGATCACAGCCTGCGTGGGCCTGAAGCCCGTGGCCCGTGGCACCTCGGGCCAGCCCAAGTCCAGGTCCGGGGGGTCTATGTCGGAGGCCAGGGGGAAGTAAGTGCCGGAGGTGACTTCGGAGAGCAGGCTGAGGGGGTCAGGCCCGGCAGCCCCTGGCCCCACAGCCTCGCCTAGCTCAGAGCCCCCGCGCGCATGGCTGGTCATGTAGTCCACATCCAGAGGGCTCAGGAAGGGCAGCTCCTGCTCCTCGGAGAGGACCCGCAGGTAGGCAGCCTCACCCCGCTCCAGGAGGGCATCGGCCGCCAGCCGGGCTGCCTCGCTGTGCTGGAGCACCCGCGGTGAGCTCTCCCGCCACCGCTGCCGCTTCAGCTCCTCCACCCGGCACCGCAGGGGCCCCGCCATGCCCTGAGCTCCCAGCGCCTCCGAACACGCCTGCCCACCGGCTACCCTCACCCTCCAGCAAGCTCCATGGCCTGCACCCCGGGCCGGCTGCAGCAGGAAGAAGATACCAGCAGAAACTGTCTCCCGCCCGCCTGCCCTTTGTCAGAGCCACGCTCCACCCCGTTGCCCCCGGCCTCGGGAACCTGTTGGGTCAGCCTCACATGTCCGCCTGCTGTTGGGACTCGCCCGCCCGCCACCCGGGGAAAGGGAAGGTCCTTACTCAGCACACACTCCCTCCGCCACCCCAGCGTCACCTGCTGCATCCCCACCAGGCTCCCAGCAAGTTTCCTCCAAACACTGCCCTTCCGGAGTCCCAGTGAAAAATGCTGTCCCACCCCTGAAAAATTCTGTTCCCGATGTCTGCGTTTCCACCACCCTCAGCTCTGGGGAAGCTCTTGACCTGGTGGCGCCAGACCCCAGCCTTTCTCCCCTCCTCGGGGGCTGAGTATTAAATGGTTAGTGAGAAAGTTGGTTGAGAGGATCGGGGGACACACTGCGTGGTCCGGAGGCAAACAGCAGGCCAGTTTCTGTTCTCTGCCTCCATCAAGGGCCTTAGTCCCGGAGTCCTCAGGAGCAGGGTGAGGCTTTGCACTGGAGAAGGGGGCTCAGCAGATGGCAGCTAGCTGGGAAGGCAGGCCGGGCAGAAGTGGTCACAAGGGTGCCAGCCCCACCTTTCTGTGGAGGGAAGAGGTCCCATGAGGGTGGCCGGGACAGCAGAAGACCTAATGCCATGTCTCAACGACCCCGTTTAGTACTGGCTGCACTTGCTTTAACTGATCTGTGATCATGTCCAGATCAGACACAGGTTCCTCTATGCCCACAAAGCTTCACTTGGGGCCCAATGCATGCACAGCGGGGCTGGTGCTGGCGAGGGGATTTAGGGGCTCCCTGCGTCAAGCTGGGCCCTGGGACTAAAGACGAATGGGGCTTTGTCTTTGAGGATCCTAGAGGGGCCCAGGAGGGGCAGGGGCAGAGATCAGAGCCCCGGGTACTCTAAGGAGGCCCTTCCCTGGGCGTGGGGAGGCTGCGTGAGGGGCAGGGGGAGCCAGACTGTGGGAGGGTAACAAGCCACGGGGGTAGCCGAGGTGGCAGGGCCTTATCTCTGGATTTGTTTAGGGGGAGAACAGGGCCATATCTGGGTCAGAGAAGCACTCCTGGGAGGGGAGGAGTCATGTTTCTGTGTTGCTGAGTTCCTGTGTTTATCCCTCAGTGTGTATATGTCTACCTGACAGTACATATTTTTGGATCTTTTAAAAAATTATTTTTAATTAACATAAAGTTTACCATCTTAACCATTTTTAACTGTGCAGTTCAGTGGTATTAAGTACACTCATATTGCTGTGCAACCGTCACCACCATCCATCTCCAGAACTTTTTCATCTTTCCCAACTGAAACTCTGTACCTATGAAAGGCTGAGTACCCTCCTCACCCCCTGACAGCCACCACTGTACTTTCTGAGTGTGAATTTGACTACTCTGGGTACCTCATGTAAGTGGAATCATACAGTCTTTGTCTTTTTTGTGACTGGCATATTTCACCTAACATACAGGTTCACTCGTGTTGAAGCATGTGACAGGATTTCCCTCCTTTTTAAGGTTGAATAATATTCCATTGTGTGTATATACCACATTGTTTATCCATTCACCCACTGATATAGTCACTTGGATGGTTTCCACCTTTTGGCTATTGTGAATAATACTGCTTGAACATGGGTGTACAAAGTTGGCTCTGTATTTTTTAATATTTCCCTCCATGCCCACATTTGTATTAGATTCCATTGTTTTAAGTAAAAAAAAAACACTGAATATTGACAATTTCACGTGGCTCAACTCAACATAGACAGGAACACCTCAGAGATATTATGGGTTCAGTTCCAGACCACCGCAATAAAGCAAATATTGATATCTCAGTAAAGTGAATCACACAAATTTTTTTGGTTTCCCAGTGCATACAGAAGTTACGTTTAGGGCTTCCCTGGTGGCGCAGTGGTTGAGAGTCCGCCTGCCGATGCAGGGGACACGGGTTCGTGCCCCGGTTCGGGAAGATCCCACGTGCCGCGGAGCGGCTGGGCCCGTGAGCCATGGCCGCTGAGCCTGCGCGTCCGGAGCCTGTGCTCCACAACGGGAGAGGCCACAACAGTGAGAGGCCCGCGTACCGCAAAAAAAAAAAAAAAAGAAGTTACGTTTACACTATACTATAGTCTATTAAGTGTGCAAAAGAATTATGTCTAAAAAAACAATGTACATACCATAATGAAAAAATACTTTATTGCTAAAAAATGCTAGCCATCATCTGAGAACTCAGGGTTGCTACAAACCTTCAGTTGGTAAAAAAAAAAAAAGCAGTATCTGCAAAGCACTGTATAGTGAAGTACGATAAAATGAGGTATGCCCGTACACTATACCTATGCATTACTATATACCTGGGCGTGTGTGTACTTTACATACTGTCTATTTGTGACGTTTGTGTGTCTGCTTGGCTGTCTTTAGGTATCTAGCTGCACATCAGTGTATATTTACCTGCTTGTGCATCTGTGTATGTTCTCGTGTATGTGTCTGGGTGCATATCTGTGTGCATGAATGTCTGCGCAGCAGGGGTGGTCTTTGACCCTAACATTGGACTGTGGTACTAAGTGTCTGTACAAGGGAGCTCAGCTGAGAGGGGCAAGGATGGGAAGACTGAGTTGAAAAGGGCTCCAAGGGATCCCGGATACCCTGATAATAAAAGCGTATAAATCAAACGAAATCCCCCAGGGCTGCAGGACTGTCCACCCGTCCTATGGGCTGAGTGGGTAAAGGGCAATGGGAGGGCAGACAAGTATATCCTAGCCTTGGGGCTGAGTCTAGGGGTGGGGACCCAGGGTGACGAGAGCCATACAGATAGCTAAGCCCAGACCCTGGATGCAGTGGGTCGGGCATAGCCCCCTAATAACTGTTATTAAGAGGAAGAAAATTATTTTCCTGTCCAGGGGGTGTGTCAGGCGCCTGCCTGGCATCATTCTGCTATCCTAGGGGCCATTTAGCCTTGTCTGTTCTTTCTTAGAAGCTGAGTGGCACCTGGGCAGGTGAATGTCGTGTGGGGCTGGTGGGAGCAGAGGTTGGGCTGCAGCCCTTCAGTTGCAGGCTGCTCTGATGCCAACACTGCCACACACCTTTACTGTGGCACCTCTGGGTCAGGGGAGACAGGATTCCCGGGAGGAGCAGCCAGGGCTAGTAGGGGTGCCAGAGTGTGCCTAAATCCCTTGAATGAAGGCAAAGTGACCTAAAAGCCTGACACAGGCACAAGTCGTGAGGATTCCCAGAGACTGGCTCGAGCTGGGTATTAAAGGATGAGACAGATTTTGAGACGTGCAGGGTGGAGGGCTGGGCGTTCCAGGCTGGAGGACTAGAGGGGCGGGGGCCTGCCTACTGAAGGTATTGCAAGCAGCAGTGCAGGGAAAGGGCTGCCGGAAAGGCCGTCTGGAGCCACACCCTGAAGAGGGCCTTGCTGAGGCCCAGAGGTTGGCAAGATCCATCGAGCGGTATTTTAGGATAACTTAGGAAGCAGGCCCCCGGGGGCAGAGTGGCCCAAAGCAAGAGTCCCAGAAACAACCCAGATGGTGTGGTTTGCTGTTCTTGAGCACCACACAGGCCTTCAGGAGGCCACACTGGCTCTGGAACTTAATGGGTGAGCCAAACAATCACAACTCTGAGTCACGGTGGCGTAACCTGTAAAATGGGACCAACACCATCTCCTTCACCAGGTGGTTGTGAGGAACAAGTGGACTACTCTGTGTCAAGTGCCTGACTGAGAGAACGAGGAGCTCAGTACATGCTGAATTTAGAGCTTTTCCAGCCATGAAGGGGCAGGGGCTCAGTGAAGGCCTGACGGCAAACGAAGCAGCACCACGGAAGCTCCTTCGGGTCCGTCTCCGGCCTCTTCCAGACCAAAGGCCAGCCCTGAAGGTGAACATGGCCCTGGGCCATGTCAGTGGAGTGTGGCTCTGAGATTTGGCCTCTCATCCCAGCTCACAGGAGTCAAGGTCCTCTCTCCACTCTGCATACACAGATGAGCACTGGGCAAGTACAATCACAAGGAATAAGGATTTTGGCATTCTGCTTTGGAAAGGTGACTGTGTCTGGGTCTACACTGTAACACTGTAACGATGGGGTCTCACCCTTTCCCCCACATCCTTCCCTCCACCCCCTCTACCTATCCGTCCACCGTATTCCATCCCACAGTGGGAGACCTGTCCCCACTCCCCATGTTTCCATAAGAGGAGAGAATTCCCACTCCACTCTCCTGGAGGGGAAGGGTGAGAGGACCACTCCCTAAATCCTCACAGGCTTCATCCTCCCCAGAGGAGGGGAATGGCTTGGCTGATTAGTGGCTTAGGGAAGGAGCTGAGCTCAAATATTTCTGGGTTTCTCTCTCTCTCTCTCTCTCTCTCTCACTCTTGGTTCTGCTGTAGGCATAAGTAGCATATTCTCCATTGATCTACACTGTAAAATTCCACAGGAGGTTCTGTCCCTGCCAGGGAGAGAGGTCTGCCCCTTTTTTGGGGGCGGGGGGCGTGGTGCTTATTTGGGGGAGGATATTATTAAGTCCATTTGGCCCAAAAGCAAAAGCTACATTCTCCAATCCGCTTTATCAGAAATACTGGTAAAGCCCCCATTTTGATGTCCATGTGTCTGTCTCTTATTTTTCAGTTCATTCTGGACTTGGGAGGGGAAGAAGACATATTAGCCATTGATCTCTTAAGCCCCCAACATTATTGATCCAGCCACGTCTCCCTCCCCATCCCCTCTCCCTCTGCCCATTCAGTCCACCCAACATATATTTAATGCTAACTGTAGGCCAGCACTGTGGTCCCAAAGATGAGTAAGACTTAGTCTGTGCCCTGGAGGAACTCAGTTTAGTGGGGAAGGCAGACTCAGAAATAATTATAAGCCACAGAATAAGCTGAGGTATAAACCAGTTGCTTGCGGTTTAGAGCTCATGAGTCATTCTGGAAGCTTAGAGGAACCATGTTCCACCCTCCACCCCCAATTAGAGTACAGCCCTGTTGTAGGCTCTTTCTCAGATGGTGACTGGGAGGTGAAGGAACTGTTTCTGGCCACAGGGAGGGAGAAAAAGAGGGAAGAAGCAAGCCAGCACAGGTCAGTGATTCTGGTTCCCGACTGTGAAAACTTGAGTGAGCCTCTCAGAGCTTCAGCCTCCCATCTGTAGAGCAAGAGGCTGGAGGTCTCCAAGTCCCTTCTAGTGCTCACAATGTGTTCTATCACTTTTTGACGTTACGGGTCAGTGCTTGAAGATTCCCTTCCCGGAAATCCCCGGCCAGGATCTCCAGGACCTTTTCTCGCCTCATCAGAGGGGTGGAGGCCCTTGACCTGGGCAGGGTCTGGGCCCTTGGGCTCAGCAGCATAGTTTGAGGGAAGTCCCCTGGAAGCCACAGAAAACTTGTGAGGGGTGGTTATCACCAGGGCAGAGTGAGGGGGTAGAAGATCATGGCCAGGGGCCTGAGGTCTGGCCTATCCTCCCTAAGGCCAAGTCCATGGTGTCAGTGGTCAGGGCACAGTGGGATGCAGTGGGAGAAGGCTGAAGGGGGCAGAACCAGGGTAGCAAGTAAAGGGCTGCTCCCAAGGGAAGAGTTCACTTTGGGACTGTCGGGTTCTCGGCCCACAAACTGCCCACTCCCCTTCCTTCCCCACTTCACCCCAAGCACTGATAAACTCTAGGTTCCCCGGGCATGGAGACCAGTGTGAGCTCCCTTCCCTCTGGGCCCTCACCTCAGAAATCACTTGCCCCCAACCTGTCCTCCAATCTCTGGTCTCAGGAAAGGCTTCCCTCCTCCCCTCCAAAGCCAGGCCCTTGTCCTCCAGACCAGGCTTCCGCTTCCAGAGGGATCTAACCCTAATTCCTCACGTTTGAGGGACGCTTCCTACTCCACTCATTGCTTTACACTTAATCAGACTCCTCCGCACCCCATGCACATCTTCAGTTCTTTCCTGTGCTGAAAACACCTGCTCTCCCATCTCCTGCCTGATTCTTCTCCGTTTCTTCTCATCTAGGCACCTCCCAAGATACCACAACTGTTGCCATAACCTGCTCTCAAAAGTCTTGTTCTTGAGGCTTCCCTGGTGGCGCAGTGGTTGAGAGTCCGCCTGCCGATGCAGGGGACACGGGTTCGTGTCCCGGTCCGGGAGGATCCCACATGCCGCCGAGCGGCTGGGCCCGTGAGCCGTGACCGCTGAGCCTGCGCGTCCGGAGCCTGTGGTCCGCAAGGGGAGAGGCACAACAGTGAGAGGCCCGCGTACCGCAAAAAAGAAAAAACAAAAAGTCTTGTTCTTGGAAGAATCTAAAGCCCTTAAGCTCCACCCACTTACCCTCAGTCCTATGCTCTGCAGCACACAGCCTTAAGAGCCTCCTCCTCCTGGAAGGCTCCACCCACACCGCCCACGCCTGGCTTTTTGATTCCACCTCCTACGCTGGTTCCTAATCTCTTCCTACCCCCGTCCCCACCCTCCCCCGGTGGATGCTTTCTCCCACGCCCACCCCACTCCCTTTTCTACCCTCCACATTTCGTCTTCTGGGAACTCATCCAATTTCATGACTTCAGGTGTCCCTTCTATACCCAAGACAGGGCCAAAGTCCTTGGCCCCGAGGTCATCATCATCCCCCAAGGTCCAGGCCTGCCCTATGCCCTTGCCCTCCCTGATGCATCTTCCGTCAGACCAGCTCCCCATAGACACAACCAACATGCACCAAAGAGGTGGGGGGCTTGAAGACATGAGACTGGTCAGCTTCGCTATGTAAGTGGTTTCTTGCACCAGTAAGTGGCTTCTCCTCAGTGGACCTGCTTCCCTAGTGCATCATGGGGGCAATAATCCCTGCCCCATCTCATAGGATAATGTAATTAGGACCCGAAAAAAAAAACACAATGCAAAGAAGATTCTTCTTTTCACGCTCCTGTCTTCTGCTAGACATCACCATCTCCCTGCTTCCGGGAGAGCCCTGAACAGCTTTCTTCAGGCTTCAGGTTCAGTGAGGCATCAAGTCCTGACGATTTTATCCCCTGCAATGCCTCTGGGGTTTGAACTTCCTCTGAATTGCTACAATCGCTTCCAGGCCTTCAAGCCTAGATGGCTAGAATCCTTCCGGACTGCACCCATCCACGCTGCACGCTGCTGTGCACCTGCATTCCCATCAGGTCACAGTCCCTGCCAGATGCAGCGTTACCCAGGCGTCCCTGAGCCGTGGCCCCATCTGGATCTCGGCAACCGACTCAGCTGCTCCACTTGAGTCTGAAGTTTCCTGCTCCGTGCCGCGGATCCTCACTTCCTATTTTTCTTTCCACCTACCTAAACCTTGCCCATCCTTTATGTTCCAACTCCTCGAAGGCTTTTCTGAACCTTGAACCTGAACTCCCTTGTTCTGACTTTTCCTGTTAGTATGTGTATGCGCCCACAGAAGCCCACGTGGCTGGAATATTGCTTTAGTTTTCCTTTTCCTTTTTTTTTTTTTGTGGTACGCGGGCCTCTCACTGTTGTGGCCTCTCCCGTTGCAGAGCACAGGCTCCGGACGCGCAGGCTCAGCGGCCACGGCTCACGGGCCCAGCCGCTCCGCGGCATGTGGGATCTTCCGGGACCAGGGCACGAACCCGTGTCCCCTGCATCGGCAGGCGGACTCTCAACCATTGCGCCACCAGGGAAGCCCCTCCTTTTACTTTTTAATGTAGCACAACTGACCCTTTCCCCATCTAGTACTCCTTTTCTAGAACTAAAAGCATTGGACTTGGGTGTCAGAACCGCCTGAGTCTGCATGCAAGGTAAATCTGGGCTTCCCTGAGCTTCAGTCCCCCTCAGCAGTAACAAGAACTTATTAATAACACTTACCTCAGAGAACTGTCACTGAGGATTAAATGAGATACTAACTGAAAACGCCAAGCAGCATCTGGTGCAGAACAGAAACACAAAAAACACTGGCTGAAGTGTAGCCTGGGCTTTAATCTCAGCTTGACGTAAGAAAGCAATACTTGCAATTTTTAAAATTTTAGGCAAATCTGAAATCTTAGGGGTATTTTCACAACACTGTTCAGTGTTTCTCATTTTAAGTCCCTATAATATATTCTTGGAAGAGTAAGGAAAATATTTGTTTCTTCTGATGAATAAGTATAATTCCTTTCATGTGACAATGGGAAGTACATAACCTTCAGCGTCTCATTTCTGCCTTTGGCTTCCAGGGAGCTCAGAGCAAGGTTTTATACTCAATTGCAGATTTCCTCACTGACCTGTGGGAAGCAGTGTGGGGTGGGGAGACAGCAAGGGCTCCAGGGATGAAGATGAGGGCTGGGCACTCTAGGCCCCTTCTTACCCTGGTTCATCTTCCAGGCCTCTCTGAGCTGTAGTCCCGTCTCGTCTCTTGTGTAAAGGGGATAAGAATCAGGAGAACAATACCTGTTTTACAAGACTGCTGCGAGACAATGCACACCTGAGATCACACTTTATAAATTGCTGAAAAAGTCACGTGAAAGTTGGTTATTAGCGGGCTAGGTTTTCTAACCTACCAATACTTGCATCTTATCTTTTTTTTTTTTTTGCGGTACGCGGGCCTCTCACTGTTGTGGCCTCTCCCGTTGCAGAGCACAGGCTCTGGACGCGCAGGCTCAGCGGCCATGGCTCACGGGCCCAGCCACTCCGCGGCATGTGGGATCCTCCCGGACTGGGGCATGAACCCGCGTCCCCTGCATTGGCAGGCGGACTCTCAACCACTGCGCCACCAGGGAAGCCCTTATCTCTTAAACTTTGTTTCAATCGTTTTGCAGTTTTTATACCTGTGTCTCTTAATTTGCTGTGATCCTTTCTGCACATATACAGAGTACAAATAAAGGACAAAATTATTCCTAGAGAGCAATCTCCCTGAGAGCAAAGAAAACATGTCTTTCACTTGTTCTGTATAATAACAAGTTGCAATAGAAAAACGTTTAGCTAGAGAAGGAACATCTGGCTTTCGTTCCTATTCGAAGGCCAAAGGAGGTACTTCATACTGAATTATTAAAATAAGCTGAACTGTAGTACACACTGAGAGAATGGTCCAGAAAGGGGCTTTTTGTTGGGCTTGTATAGATAATTATTGGTGATTTAGTCATTCATTCCTTCTTTCATTGATCAAAGCTTACACTGATGCCTACTAAGGTCCAGCCATGCTGCTGGATGCTGGAGAAACAAAGGCGACTGATCCAAACATCAATGCCCACTCTGAAGGTGTTCACAGTGCAGGATGGAGAGTGGGTATGTTAAAAATAGTTCCTCTGGAGAACACTGCCTGGGGTGAACAGGAGAGGATGGTATTAGGGGACATGTGTAATTTCTTTAGTCAGAAGAGCGGACAGGATTCCAGGCAGAGAAAACATACAGGGTACTCTCCTCAGGTAACCCCAAGTGGTTCAGTTGCTCAGAAAAGAAATGGGTTAGAGACTCAAAAAGACAAACAAGGATCAAACTAAGAAAAGCCTTGCAGCTTCCAAGGAGCCTGGATTTTATTTTGGGGGGGGCGGGTGTAGTCAGTGAAAGACGCCTACGGGCAGGAAGTGAGGGCTTCAGGACATCACAGACATGATAGATCGACTGGCTCTTTGAAACATGGCTGCGTGTCATAAGTTGCAGTGTTTGGTGATTACTCTTATGCAGACAGGACTTGGCTCTGCAGGTGGGGGCTGTCTGCTGCTGGAGGTATTCATATAGGGCCCGTATGAACATAGGCAACTGGGATGTTGAGAAAGGGCGTCAAGTTCTGGACCAGGGCTGGACTAAATGACCGCTAACGGTCCTTCCAATCTGAGATGCCATGATTCTAAAGCAAGCCTGGTAGCTGAACTGGTGCTGCAGGCTGGGATCTGTGGTTGGGGAGCTGCCCTGGGCAGCAAATGGGTTAAGGCTCAAATAACTTTTATATATAAATTAATGTGTAGAGTTGAGAGCCAAATCTGTTCCATTAATTTTTCCATCCATTCCAGGAGCAGTTAGGTACACACTGTAAAGTTTATTTTGGTGCATGGTATACTTCACTCCATTAAAAATAAATTAATCAGCAAATTCCTGCCTGGCCCAGCTCTGGTTTATGTAAATAGTGCCCAGCTGTAATGAGTTACAAGGTGTTATTATCTCACACACACAGGAGGCTTCACTCTAGAGCTCCTTGTGCAACAAAAGCATCTTAAATAAACTCAGAGAAGGTGGTTTGATTTGTAATGTTTTCACAGAAGTGAGATATACCTCACCCTTATAGAGTTTCTTTATATGACTCATTTTATAGCAAGTTAAATGAAGGAAGTTTGATGGGGGGAGGGGCAATATGGTTCTCCGCCCCCTTTCTTCAATTTAAAGAAAATTCCCCCAGAGATGACCCACACTCAGAGGGAGGAGGGGACTGGTCCTCAAGTGCCCAGACCAAGGTGGCTCTGCAGCACATGCTCCTCGAGTTGGGAAGGGGGTGGAAGGCTGGGCACGGGGCTGGGTCCTGGGGCGGAGCAACGAAGCCAGGAAGAGTGTGTTCTCCTCTTCTCCCCTTCTCCCCAGTACCTCGTATAAGGGGGAGCCAAGAGAGGAAAAGGCAGCATGTTCCTCACCCAGTTCAATGGGAGTGTGTGTGACAAAGGGACCTTCCTCTTGAGGCCTCTTTCCAAATGACTCAGGATGTGACAAGCCCCCTGGCCATAGAGGCCTCCTGGGTCCCCAAGGTCGTGGCCTGGAAGGCTGTACCTTGGCCAGAACAGTGACATCTCCATGAGCTGGAGGCAGAAGCAGCAGCAGAGACCCCCCTGAGCCTCTCCACCTCCCTGTCTCTAACTGAGCTGGGCAGTGCTCCTTGGCTCGTGGCATCCACCATCCCAGGTAAGTTTCTAAAAGACCCAGGAATAAAGAGCCATGGCAGAGAGAAGTCTCTGTTTCTTTTAATGGCCAACTCAACCCCACAGCTCAACGCTGGAGGACAGAGCGTGGTTACCCGTCTTGACTCAGAAGCATTACAAACTGCTCCTAGGCTACAGTGGGCCCTTGGGGGGGGAGGGGGTGTCCCCTTTCTAACCTACCCCCAATTCCCTTCTGTGGCCTTTGGGAAAAGCTGTCAATCGCATGTTTCATAGAGGGGACCTGGGGAGTGTGGGCAGGGGAGCTCTTTCTCAGGGCTTCTCTTGAGGGAGAGGATACCTTAGAAGGGCTAAGGGTTCTCCCAGCACCGTACCCCACCCAATCAGACTCCTGGGCATACTAAGAGGAAAATCAACACAAATGGGGCCAGGTATTTGACAGATGCTTTTCAAAGGTCAGTTCAGGCCACTTCCTGGGCCAAACAGCCACCTCTCTTCTGGCAGTTCCTCAGAGCTAGTTGGCCAGCTGTTTGGAGGGACCAGCCCATCAAAGACCCTCGTCGTTGTAAGTTGGGGAATGGGGCTTCAGGATGCTCTGAGGATTCTTCTCCACTAGAGGGCGCCAGCTCACCTCCCCTGTCAGAAGCAGATCCTCACCGTTCATGGAGTCCAGGTACTGTATCTGCAATCAGGAGAACAGGAAACAGGAAAGGGACAAGGGCAGGATGGACGTGAGATGGCACAAGGAACCAGCCTCCCAAAGGAGAGAACGGGGCGGGGGCACGAGGGGCTACTGACCATCCCAGCTCCCAAGCCTGAGGCGGGTGG
>NW_020173068.1:7047480-7133367 GCF_003031525.2 Neophocaena asiaeorientalis asiaeorientalis
GGCCTCTGATCTCCCGGATTATTTCATTTAAGGGCGTTCGAAGAAACAAGTCACTAAGGAAGCTTTCTCAGGCTTTAGGGAATTCCCCATTGTGCCTCTGAATGGACAAATGTCTGACACACAAGCCCTGACTTTGTGGACCAGAACTGTGTGTCTGATTGTCCATTCAGGGTAGCAATGTTACCCAAGGTGAGCCAATTCCCTTCTCGGAGATTTAAGTTCCCTTGTCTGAGAAAGGGGCCCATAATAGTAACGTGTACCCCACAGGATGAAGGACACTGCTAGTCACTGGAACTTAAAAAAAAAAATGTGTATGCTTCTACTGTCCTCTAGTGAGCCCTGACACCATGGTTAGTGGGCCCCAGCTTCACCCCTCTAGGATGACTGAGGGAGTTTATCTCCCTGAACAATGCGGAGAGGGGACACCTGTGATGGAGAACAGGAGCAGCTGCAGGGAGGTGTGGTCGGGCAGTTTTGCAAGAGGCAGGTGCTCTAACAAGTGGCAAGTCTTAGGCGATAAAGGCCACCTCTGGGAGGATTCCCAGGCTTCTGCTGGTAAGGAGATGAATAAGGACAAATGCTTTCAAGTGCACAGGCAATCTCTAGGGCGAGAGCTGGATCAGAGCAGGAGTCAGCACTGGATTCAGAAAGATGAGGCTCCATTTGAGGGTAAGAAGGCAACTGGGAGGAAAGGAGAGGTGGCAGGAGTCCAAAGGCCTCATCTTAGGCCTTGCATTGACTCCCTCTTCCAAGAATTCCTTCACTCCCGCTGCTTTGTTTTTAGGCTGCAGACCCTCACACTCACCCCCAGTCTCTCACACACACCCCTCGGGCCTGGATTTCCACATGTCTCCAGTGCAAGGAGGTCAACTGACCTGTTATCTCATCTAAAAGCCACTCCTCTTTCCAGTTACTCCATTTCTGTCCTTAATGCCACCACTATGCCCATCTCCTGGGTTGAAAATCTCAGCATGATCTCTGACTGGGCCTCAGGCCATCTACCAGACCAACTGGCATCATGGCCCAGGACTAGCCTCCTGGCCTTCCCCGATCCACTCGGTCAGACTTAGTCCCTCCTTTCTTTAGCCTTTCATAGACTCTGCTCCTGCCTGTATACATCGCAGACTGACTTACTCCAGGGTTAGCCTTGTGCCTGACTGGCTTCCTTGCCAAATCATGAGCTGGATCCTTGAGGGCAGGGCTGGGTCTTACTAATTTCTGCTTTCTCAACAGAGAGGCTGGTAGAATAGGTGCTCAAAAGGTTTGCTGACAGAACTGGGTCCCCATCAGAGCTCACTGCTTCCCTAAGAGCTCCATCACTGTTTTCCTAGTGACTGCCTCTCACTGGGGCAATCTGGGCCTTCTTATTGGTGTGGCAGCCCCTTCCTTCAGGGCCCTCGGAGAGGTCCCAGCTGTGCCCTTGTTGTGGCCCCTGGCACAAGCCCACAACGGTAGATGGAAAAGTTGGGCTGGTCTCTCAGAAAACACAGCATTTGCTCTGCCAGTTGCTACTCCTGTCTGAGGGCGAGTTGAGTCAACAGTGTGAGTCTCAGAATTCTCTGTGGGTGGGGTCCTCTGGCCACAGTGCCTTCTTCCCGGATCTGGCAGATTTGAAGAACGGTCAAACAGCAGTCCTGGCTTCTGGGGTTCTCTACCCTCTGAAGAGCCTTAGTATGTAGTTTTCCAGTAATCAACCAGCTGGGCCTGCTGGCCCTGTCTTCTCCTTGGAGCCAGAGCCTGGCCTTCCCTCTCCTGGCTGTTGGAGGCTTGAAGGCCGTGGATACAGGTGAATAAGAGAATAACTGTGAGGTGAGGCCCCTTTGGCTCCAGCGGCCAGGCCCGTGAAGCAAAGGTGTGACTCATGGGACAGCCTGAGCTGATGAGCGGTCTGGAGCAGCTGAGGCCTCTAGTGGCTGCATGAATCACCCAGCTGGGGGCTCTAGACCAGCTGCACAGCCTGACTCACTGGGAGACCCTGGGAAAGCCTACATGTGCCTCTTCCCTGCCACTCAGCTCTCCCTCATCTATAATGTATGGATTTCCCATCAATACAGGATCCGGGGGCAGAGAGCACAGGAGTGAATTCTTCCTGGGCTCGAGGAAAACTATGCAGTTAAGCAGTCCTCACCCTGGAGCTTTCTCTGAGAAGCTTCGGTGTCAGGGAGCCCTGGGCAGCCAGAGGGGTGAGGAATGAAGCAGGGGGACTCTGCTTGATGACAGAGAGCACCCAGTGGGAAGAGGCTTACAGGATGTTGTGGAATGCTGCCTGGAGCCCAATCCTGTTGGAAGCCAGGAGCTGGAAACATGAATCCTGGGGCTCAAAGTGGGTACCTAAGGGGAGCTTTACTGTACCCCGTGCTGCTATCTTACAGGAGGACTGTGTGTGCCCAGGATCAGTACAGCACTGTGCACACAGCAGACAGTCGAATGTGCAGTGAATGGGAGACAACAGGTTTATAAAAGCAGCAGACTTCTCGGTGCCCTTTATTCTTCTATTCCTACTCCCTGACCCCTGACCTGGCTCATGGCTGGATCCACAGAAGGTGTTCTTGATCGGTGCCCACTGCTGACATGATCTGGTCAGAATTCCCTCAGACTGGACTCTGGGAACTCAACCTCTCATGATCCTCTGAAAGTCCAACATCCACAGACCTCAGGAAGGACCTGTTGTCCAGGAGGCTCTGGAGGGGAGGGGAAGGACTGCTCACCTGTTTCCTCACATACTCCACCAACAATTCAAGTTGTCGAGGGTCTTCACATTTCTGGTTAAAGAAGGTTCTCCAGAGGGCAGCAGCCAGCCCACGATCATCTGAAAGGACCCCCTAGAATACACAGCACAACTGTTCTTCTGGTGCATGTGGCAGAGCCAGGACACAAAAGCTGCGGATACTGTGAACACGCTAGCAACACAAAATCAGCTCAGAGGGACCTTACAGATACCATGAGAGAGAAATGGGGCAGCTACTTGGTAGAGCTTGGAAGGGGTCTTCAGAGAGCATCTGGTCTGACCCCTTCATTTTATATAGGCGAAGAACATGGGACCCAGAGGGGCCAAGTGACTGGCTAATAAGGTTGATACAGAGATGGGGCACATGTCTGATGGACCCTCCTAGGCCACAACTCCCTCTACAGCCTGCCCAGGCCCAGGCAACACCTGAGAGGCAGAGAAGAGAGATGGGAGCAGCAGTGGTTCCACTGCCGTCCACAAGGAATGGGCATGGAGTACTGTGAGTATATATTTCTTCCCAAGAACAGAGGTGAGTGTAGGTTGCACCTTCTCCCCTGGTCCAAGGACACACATCTGCAAGGCAGCTAGCTCTTTAGCGATGAGAGCCAGGTACCTTGGCCTCACTGTCACCCAGCTCTGGGCTGGCTATGGCTGGCCCAGCCTCTCCCTAAGCAGAGGAACAGCCTGCTCGGCAGGATAGCCATAGGCCCCAGGGGAATGCTCAGAGCCTGTGTGTGCCTAACGTCGGCGGTTCTGGCACAGAGGAGAGAGAGCTCTGTTGGGAAGCCCAAATATCACAGAGACCTTCATCCTGGACTAGGGCCATTTTCTAACTTGGAGCTCTGAGGAGGGAGAGAGGAGGGTCTTGCTTCCTGGGCAAGGGTGACTAAAGGGAAAGGCCCTGAGAAGTTGCTCTGTCCAGGTGCCAAGGTAGTGTACGGAACCAGACAAAGTGCTGACTGGGGCTTGGAAGTCAGTAGAAGACGGGATCAAGTCCTGGCCTTGCCAGTACCAAGCTCAGAGACGGTGGGCAATTTAATAAAGCTGAGTCTTGACCTTCTCATCTATTAAACAGAGACTAAAATGCCTGCCCTACTTACAGCACCTTTGAATGATAAGAGATAACACACAGGTGTTTTGCTAAGTGCACTATGCTAGGTACAAAGATTAGGAGCTTGTTTTGGCATGCAGCTGTGAACACAGTTGAAACAACAGTGAGATCTGGGGATCGGACCACCTGAGTTCAAATGGCAGCTCGGGCACTTGATAGCTATGTGGCCTTTGGAAAGCCACTAGCCCTTTCTGAGCCTCAGTTTCTCACAACCTAAACAAGCAAACTAAAACCTATCCCACAGAGTTGTGAGAATTAAGAGACAATGGCCATGAAAGGCTCTGTAAGTGATAAATCATTACACAAAGAGCCAGGATCACTTATTCGATGTCATGCTGTGGTCTGGCCCCCAAGGCACTGCAGTACATGAGGTCTGGCTTTAGGCCTGCTGCCAGGAAGGGCCATGTCCAGTATGGGGTACTGACAGTTTGGTGGAAAAACCGTCCGCCTGTCCCAAATGCCCTCTGCTAAACACCCCTACAATTCCAAGAGACTGTCCTGGCACAATGGCTGAGTCGGGAAAACCAGCTTCTTCTGGCAGATGGGGACAGGAGCCAAGGACAAGCTCAGGCACATCACTGTTCTCCAAGCTATTTGCTAACACAACAGCCTGCCTGTGTCTGAAGTGCCCTGGGCACATGCCGCAGTGCTGCTGGCAGCGACTCACATACGCTACACGAGAGGGAACACGAGTGGGAGCGAGTGTTATAAGGACTTAGAAAATGAGCCCAGAGCACAGGACAGCAAAAGCCCCGGGAGCCACGGCCTGCCGCAAACAGGCAGCCTTGGCGATGGGTGAGATGGCTGGGAAGGGCCAAGTCCATAATCAGTCAGAAGGAAAAGGATGACTCAGAACTCAGATTAACAATGATAGCAACCTGACTGTTCCAGACTGTCAGAGATCCTTCACACACCTGGCTCTGATGGCGAGGTATGCCAGGAAGAACAGATGCTATTACCCTCGTTGGAAAGGTAAGTACACTGAGGCTTAGAGCCTCTCTAGCTAATTGGTGGTAGATTTGGAACCAGAATGCACTGGTGAGGTCAAGGGATGATGCTGACTGGCTCTAGTCAGGATGCGGTACCTGGCACAGAGTGGGAGTGCAACACAAATGGCTGAATAAATCAACAAACCCAACTTCTGCCTTCTTTCCACCACACTTCTAGTAAGTCAGTGAAAACAAACTGGTCTGAGAGAGGAAGCGGGAAAGAAAAAGGGGTGCCTAGGAGGCAAAAATTAGTTTGCATAGCAATTTTCCCACAATCTACTGGGATGCCTACTTGTTTTCCCTCACTATACAAAAAAAGCATCCTTCAGGAAATTGAGACACCTAGGCCTAGAGTAACTGAGAGGCAGCCAAAGGGACTGTCCTGGCCCCGGAGGACCCTGGTTATAGTTAAGAGTTTAAAGTGGTGGAGCCTCACTCAGTGAGGGCTGATCTGACACCACTACGTGCTTAGCACGATGGTAAGAACACAGAGTCACAGTGATACGGTCACAGCTCACAAGCAGCTTGCCACCTAGTTAAGGGACAAAGCTAGAGCACATCAAACAGCAGCACAGAATTAAATCCTGGAGAATGAACAAATGCTAATCTGTACAGGAGACTCTGAGGAATAGTCAAGACATGGTTGGTTCCTCAATCTTCAGTCTTAGCTTCTATGAAAACTCCTCAGAGACCTTCCCAGTCCACACTAAGTACACCCACCCCGTTATTCTCTATCACTGTGCTCTATTTGTAATTAGATATTTATTTGCTTGTTTACTTATTTACCGCCTGTCTCTCCATTAAGAGATAAGCTCTGGTAGGAAAGAATCAGACCATGTTTGTTTTATTTACCAGCATATCCCCAGTGCATCACACATGGTAGGCACTTAATAAATACCTATTAAATGGATGGATGGATATTGAAATTCAGGGTGAAAAAACACAGACCTAGAGAGGTCAGGGAAAGCTCTGTGGAGAAGGGGACCTTAAGAATGGAGACTATTTGGAGAGCTACAGGACATTCTAAGCAAGAGAGAATAATATTAGTTCACTGAACATTTACAGAGAGAATGCCTACCAGTTGTGAGACCCTGAAATCCTCAGGTTCAAAGCTGACAGCCTCAGCTACTGCCCCCGACACCTGGTTGTCCAGGACAGCCTCAGTCAGACACGGCATATCTGTGGAGCAGTGAGGCAAATGGTCTCACTCAGAAAGAAGGCTACACACTGGAGGGCCATGGGAGATAAAGGTGGACAGGACATGTCACAAATGGGGACAGTTCACAGAAGGCCCGGAAGTTCCATGGAGGAATTTGGACCTAATGTAGTAGAAAACAGGAAGGTTCCAAAAGTGTTCAGGGTTGGGGCACAATCCAAGCAAGATTCTAGGAAAAGGGTGCTGTAGAACAGCACTTGTCCAATCGAACTTTCTGTGATGATGGAAACAATCTACAGCTGCACTGCCCAACACAGTAGCCACTACTAGCCACAAACAAGTACTGAGCACCTGAAATGTAACCAGTGTGACTGAAGAACTGCATTTTCAATTTTAATGAATTTAAATCAAAACAGCCACATGTGGCTAGTACTGGAAAGCACAGCTCTAGAACGTTGTGACTCCCAGTGTGGCCTGCAGAATGGCTGCACATCCCCTACAGCTCGTGGGCCACGCAGAATCGCAGGCCTCACCTCAGACCTGCTGGGTCAGAATCTGAATTTTACCTAGGACTCCAGATGATCTGCATGCACACTAAAATATAAGAAAACCTGTTCCAGAATTATACCTTTAAATTACCTGGGGAACTTTTAAAACTACAGATGCCCACCTACAGTTAAATCCAGAACTTCTGAGGGACAGGGCCCAAATAATGGTATTTCTAAAGTGTCCCAGGTAATTAGTCTATTTCCCAAACTTTCCCACTCTGAAAAGTCACCTGGTGTGCTTGTTG
The DNA here is from genome assembly GCF_003031525.2 of Neophocaena asiaeorientalis asiaeorientalis. NCBI lineage: Eukaryota > Metazoa > Chordata > Mammalia > Artiodactyla > Phocoenidae > Neophocaena > Neophocaena asiaeorientalis. The sequence goes on from NW_020173068.1 coordinate 7,054,258, forward strand.
AAACACCAGGCCCCACTCCCATTGAATTGGAATATATATATATATTTTTTTTTTTTTTGAGGTACGCGGGCCTCTCACTGTTTTGACCTCTCCCGTTGCGGAGCACAGGCTCCGGACGTGCAGGCCCAGCGACCACGGCTCACGGGCCTAGCCGCTCCACGGCATGTGGGATCTTCCCGGACCGGGGCACGAACCCGTGTCCCCTGCATCGGCAGGCGGACTCTCAACCACTGCGCCACCAGGGAAGCCCTGAATTGGAATATTTAGTGCCGTTCTCAATAATCAGATTTTAAAAGCACCCCAGGTGACTCTTGCACTCAAGCATGTTTCTAAGATGGCTCTGCCAAGATGGATTTGGCATGGGGGGACAGAACATCTTTATTAATGTGGGTGAAAGGAAACAACTGAGCCATCTGCAATAAAGACCGCAAACAAATGTTAAGAGAAAGAAAATTATATTTCTTCAATTCTAAGCCTTGTTCTTTTATATACTGTAAGGTTTCTGAAATCAGAATGTATCTAATTTAACAACTGATGCATAGATTTAAGCAGTGTTTCTCAATTCCCACCCCACAAAGCTCATATTTTCATGATGTATGCAGTATGCAGTCTTAATTGCTCTCTAATAACTGAGGATATTTAGTAGACTGGGAATTGGGAAACCTCAATTTTAACTAGTCCTATGACCCTAAGCAAATCATTTAACTTAATTTTTTTGTAAGCTCATGTCCTGGCTTTAATTATTATCTACAGGCTGATAACATTTCCTCCAGCCTGAACTCTAGTTTCTTACTTTCATCCTTTATGCATTTCTTCCCTTCTTCACTCTTCACCTGCCATGTGCCAAGCCCCATGCCAGGCAACAGAAATACAGAGTAGGCACTGCAACTACACAGGAGAAATCCTCACCCAGTGGGGTGACAGTTAATGCTAATGCAGCAAGTGCTGTGGAGCCCAGGAAGGGCAGAAGGCGTTGAGCCTGGGGGAAGTTCTTGGGCCTGTGTCCCAGAAGGGGTGATGCTTGCATTAAATCTGAAGGTAATCACAAAATGAATATAAAAGCACATGGTTTGTTAAAAAGATGAGGTATGATGAATCCTGGTAGTATGCATACGGGTTCATTACACCATTCTTTTGCCTTTTCCATGTGTCTGAAATTTCTATAACAGTTGAGGAGAAAAAGATGAGAGAGATGCTACAACATGGATGAATCTTGAAGACATTATGCTAAGTGAAATAAGCCGATCAGAAAAGAACAAAAACTGTACGACTCCACTTACATGAGGTACTTAGAATAGTCAAAACCACAGAGACAGAAAGCAGAAGAGTGGTTCCCAGGGGCTGGTGCGGGGGAGAGAATAGGAGAATAGTATTTAACGGGGACAGAGCTTCAATCTGGGAAGATCAGGAAAAGTCCTGGAGATGGATGGTGGTGATGGCTGCTCTACAATGTGAATGTACTTAATGCCACTAAAATGTACACTTAAAAACGGTAAATTTTATGTTATGTAAATTTTACAATAAAAAATGAGATAGATCTAAATGTTCTCATGTAGAAGGATACCCAAGATGTATTGCTCAGTGAAAAAAGCAATTTGCAGAATAGTAGTATATGCAGTGTAACTTACATTTGCATGAAGAAAATAAATACATAGGTGCTTGTGTGTGCACAGGTAACACTTGTAAGGACACCCAATAAACTATTAACAAAGTTTTCCTCTGGGACAGAGAATTGGGCAGGAGAGGAAAGGGCCCTTTTATTTTTTATTTCAACCATTTATGCAGAGTTTTATGAATTTTTTAAATGAGTATGTATTGTTTTTATAATTAAACCCCCAAAAAAGTGTGTGATTTGACCGTGATGTTGATGTGTGCATGTCTTCCTCTCTCTGAACGCATCTGGGGCTGAGACTGTGACTGATTTGCCTTTGTCCCTCCATCCAGCACTCCACAGGCACTCAGTAAATGCCGACTAGTTGAATGATCTGACCATATTACCTAGTGCTTTCTTTCTCAAGTGCTAGGCAAACTGCTGGGCACACTCATTCTAGTTGCTGAGTCAGTGAAGGTGAGGAAACAGTAAAATACTAAGCCATAATGGCAGGCAGTGATGGTGGCCCCTGAAGCTTCTCTCAGAGGCTCTCATCAAATGCCTTTGTTGGGGGAGGCCACTGTTCTGCCTAAGGCTTGGTAAGTAAGCTTACCTCATCATATCCCAAGATTGCCACATAGAAATTATTTGTCATAAGCATCATGTTCTTCTTCAGGATATAGGAATTAACCTACAGAAACAAAATGGCAAAAACAAAAGTATGAAAGAAAGGAAAAAACCAAAAAGTATGATTTTTGGCTCTTAACTTAGCAGAACAGAGAAAGAGGGCCCCTAACAGGTCAAACTGCCAGTCCATCCTCATTTCCCTGATCTGTCAGGATTCTCCCCAACTTGACAGCTTCTTTTAGATGCTGGTCCCAAATTATACAAAGCAGTAACTCAGTTTTATGAACTGAGCCCCAACTACGCGTCAGGCTTTGTGCTAGATACTATGAACACAAATTAAAAGAAACGTTTCTTGACTGGAGGAGCACACAGTCTAGTAAACACAGACATGTAGAAAATAATCACACTGCAACGTACTGCCTCAAATTCTATCCCAAAGGTGGTGAGTGATAAATACATTTCAGTACAATGGTCTCCACTTGGTGGGGCTGGGAAGAATTCTCTAGGAGGTAATGTTTAAGTGGACCTCAGAGGAGGAGGAGTCTGACAAGAGAGGGTTGGGGGGAGGAAAGAGGACATTCTAGACATAGGGAATAAGCTGTACAAAGTGCAGGGGCAGGAAAGAAAATGGGGAGTGCCAGGGAGGGTGAATGGGCAGGAACACTGGAAAGGTAGGTTGGGACCAGCTTAGGAAACGTCTTAAGGGTTACTCAAAGGAGCCTGTTGTAGTGAAAGGACAAAAGAAGCAAGTGGTCAGAGGTGGGAAGAGGAGGAAGAGAGGCAGGGCTGTGAGTGAGATGCTGAGGAGAAAGGTGGGCCCCTGAGGCTGTGGACAGGAGGGTAGAATAAGACGGGCTGGAGAAGTAAGACTGTTAATGTGAATGGACTGTTTTAGAAATGCAATGCCAGTGAGACCATGGAGACTCAGGTAGAACTCCTCTCAGAGAATAGCCAGTGAGCCTTCAGAACCTAGAGTGCAGTTCACGGAATCTCTTCAATAGGATAAAACTTTGACCTCTGGGAATATGCGAAAGGAAAGGGTACCGTATTTCATTCCTCTCTGGGATCCCAGCAGAAAAGCTGGTGTAACGTGTAATACATAGAAAGGACTCGTTGACTATTTAAACTGACAAGTTTTAGAAACACCCCGAAGTCATCTGGAACTTTACATGGAGAATAAGATTTGTGCTTAACAACCATGACCATTGCCCACCATCATCTCCTCCATTTACTGAGCACCTGTTATGGGCCAGATGCTTTATGGACATCATCTCCTCTAACTGTCACCGGGGCTCAGAGGCAGATATGCTATAGTCATGCTTTTAAAGACACAGAAAACTGAGACTCAAACAGGTGAAGTGACTTGCTCTAGATCCCACAGAAAATTAGTGATAAATCCTCCAGGTCAGTCTGAATCCAAAGTCCATGTGCCTGACATTCCATCAGGTTCCTGCCTGCAGGAAGATAATTTTACTTTGGATAATAAATCAAATACTGAATGATTTCATCCGGTGGTTCATAACTGGTCTCTGAAGGAGGGCAGAAAGGAGTAGTGAAAGGATCTGGATTTAGTCAGAAAACTGGGTTCAAGTCATAATTCTGCTGTATACATAGGACGTGATCTTGGGCAAGTCAAGTAACCACTCTGAGTCTATGTCCTTGTCTTTTTTGTGTGCGTGTGGTACGCGGACCTCTCACTGTTGTGGCACAGGCTCCGGACGTGCAGGCTCAGCGGCCATGGCTCACGGGCCCAGCCACTCCGCGGCATGTGGGATCTTCCCGGACCGGGGCACGAACCCATGTCCCCTGCATTGGCAGGCGTACTCTCAACCACTGCACCACCAGGAAAGCCCTGTCCTTGTCTTTTAAATGCCCTATACAGGGAGCTGGTTTGTAGAGCAAATGAATTAGCATGTACTTCATTCACTCATTCATTCATTCACTCCACAATGTACACTGAAAGCCTTGGTAAGCTGCAAAGTGCTCTGCAAATGCAAGGAATTATGAGTAATACCTTCTGGTTTGTTTATATAAAACTAAAACCAGCTCCAATACTTTATAGTCATGGACAATTTTCAAAAAGGGAAAGAGAACTGTGAAGCTCAAGACTGGAAAATGTGAGATTGGATGCAGCTGTTTATGAAATCCATGACCTTTCCCACCCCACCTTCACCCTAGGCCAAAACAGCCATCCATCCTCTGTGTTCCCAGAGCTTTCTGTCTACACTTCTCCTGGGGGCACAACACAGCTTAGAGTTGTTCTTGTACCTGTCTCTCCCACTAGTTTGTGAGCTGCTCAAAGGTCCTAAGAAACTCTGTCTGATGAATCTCAGCACCCCTGACACCTAGGCCAGGGCCTGGCCAGAGCAGGGTTTAAGACTGGCATGCTGATGACTGAATCCTCACAAGGCCTGAGTACCACACATAGTGTGTGCTATCCAATAATATCCTTTTGTTTGTTTCCTTTTTTTTACTGCTGAGTACCTTCCATGTTTCTGAAATTTCAGAACTGCCAAACTTCTTACTGCACCATCTTTCAGAATGGGCTAAGGTAAAAGAAGAATCAAGGAACAAGCCAGAGCTAGAGTTAATTCCTTCTGTAATGAGAGGATGGGACTACAACCCAGATCTGTTGATGCCCATCTTGAGGCTCTCCCTACTCCCATACTAGTCGTTCTCCTAACTGTGCAAGAAGAACCAGAGCCACAAAAGGACAATGTCAGAGAAGTCAAGCACAAAGGCAGCATCTCTCAGAGGTAAGCGTTCACTGAACCTGCTCAGCAGAGCTGGCTTATGTGTTGCATCAAGCCAGTAAGCTTTAGAGCTGGAAAAGCCCTCAGATATCACCTAGCTCATCCCTCTGAGGAAATGGTAAACTGAGACCCAAAAGGGGAAGGGACTTGTTCTGCAGGTCACAAGAACCTGGTTTCTGGACGAATGCTTTCCCTATTTCACCATCTGCAGGGCACTTCCAGAGATCACCAACACATTAATCTGCAAATTTCAATTCCAGCTTTCCAACAAGGCTCATTTACATACAAACATACTTTCTCCTCTTGGGATGCACCTGCATTCTGGCTGCCTACTGCCCAGAAAGAATGGAGAGCAGAGGTAGAATTCCTTATTAGCAAGGATCCTCTGCCTCCTGGTCCTATATTCTAACCCCAGTGACCTATAAGCTGCCTCTCCCCCTCACCTCTAGCTAAGAGATGGCAAGCTGCCACAGCTAGAAATGGTTTTCAGATATCATCACCCAGGCTGGATTAGATCATGAAAAGGGCCCTTCCTGGAAGAGGGTGGAAGCTCCATCAGTGCAGACACATGATCTGTAGGCAACAGGTGAGGGTAAGTGAGAGCAGCTTCCTGAACTACTGGACTCGCCCTGAAGGGCCCTTCTAGCCAGCCCAGCAGCCAAGGGGAGCTGGATATTCCCTCTGGTGAACCTCTGTTGGGATCTTATTCCCTCACTTAAGCTTTTGTTTGCTGGTGCGCAGGTTCTGTGTCCTCACTGCCAGATAATTCCATATGGAGCACCCTGCCCATGAATACATAGATGGACAAACCGGATGAGAAACTCTCCCCGGTTAGCATTGGGTTGTTCTCTTATTAAACTCTTATCCTTTCCATAATGCTTTGCTTTTTATTAAAAAACCATACATAAGGGGCTTCCCTGGTGGCGCAGTGGTTAAGAGTCTGCCTGCCAACGCAGGGGACACGGGTTCGAGCCCTGGTCCAGGAAGATCCCACATGCCGCAGAGCAACTAAGCCCATGCGCCACAACTACTGAGCCCGTGTGCCACAACTACCGAAGCCTGCGTACCTAGAGCCTGTGCTCCGCAACAAGAGAAGCCATCGCAATGAGAAGCCCTCGCACCGCAACGAAGAGTAGCCACCACTCGCCACCGACTAGAGAAAGCCCATGCACAGCAACAAAGACCCAACGCAGCCATAAATTAATTAATTAATTTTAAAAATCTATTCAAGGGGCTTCCCTGGTGGCGCAGTAGTTGAGAGTCCGCCTGCCGATGCAGGGGACAAAACAAAACAAAACCCATACATATAGCACCACCACAAGGAAAAGGTTCCTTGTATATCAGTTACTCATATTTTCCCATTTATTTAAGCTATTAAAATTCATGCAGATATTTATAAGCCATCAGGATTTAGTAACTGGTATTACTGAATGTTTAATAATAAACTAAACAGAAGAAATCAGAGGGTTAAATGATGACTGCAATTCCTGTAATGACTTAATTAAATTTTTATTGAGTACATAAACTATGATGTCATTTCTAGCCAACCATGGGTCTGCTTTCCCAGCATGTCACAGGGTGGGAGCACTCAATAGGAGGCGAGGCTAAACGAGCAGCAAGTCTCGGCCGAAATGGGGAGGGGAGCAAGGCTCATGTGGCACACTCCATAAATTATCCGTTCATTTTTAAACAAAGTCCACAAGTTATAATATATTTGCCATGCACTTTTTATGACATAATAAAAATGTTACCTTAAGGATTACTTAACACATACTACAGATGTTATAGCAGAGGCAGGCACCAGGGGCAAAGGAAACAAACATGAGCAGGCCAGGGACAGGTCCTGGAGTTTACATCCCAGGGGGACCAGCACAGTATATTGAGAAGGGAACGCAAAAATAGTCAGGGAGTGGGGCACACAAGAGTTCAGGGTTGCTAATCAGCAGCTTAATGAATGAGACAACCAACGGGGAACACAAGTAAAGCAATAATGAATCTTGCAAGGCACATGTTTAACTAATGTAGTATTCTCAAGGAGGAATATTTGCTTTAAAGAGATGCCAGTTCATTTGAGGCCAATTCGCTGCCCTCTTTCCCCTTTTCCCTGTTGCTGCTCTTAAAGACATTTACGTGACTGCTTAACAGAGGAACCAGATTATGTGGACGGAGGGTCTGACGAAGGATCAAGTTTAAACTCCTCTGTGAGCTCCGTAAGGTTTTTCGTGATCTGTTCTTGGTCATCTTTCCTGCCTCACCTCCTGCCACCTCCCCACTTTTATCTCACCCTCAGTCAGAGTAAACTATGTGCAATTTCCACAAACATGTCATGCTCTCTTATAGCTCTCAAGCACACTGCTGCCAGGAATCCCTCTCCCTTCTTTATCCACTGGGATGCTAACTCCTTCTTAACCTCTAAGACATAACTTACAAATTATATCTTCTGAAAAGCCTCCTCTCTCCCCAGTCTACAAAAGTGTCTCAGAAACAGTTCCCATAATTCACTGTTTACCATGTGCCAAGAACTATGCTAAGAGCTTTATACACATGAGCTCACTTAATCCTTCCCAGTGACTCTCTGAGATAGGTGCTATTACTGTCCCCACTTTAGAGAAGAGGAAACTGGTGTTTGGGAAGGTTAAGGTTATACAGCTAGGAAATAGTGGGTCAAGATTAGAATACAGAGCAGTTCAATTCCATTGCTTATCTATGTTGGAACAAACACCATAAATAATGTGGCTGCCCTTTCATATGCCCTATACCTCAGGTTACCTGTAGAGGCTGGGCGAATGCTACTATGGTCTTGGGTAAACACAATGCAGATACTCCTGATCACAATGGTCGCTAGAGATGGGCTACAAGATGGGTGATCAGTGGCCAATTACTAATACGTCATACATTTCTAGCATAAGCTAAGCCCCACTCCTGGGTAAACTGGAGGGAAAAAAGTATAATTATGGTGTAGGAGGGGAAAATGGAAGAAGGTTGGTATGGGTAGCACAAGAACTGATGAGAATGAAGATAAGAATAAACTTTAAGGCTACTGAGGCAAAGCTGCTAACAGTAGCAGGCTAATAAAGATTTGTTGCAATGAGTGAATGATAAAGCGTGCCTAGAGTTGCTGACTGAAGCATAAGGAATGTATCAAATTCACCATAAGGCTACAATGCAGCACAAAAGATGGCAGGTCAGGTTTTAGTTGTCTTTCTAGGGGTTAGTAATGACATCAGCAACACTTTGCAATGTCAACACCATGGGCTACACAGGCACTGCATGGCAATAAACTAGTGTGCACTGAACATCAGCCAGTCTATTTTTTTTTTTTTTTTGCGGTACGCGGGCCTCTCCCTGTTGGGGCCTCTCCCGTTGCAGAGCACAGGCTCCGGACGCGCAGGCTCAGCGGCCATGGCTCACGGGCCCAGCCGCTCCGCGGCATGTGGGATCTTCCTGGACTGGGGCATGAACCTGTGTCCCCTGCATCGGCAGGCAGACTCTCAACCACTGCACCACCAGGGAAGCCCCAGCCAGTCTATTTAAGTTTAATGTTAGAAATGAGCTCACTGTGCAATATTATATGAAATACACAGAAACGGGTGAAAGTAGATAGAAAGAGAGAAGGGCACATGGAGAGACCAAATACACATGTGTGCATGTAACTCACTCGCATTATGACTAGAAGATCTACTGAGGCTCTTTCAGCAATGATCACAAAATACAACAAATAAAACTCTGTGTGTGCGTGCGTGTGCGTTTGGTAGGTCCAGAGAAAACTGTGTTAGTACCAAGAAGAAAGAAAAGGAAAAATAATAAAATATGAAAAGATGGACAATTTCTTTTCCTTTTTTTAGAAAATGATGTGAACATGAGTATAGCATGTTCCAGCTGTGATGAAAAGCCAAACTAAACAAGGCATGAGATAATCCTTACATCTCATTTTAATAAATCACTTCAAACTTTTAATGCACCAGAGAGGCTTGCTGCATTGAAATGCCTTTAAAAATACTCTTCCTTATTATTTATTTATTTATGTGTTTTGAAAGTCCCAGTTTTATTGCTTGGGATCTGAATATTCAAGATCTGCATAGCTTGATAAGGTCCTGAAAAACAAGGTACACGGTTGTTACTTTCTCAACCTTAATTTCTAAATGGTTACAAAGCACAGGAGCCTTTTCCTCAGGCTTGGAAAATAGCAAAACAAGAGATGGCTGTCCTTGGAAATTACAGTCATTTACCCTCTTAATAAGGCATTCAAACATACCAGTAAGCCTGTAATCACCTTGAAAAGAAGCTGATGAGGTACATTAAGGTCCTGGGAAAATCAAACTATCACGCCAAGTTCATTTTCTTCCATGCCAAGACATACAGCTAAGAGGGAGATAGCTCTAATCTACTCTGATTTCCAAAATTTTTGATTGTATCCCACAGGACAAGTCTCATGCGCTGTTGTCCCAATTCTATAAACAAGGAAACAGAAGCTTGAAAATGCTAAGTTACTTGCCCCAAAGTCACACCCTGCTTGTGTGCTAGCAGTGTTGGAATTTTTATCTCCGCTGGTACCTAAATCTAGTGTCTTCTCTACACTGTCACACCTTTCTGCTTCTGATAAGTCATATCAGAAATGGAGAATCACATAAGCAAAAATTGCTAATTTCAGTACGATGGAAAACAAAAGTAAAATGGAAATGACCCTGAAGTGTTGAAAAATCATCCTAGAAACTGAGATGAGACTCAACAAGGTCAGATGCACAGTAGCATGTCTAGGCCAAAATAAATAAATAACAGGCTGAAGGAAGGGTCTGACTATGTGGTCATAATTAAGACCTAGAGCAAATCCCTGATCATGAGCTGATAAATGAGAAATGTGAAAAGGTAATCATAACTGAATACATCAAAAGAAATGCAATATACAAAGCTCAGAAAGTTTTCCTTCCTCTATTATTGTAATAGTCAAGAGTCTTTGTTTTAGCTACAGTACTTAATAAACATGAAGAGACCAGAGGAATTTCAATGAATGTCAGATTGGAATGATCACATTGGGTTGGCACTGGTCACAAGCCAGGACAGTCGATTCTATGGCCAACAGAAACACCCAGAGGCCGTTCCATGGGTTGGCCTGTTTGCTTACATCATCAGCCTCAAAGGATCAGTAGATCTTGGAAGTATTCTGATACTGTCTAAGGTAAAAATCACTCACTCTCTCAGCATCCCTTCCTTAGAGCCTTCCTACTCCTCTCCAACTCCATATGAGTTAGTAGGCTGCTGATCCTAGAACGATGTCCCTTCATCACAGAGAGGGGCCCAGAGTCCAAGCTAATCTAATGAGACTTGTTTCTGAGTAGAAACATCCAAAGATAAAAGACAGCTAAAATTGGATCATCCCAAAGAGATTACTAAATTCCTATTACTAATACTAGGATCCCTGAGCTTCCTTGTATCTTTCCTTCCTGAGGCCTGCTGTTAAACTCTCCTTCCCGTTCCCTGAGCTTTAGCTAGCCCCCAATGAACTCCTTTGTTTGCTTAAATTAGCTGCAGCCTCTGTTGCTTGCAATCAATGGATATACTGTCATTCATCAACTCAATAAAACCTCTCCATAATAATAACATTAACTAACAATTAACATTTGTTGAATGCCTACCATGTGCCAGAAACTATATTAAAAACTTTATATGTGTTATCTCTTTAATGTTCACAATAATCCTAAAAAGGGGGTGTTACTGTCATTTTATAGAAAAGGAATCACTCCGTTTTCTGTGAAGCCGTTCAAGCTCCCAAAGCGTACTGCTTTTTCCTTCACATGGTGTTTAATATTTCCACCAGGAAGATGCACTGTATTATGTTAACCGTCTGTTCACAGGTTGCCCCCCCCCCACTGTATTAGAGCGTGAGCTCCTTGAGGGCGAAGATGGCACACTCCTCAGCACATGTCTGTAGAATGAATCGATATAATATTTCCTGTCATAATTACCTCTTGTATTATTGATGCCCACGTACTTTTTACAAATTTTAAGAAAGCTCCCTGAATACAAAAATTTGGTAAGGGGTTGAGCAACTTTGTATACATGCTGCTACTGTTTTCATGGTTTTCAAACACAACTCTGCTCTAGCCAGAAGAGGTTCAACTCCTGTCCTTTCAGTCTGTTTTCACATGGCCTCTGAAACTCCACACCTCTCTCAAAGCAATCTCTTCCACTGAAAAAAGTTTCAAGACCACTTCTAGTTCCACTACTACCATCTAACAGAGTTCTAGATTTGGAGGCAAAATACATACATAAGGGAATTCCCTGGTGGTCCAGTGGTTAGGACTCTACGCTCTCACTGCGGAGGGCCCAGGTTCAATCCCTGGTCAGGGAACTAAGATCCCACAAGCCGCATGGTGCAGCCAAAAAAAATTAAAAAACAAACAAACAAGACCCCAAAATACATACACAAGCAGTTTCAAGTAAAAAGGAGACTTTATGACTGAAAAGAGAAGGAACTTCATGATTGCCAGGGTAAGAAAACACAAAGTGGGCAATTGAGTTTTCCTCTCTCATTAGTCACTCTAACAAGATAATAGCCAATTAACTCTCTGATGTGAACAGATCAAACATTAACAGACCTTTGATCCCTGCCTGCTCTATAACAAGTACTATGGAAGAATAATTAGGAAACTAAGAAGTGCTTTTCTGCTTATATTTCCAAGTTTAAGAAAGGACTTATGCCCTGCAAACAAGTGCCAATGCATGAAAGTTTTGATCAGGATTTGGTTTTCGTTAAATACAAGATTTGGAAAGTGAAAACAGTCTAACTTATTAATGGTCACCAATGGTCAATAAGCAAATTAGAACCAATTAGCAAGACAATTATCTGAAGCATAAGCAAAGGATAATTCCATTCACATCCACTAGGATGGCTACAATTTTAAAAAGAAGAAAAAAGAGGGCTTCCCTGGTGGCGCAGTGGTTGAGAGTCTGCCTGCCGATGCAGGGGACACGGGTTCATGACCCGGTCTGGGAAGATCCCACATGCCGTGGAGCGGCTGGGCCCGTGGACCATGGACACTGAGCCTGCGCGTCCGGAGCCTGTGCTCCGCAACGGGAGAGGCCACAACAGTGAGAGGCCCGTGTATTGCAAAAAATAAAAAAAGAAAAGAAAAGAAAAATAACAAGCACTGATGAGAATGTGGAAAAATTGGAACCTTCATGCACTGCTGGTGGGAATGGAAAATGGTACAGCCACTAGGGAAAACAGTTTGGTGATTTCTCAAAAGGTTAAACATAGAACTACCCTATGACCCAGTAATTCCACTCCTAAGTATATATCCAAAAGAATTGAAAGCTGAGACTGGAACAGACATTTGAATGTTCCTATCAGCATTATTTACACTAGCCAAAAGATGGAAACAAAGTGTTTATCAACAGATGAATGGATAAACAAAATGTGGTATATACATACAATGGAATATTATTCAGCCATAAAAAGGAATGAATTTTTTTTTTTTTTGCGGTACGCGGGCCTCTCACTGTTGTGGCCTCTCCCGTTGTGGAGCACAGGCTCTGGATGCGCAGGCTCAGCGGCCATGGCTCACGGGCCCTGCCGCTCCGCGGCATGTGGGATCTTCCCAGACCGGGGCAAGAACGCATGTCCCCTGCATCGGCAGGCGGACTCTCTACCACTGCGCCACCAGGGAAGCCCCGGGAATGAAATTTTGATATATGCTACAACATGGATAAGCCTTGAAAACATTATACCTAATGAAATAAGTCAGACACAGAAGGACAAATATTGTATGATTCCTCCTATAGTAGGTACCTAAGATAGGCAAATTCATAGAGACATAAAGTAGAATAGAGGTTACCAGGGTCTGGGGGGAGTGGAAATGGGGGAGTTATTTAATGGGTATAAAGTTTTTACTGGGAATGATGAAGAAATCTGGGCGACAGATAGACAGTGGTGGGACTTCCCTGGCGGTCCAGTGGTTAAAACTCCACACTTCCAATGCAGGGGGTGCAGGTTCGATCCCTGGTTGGGGAACTAAGATCCCAAATGCCAAGGGGTGTGGCCAAAAAAAAAAAAAATCCTATGATAGACAGTGGTGACGGTTACACAACATTGTGACTGTATCTAATGCCACTGAATTGTATACTTACAATGGCTAAATTGATAAATATTATGTTATATATATTTCACCACAATAAAAGATAATTCCAATTACAAATGGTTCTTCCCACACAAGTATTTCAGTCTGCGACTTAACCATATGTATGTATATATTAAAGCCTCTCATGATACTTCTCGATTTTGAGCAGTAGTGTCATGAAGTAATTTACGTTCCTTGCTAGACCATAAAGCTGTCTGGGTGCAGAGTTCTACATTGCCTTGCATGCATTTGATAAGTATATATTGAGTGCCCACCATATTCTAGGCATCATGGTACATGCTGGGCATAAAAGATGAATAAAACACAGAACCTGTTCTCAAGAAGTTTGTAATCTCATATGAAATGACATACAAATGATTGTAAAAACATACTGTATGTAAAAAATGGCAGTGGTGAGTCTGGGGGCTCAAAGGCTTCAGAGATGAGGTAACATTTATTACACTGGCTATTAAAGGATGACGAGGATTTGTACCTTTTAGACAGAAAAAATAGTATGTGCAAAGCCACAGAGAGGGGAACAACTACAGCATCCTCAGAGGAAAATCTGTAACAAAGAGCTCATGATGGGACGAAGCAGAAGGTAGAGCTGGAAAGGCAGTTTACGTTTGACTATAAATGGCCCTGAATGCCAATGAAGGAAAGACAAAGAAGAGTTCTTAGCACAGGGAAGATGCATGGATAGATTTGTTGTTACTGTTATTTCACTGAAGTATAGTTGATTTACGAAGCTGTGTTAGTTTCAGGTGTACAGCAAAAGTGATTCAGTAATATATATATATGGACAATTAACAATATATATATTCTTTTTCAGATTCTTTTCCATTATATATTATTACAAGATATTGAATATAGTTCCCTGTGCTATTGGATAGATTTGTTTTTGAAAAGTAACCCGGGACTTCCCTGGTGGTCCAGTGGTTAAGTATCTGCCTGCCAATGCAGGGGACACAGGTTCAATTCCTGGTCCAGGAGTATCCCACATGCCGTGGAGCAACTAAGCCCATGTGCCACAACTACTGAGCCTGTGCTCTGGAGCCTGCGAGCCGCAACTACTGAGTCCACGCACTGCAACTACTGAAGCCCGCGTGCTCTAGAGCCCATGCACTGCAACTACTGAGCCCTCGTGCTGCAACTACTGAAGCCCGCGCACCTAGAGCCCATGCTCCGCAACAAGAGAAGCCACCGCAATGAGAAGCCTGCACACCGCAACGAAGAGTAGTCCCTGCTTGCCACAACTAGAGAAAGCCCGAGCGCAGCAATGAAGACCCAGCGCAGCAAATAAATAAATAAATAAGGGGAAAAAAAGAAAAGTAACCCGGCAAGTACAAACCACAAAGCTGGGGGAAGGATCGGAGGCAGGAATCCCAGAGGAGGCTGTGGCAATGGCTCAGGTGAGAGTTGGTAAGAAACTGAATTAATGTAAGTGGCGAATAAAGAGGAAAAAGTCCAGCAAGATCAACAGGATTTGATTATGAAGTGAATGTGGAGCAGAAGGTGAGGCCATGACTCACACCTAATCAGACTTCACTGAATGCCAGCTGAAAAAAAGAATGCAACAGTTATACGCAATCATAGGCTGATGACTTTCTGACCCTGGCAGCGCTAAGTGTAGACAACCAGTCTTGTAGGGTTTTAGCAGTCACGGTGCCCTCAACGTCTCCTGTGTTGTAGTAATGGAAAATCTTACTTGGACAAGATGTAATATGAGCAAGATGTGTATTTAGCTTGAGCCCGCAGGCGTCTCCAGCAGAGCAGCAGTATAGCACACCAGGGCCTAGGAGCCTGAGCCCCTTTCCTAGTAATTTGTTCACCACGTGTCAGTGGCTGTCATTCCTCTGGGTCCTCTGCATTCTACCTGCAGCCATGAGGTCTGATTTCTGTCAGCAAGAAGATGCTGACACACCTAGGTTTCCAGAGACACTTGCAGGCTCCCAATTGCACCCTGGACCTCATGACTGTATTTATAAGTGCAGAAAAGCTGCAGGCACAACTTTGCTTTTTTAATGATTTTCTATTAAATTTAGGCAGACTGCAGACAGTGGAGAACTAGAGGATGCTTGCTCCCCATCAATGCTGGCTATCTCAGATGCACAGACATATAACCAAACAGCTGAAAATGGATAATTAACAAGTTTGAGAGTTCTTTGTGAATGGAGCCTGGGCACTGTCACTTTTCCTGGGTGCTGAGGATCTAAACAACCTAGAGGATCTAGAGGCAACACTGAGCTCACAGGCCCCAGCCAGAGTCCTTTCCCACTCAGCGATTTTAAGACAGACATCATGTTACCTGGACGGCCACATTTTCTCAGACGGTCCAAAATCTAGCCCCTTCCCGATCTTGAGATTGGAAGCCCTTTTATCAAACAGACTGAATTCTCCTTCTCTGCAGTAATAGGGAGCAAAAGAGATGGGAAACCCTAATTAACTGAATCACACATGTTAACTGGTGACTCCAGCTGGGCAGAGGAGGTCAGACAAAAACCTATAGCTCCGAACAATAAAGTGGCTATTTCCACTGTTCTGTATGGATCACAGAATGCTTGTCCTTTACTGCTGTTTCCTTACTGCTTACTGTTCTGCACCATACAATTTCCAAAATACTGACCCTGTGGTAATCTGAGAAAGAAGCTGTTCCCTGCTGTAGAGATGAGGAAACAAAGGCTCAGAAAGGTCAGATGAATTGCCTAATTATCACTCAGCTCATAAATGTTCTAGATGTTTACAGAAACAAGGTATTCTGACTCGTAGTCCAACATTCTTTTACGACTCAAACAGAACTGCCATTCAGCTGATAGCTTATAGAATCTTGTAGCAGTATCCTGGGAATGGCTGAGCCTGGATTCTGGGTAGGAGTGATATGATCACTCCTGCTCAAGTCATGAGGAAGCCAAGGAGTAACGTCCGAATACCCCCTGAAAACGGAATGGACACTTGGCCTTGTGCTCTGAGAGTGACCCCAACTCTATAGGGTAATCCTTTTTTGTCCTCTTTTTTCTGTACAATGTTCTTAAAAGGGTAAGCATTTTTCAAAAAACATAAATTTATTTATTTATTTTTGGCTGTGTTGGGTCTTCACTGCTGCACACGGGCTTTCTCTAGTTGCAGTGAGCGGGGGCTACTCTTCATTGCAGTGCGTGGGCTTCTCACTATGGTGGCTTCTCTTGTTGCAGAGCACGGGCTCTAGGCACTCAGGATTCAGTAGTTGTGGCTCGTGGGCTCTAGAGTGCAGGCTCAGTAGTTGTGGCACACAGGCTTAGTTGCTGTGTGGCATGTGGGTTCTTCCCGGATCAGGGCTCGAACCCATGTCCCTTGTATTGGAAGGTGGATTCTTAACCACTGCACCACCAGGGAAGCCCAAAGGGTAAGCATTTTATAAAGGAAAAAGAAAACTGCTGCTGGAATGCTGTATCTGTTAAAGAGATGCTCTCTCTAGTGATCTGTATTCAAGTCCCACTCCAGCCTAAGAAATACTCTGAAATCTAAGCAAATTCTGGGCCCAAGCAGCTCCATTTCCCCACCTTGTGACTCTAGAGTACAAATCTCTGAGTCTTTTTTTTTTCTGAGTCAGTTTTTCCATTCAAACTATGCAAAATTGCCTTTCTTTTTTCTTTTTACATTATCACATGAGATAAAAACGCTTAACAATAAGTAGTAAAGTTTATACAGCAAACACCTACTCGGTCCCAGGTACTATTCAGAGAGTCTCACACATGATAGCTCATTTATTCTCCACAAAGCTGTAAGGTGAGGTAGGTAACATAGCTATCCCTATTTTACAGACAGAAAGCTGAGGCACAGAGATTAAGACTTTGCCCAGGGTCACACAGCTGGGGTGGGACCTGAGCCCAAACAGTCTGGCTTCAGTGCCCACGTGCTCTCAAACACCGTGACATTGCCTTGGAAGGGAGGTGAGAAACCTGACCCACTCCTTCACCTGAGACGAGGCCCTGGCAGTCTCCGTCCCTCCCTTCAGCACCTGGGAGCTGCCTAGTTCCCTGTGCCATCCTGCCACCACTCTCAACCCTGCTCTGGGCCAGCTTCTCTAGGAAGTCTGCACCTAAAACAAAACAAAATGAAACAAAAACCAGGTGAACTCTATCTTACTTGTTCATCTATTTAGTTTGGAACTTAATCTATTAAAGATTCAACTTCATTTCTCTTCTTGGCAAAGACTAGATTGTAAACCCTGTAAGATCATTTCTCTATGGCATACGCTCTACCAGCAGCATTTAGGGATTAGCACATGGTGAGAGACCAAAATGTTCCTTGAATAAATACATGAGTGAAAACAATCCTTAATAGCGCCATACAAATTAATAATGCTGCTGGACCTTGAGGAAAAAAGAATTCAGTAATGCCTTCATCATTCAACAAATGTATATGCATGCTAACCATGCACCAAGCACTGCTCTGGGAGTTGAGGCTACAGCAATAAATGAGAGGTAATTCCTGAACTCCTAGAGATTACATTCTGGGAGGGAGGAAGGGTCACAATAAGCAAAATAAAATATATAGGATGCTAGATAGTAATTTAGTGTTATTACCCTAACCCTATCATTCAAGGTCCCTAAGATTGGAAGGGCCTGTGTCTGGTGTACAGATGTGGGGATAGGGTGGGAGCCTGCTGCTGCTAACAGTTGGCAAGCACTGACATGAAGGTAGGGAAATGACTCAAGGACAGAACCAGGGATGTTTGATGGAAGCTTTACTACAAATTCCTGAAGGACAAGGCCACATGGTCCCATCTGTGTCCCCAGCACATAGCAGGCACTGAGTGAACACTTCATGATGGTACAGGGCATCTGGGGACTGCAGGAAGGGAAAATGGGAAGCCCCATGCCTCTATATGTTCTGCACCGCCATGCCAGATGAGAAAGGGTCAAGGCAATAGTTAAGGAAAATTAATCAAGAAAAAATATTATTCAGAATACACTTTACCCAGCACAGATGTCTCAATACCTGTGTCAATTTCTGAAAGGATTATTTTACTTCATTTACTTCAAGGGCAGAGTCCCTTGCAATGCAACAAAATTACTTCTTAAATCAAATCAAGAAGCATTTCCTGTGTACTTACAATGTGCCTTGCTCTGTGCTGGGCCCTAAGGAGGTTAACTCAAGGACGCCCCATGATTCTTGCACTTGAGAAATTTATAATCACACTGGTAGAATAACACACAAATGTAAATCTGGATGAGTTAGGGAAGATTTCAAGAGGAGACAGTAGACTATGGACAGGCAGAAACTGGAAGAAAAGTGGGGTAGGCAGAAAAGAAAATGACGGTGAACCACAAGGAGCCTCGAGGACAGGTTAAGGGGGATGGCACACACCTAGCCGGCACCGGGCAGCCACTGTGGGTTTCTGTGTGATGAGTATTTGACATGAGTAGTGTTCAGGAAGATGAGCCAGGCTGTTAAATGATTTGCAGGATGGAACTGAGATGAAGAGTCAAGAGGCAGGGGGACCAGTGAAGGAGCCTACAGTGAGTTCAGGTGAGAGGTCAGGACCTGTTCTGAGCGTAAGACAACTGAAGTCCTGATAGTGGTTGTTTTAATGAAGGGCTCCTTGTAGTTCTTCCCGCTCCTTTGAGCATCAGAGATGTCACGTTTACGGCACATATGGCTGACACTCAGAAAAGATCAGCTAAATAGATGGCAGTCGACATGGAAAAAGAAGTGCTTGCTTTCCAGCTAGGCCCTTTCAGCTCTAACCAACCCCACAGCATCATTCAGCCAGCATTTAGGGAAATGATCGGGAAAAGGAGTGTTGCGGCTGTCTCACCAACGGATCCAGAAATACTCACAGCACATCCAGGGCAGCTGCAATCAATATATAGCTCTAATGTATCCTGGGTCTGACATCTTGGCTTCCAGAACTTTTTTTCACATAGGTATCCCGATCTTAGGAGAACCATCGCCCTCTGGTAGTGCCCAGTGCCAGGTTAAACCCACAGGGGAAAAGAGCAGACAGCTGCCTACTCTGTGGTAGGACATGGAGTGGGGGGCATCATCAATCCTCCCTGACCCCAAGAGCTCCCCAGTGCTACTGCAATCACTCCTCCTTCCAAAGACACTAGTTACAAGAAGCCCCCCATTCAAATGCAAATGTTATCAGGGACCATTAAAACATTAACCTATTAACATCCATCAACAATTTAGCGTCAGTTTATCAGGAAAGGTAGCAATAGGGAGTTGATTCTAATGAGTTAGGAAAAGACTCTGAGTTCACTCACTCATTCACTAACATCTGATAAAGGCCTATTATGTACGAAGCACTGCACTAGACACAGGAACACTGACCTTAAAAGGACCAAAAGAGGTCTTTAAGACAGGAAGACAAAATGGAAGGTGTACATGGTAGCTCTAGGGAATGGCAAAGGTGGCAGGATGATGGCAAAGGTGATAGGATGATGTAATGAAAAGAGCAACAAAATGAACCAGCAGTGAGTTCTAATCTCTGCCCTGCTACTAATATGTGACACTGAACAAGCCACTTTCCTTGCCAGGATTTAGTGTCCTCAATTGGAAAAGGCTGAATTAGGATTATCCTTGTGGCTGTCAAGCTTCTAGGGGATTGCCAGCCACTGAAGCGGCACAAAATAGAAACACTGATTGCTTTGCAAATCTGATCAGCTAGGGCTAGCCCTGACTGGGGCTTCCCGCTACCAGCCAGAGCAGTCTGGATGGACTTCCTTTACACAGTCCTTGGGGGTCATCACCAAGTGGGAGTCTTCTGACATCCACATCTACCCACTGCTTCAAACCAGACTACTCTAGCATGTTTGAACCCACATCTGTCCCCAAACCACTCTAGTCTCTCATGGGCCTTTGAGCAAAGGATATTAGGGACAGGGACAGTCATCCAGGGCTACAAAGCAAGAGAGGCTTAGAGAACAAGTGGGAAGTGTGGCAAACTACTGTTCACTCTTGTAAATTCTCCCCAGGGTTGGAAAATTCTTATCTCACAGATTTTTGTCTGAGCTGGAAGGGGCCCTTAGGAATAACCTGGTCCAGGTTCTTCATCTGAACTTGCTGATTAATGGTAGGACCAAGTTTTAATTCCCTGCTCTTCCAGCTCTAAGACTAGTGAGTGGTTTTTCAACTTTCCCATCCTGTTTCCTCTAGAGGGAGGATCCTCTTTGCCAGGCAACTCAGCTGGGGACCTAAAGCACAGCAGATGATAAACATCTTCTGTCTTTGAAAGAGAAGAGATATAGCCGTAAACAAGTATGCTCAAAATACCAAAGAAAATAGAGTTCATGTGAAATTTGAAGAATTTTAGCAAAAGGGCATAGGACAGGGATGAAAAGAAGTAGTGTGGGAGACACTGAGAATGCCATGGAGTGCTTAATGGGAATCGTCTCCTACTTGTCCCATAACCAGGTACAAACCACAAGCCCGTTGATTCTTAACCCCAGCAGCTGAACTACCCAAGGCCCAGAAAAGGGGCAACACACACAGTTTACACCTTTTATTATTCTGATAGAAATTTCTCTCCTGGGAGCAGAAAGGGGTCAAAAGTCCAAAACCAAAATTATATCTCTTTATAAGTCAGAGCAAAGAAGCATTACAGCAGTTATTTAATTTATTTTTTTAAAAGCCTCAGTGAACAGAGCAGAGTAGGAGGTGTTAGAAAACTCACTACAAGTAATTTATTCGCTGGGAACCACAAAGGCTTTCCTAAGAACAGCAAAAACACCATTGATTTCCCCAGTACCTTCCTTTCAAAGGACTCCAAACACTTCACACATATCGTTTTAAATTGTCCTCAAAGGCTCCAAAATAAGGGGTTACTATTTCCCCAGGTTCAGATGGAGAAACTAAAACATTCATGCCTGCCCTATCTGTCCAAGTCATCCTAACAGGTTCAGCTAACATCGACTGAGGGCCTGCTATGCACATGACCCATGCCAGGCAAACGGGTGATACAAAGACAAAAGATATGATCTCCATCCTCCAGCGAGGCAGAATCCAGTGGGGCATGACAGATGCGTACACAAATCCTTTTGAAATAAGGCAGCCTATGCTAGGTCCTGTAGAAAAGGTCCAAATACAGTGCCTTATTTTACCAAGTGGCACTAAAATGTGCCAAGTACTGTGCTAAGTCTTCACTACCATCATATTGTTTAAGTCAGACTATGTGTGGCTTATAGAGAAAGAAATGCGAGGTAAAGAGACTTGCCCAGGGTCTCAAGGCCACACTATGGCAAAGCAGGGATTAGCACCCAGATCTGTGTGGTTCCAAAGCCCATGTGATGGGAGGTAACTGCTTGGGAAAACGGTCTTTGGAGAGTTTAGCACAAAGTACCCATACCTTAGAGGTGAAGAGCAGGACACATGGGCCCTCACTAGGTTGTTGGGGAAAGGCCTGTCTCCTCAGCCCCAAACTGCATATGCATGTACTCATCCAGATCCTCCACCACAGGGACTGCTCTCGTGGATCAAGAAGCCAAAGGCAAGGGTCTTCCGAAAGGTAACAGAGATCTCTCTGAGCAAAGAAAGACTGCAAGGTCCTGAGCACTTCATCTTCTGTTGGTGGGCACTGAAAGTGGATCCAGGCCAGAGGGTGTGGGATCCCCTGGCTGGCTGTGACAGAAAGTCTACAGCCTGTGCGAGCAGGGCATGGTGGTCATGGTACACATACCAGCAGAGCATCCTTTTCTCAGAGCTGAAGTGGAACTCCTGCAAGGGAAGGAGCCCCCTGCTGGAGGTCCCTAGAGAAGGGCCTGGCCTGGAGATAGTTCTGCAGAGCTCACCTGGTGGGGATAACCTCTGCCTCGTTTGCTAAAGCTCCATTTTGGAGGCTAAGGAACAAAGTGTCAGATTTGGAGGAAGAAGAGCTTATGGGGAACCAGGCTACTGTCCCCAGACCAGACAGGTTAGAGTGCATAGTCAGCCCTGGGGAATCCCTGGGTCTTAGCAAGGGTCAGGTTAATATATAGCTCTATATTAAGGCTCCAGGACAAGAAAGAGATGGCGGAAGGAGCAGGTCCTCCAAACTCTGGAAGGAAAGTTGGGCCTGGAACTAAGGAAGCCCAGTCGCCAGCCTAGCAGTCTTCCCATTTAACACGTGTGATCCTTCTGCAATTGTTTTCAGATCTTAATTTCGACCTAACAAGACAACAACGAAAATCCTTTGATGGATAAAAGTAAAAGAAAAGTGTTAACAAAGTGTGTGTGAGAGAAAGGGGATAATGAATAATTATATCAAAATACCCAAATAAGGGAAGCTCTATACTTTCTGGCAGCCATGGCAATAGGAAAGCAGGATTGTTACATCATTCTCATTGTTAAATCAAGGGAAGCAAAGAAGTTCATCAGGGCAGAGAAAGTTCTTAATTCTCAGTGCAGAGAGACTCATATATACACAAGCGAATGTGTATCTGCACACATACACATACACTTACCCCATTTCTTTTTCCAAGGAACAGGGCAAGCCGCTCTCCAGAGCCCTGCTGCCTCTCTCACACCACACTACCACTGCATGCAATGAAGCACTTCAACAGTTAAAACATTTTTGTGCCAATATTTTAAGAGTGCAGAAGGTTCCAAATTACATGTAAAATAAACAATGCCAGACTGTGAAAACTCTTGGCTGCAACGTTCTCTGATGTTAACAAGAGTTTCTTTATTACTGTAACCTTTCAGAAGTGAATAAAAATTATTTCTCTGCCCTAGTTTTGCCCTCCAGTAAAAAGGAAGAGAACAGGGACCATGGAAAGAGCTGTACAATGACCTCTCATGAAGCCTAGGAGGCTGGGAAGGGGGCAGTTTAAAACACAAAGCCTTCCATATATGTTTCTAGTCAAAGGTTAGAAATTTAGTTTGTGCTGTGCTGATCATATTGTAGAATTTCACGTTCCTAGTATTTTTATGTAACTAAAACCCTTAGGGGGACAAAAGGGCATTTTCAAGAGCCCGAACTAAGCTGCTACTATGGAGAAAACCCAAATTTTGATCAAGGCTCCTTAGCCATTCAGTGAAATCTCCTGACTCAGAAACTGAGTCTGAAGTGCCCTTAAAAAACAGGTAAGAAGACCTATAGGTGGCCAGGACTTTGACAAAATGTGTTATTTTGCAGACTTTTGAGTCGATGAGCCTGTGAATACTGGACACACAGAAGGATCTCAAAATGGAGCTAGTCTGGACAGTCTGTTTTCACCACTGCAGGAGAAAGAGGAAAAAAGCTACCAAACAAAGGCAAACATGCTCTTGTCCTCTCACAGAACACTGCCTTTACCCATGCCATTCCTCTGCCCAGAATGTTCCTGTCTAGCAAACACTCATCCGAAAAGATACAAACCAAATGTCATCTACCCCAAGCTTTTCTCCTCTGGGCAGAGCAATTTTTAAATATCATAATCTCTTAATATTATAATTACCTGTTTATATGTTTGTCTTCTCCTACTAGACTGGGGAGTCAGGGACAATATCTTTGTCACCTTTGTATCTCCAGTGCCTAGCAGAGTACCTGGAAACTAGCAGACCACAATAAAATGGTTGGATAGATGGGTAAAACCTTGTTTGTGTCTGGGAACAGAAATCAGACAGAGAATGATTAACTGCTAAAAAAATAGAACACAAGCTCTGGGATTTAACACAAGGCTAGCTTTTCAGACTTTCACAGAGTTGCAAATGTTAAGTCTGGAAGAGAATTTAGAAATCATCAAGCTCTCCTCCCCAGAGAGGTGAGGTGATTTGACTTACTCAAGCTCACCCAGAGAGTGGCCAGGCTGGCCAGAACTCCTTCCATTATACCACACCATCCTTTCTCTTTACTGTCAAAAATTGCAGGTATAAATATTTATTTGGCAATAAGATGAGAAATATGATTAAGACTACAAATTACGAGAATGTTATTTCATTATAAACAAATGAACAATGGATGTCACAGTAGGAATTCAAATAACTTTATATAAATTACAATATCTGAGTTGCTTAAAAAGCTAAACATAGCATACCATATGACCCAGCAATTCCACTCTTAGGTATATACCCAAGAGAACTGAAAACATATGTTCAGATAAAAACTTGTACATGAATGTTCACAGCAGCATTATTCAAAAAAGCCAAAAATGGAAACAGCCCAAATGTCAATCAACTGATGAATGGATAATAATATGGGGTATATCCATACAATAGATTATCCATAAAAAGTATGAAGTACTGAAACATGCTACAACATGGATGAACCTTGAAAACATTATGCTAAGTAAAAGAAACCAGACACGAAAGACCACATATTATATGATTCCATTTATATGGAATGCCCAGAATAGGTAAATCCACAGAGACAGAAAGTAGAATAGTGGTTACCAAGGGCTGGGGGAAAGGGGAATGGGGAATGACTGCTAACGGCCATGGGCTTTCTTTCTGAGGTGATGAAAATGTCCCAGAATTAGATAGTGGAGACGGCTGCATAACATTGTGCATTGACTAAAAAAGCACATTCAAAATGCTGAATTTTATGGTATATGAATTATATCACCATTTTTTTAATGGAAAAAAAATACAATCTCTTCCTTCTAGTAATTTAACTGAAGGAGTCAGAACCAGAGATGCTTAAGGACTCACAGGTTCTGAGTTATATGACAGTAATATAATGCAAGTTTGGGGAAGAAGTAAACACTTTTAAAATCTTAATGCTAATGCTAGAACCACAGTTTTTAGCAACAACCTATTCAGGCAGTACAGAGTAGTGATTAAGAGCATGGGCTCTAGAGTCTGGCAAGTTTGGGTTCCAATCCAGGCTCTCATATTTACTGTGTAAGTCTGGTTCAGTTACCTAACTGGTAAGCTAAATAACGGTCTCCCAAAAGATATCTACATCCTAATTCCTGGAACCTGTGAATGTTACCTTATGTAGCAAAAAAGGACTTTACAGCTGTGATTAGATTAAGGATCTTCAGATGGGAAGATTATCCTGGATTTCCAGGTGGGCCCTAATTGTAATCACATGCACCCTTATAAGAGGGTGGAAGAGGGTGCTTAGACCCAGATAGAAGAGGAGAATGCAATGTGCCCACAGAGGCAGAGATTGGAGTGATGTGGCCACAAGCCAAGGAATGCCAGCAGCCACCTAAAGCTAGAAAGGGGCAAAGAACAGTTTCTTCCCTAGAGCATGGCCCTGTTAACATCTTGATTTCAGCCTAGTGAAAATGACTTCTAGCTTCCAGAAGTATGAGAATAAGGTTCTATTGTTTTAAGTCACCAAGTTTGTGCTAAGTTGTTACAGCAGCTATAGGAAACTAATATACTAACTTCTCTGATCCTTAGTTTCTCCATCTGTAAAATGAAGATAGGATTTCATGGTTAAGATTGCTGTAAAACATAAGACTGAAATGGTGCTTATAAAGTGCACAGCAAAGAGAAAGTGCTCAATAATTGTTAGCTATTACTATTGCTGACCTCTGTTTCTGTATTATGCTGAAATCTTCAACTTTCACATGTCACTAGTCCATGCCAGACCCTGCTCCTCTTAGCAGGGGGAGCAGTAAGAGCTGGCCATCAGGAAACCTGAGTTCCGTTCTTCGGTTGGTTTCTAACATAAGCTTACTCAGCTCTCCCAGAGCCAGTTTCTCCATCACTTAAATGACAGGATCAGACTAGAGCAGTGGCCCTCAAACTGGAGGCTTTGTTAAAATACAGATTGCTGGGCCTCACCTCCAGAGTTTCTCATTCAGCAAGTTCCTAAGTGATGCTGAAGCTGCTGGTGTGGGGACCACTTTGAGAATCTCTGGATTAGATTATTTCAAGGTTCTTTTCCAGTTTTAAGTCTGAGATTCTCCAGGAACATCCCATAGATGTAGCACTCCAGTAATAAACACAGCTGTATCAGGCTGAAATAGCCTTTAAACTAAGTTCTTTTCCCCGTGGGGGACAGGAGGGTATGAGGTTATATGGTAAAGACTGCTTTTAATTTTTGAACGAAGCAGAATGAAAAATCTTAAGCAATGGTGGGAACAGGAAGAGGCTGTCCCCTTATCCAACGTGCTGGCCCCATTTTAATTTATCTTAATCCCACCCTTCTTCCTTTTCACCAGACCCCTCCCCCTAATGCCCTCCTCTAGAAACACATCTAGGTGTCTCCTGAATACATTTATTGGCTTTGCACAGTATAATACCACCTTTGTTAGTCTCTCAGCCCAGCCTCTCCAAGCACAGTGTTCAGTCTCGGTGTTCCTCTACTCCTAAAAAAACATAACCGAGGAGTCTCTGAAAAATAATTGTAAAATCAACTAAGGCGAATTCAGACGATGTGGAGATATTCAGACTCTAAATTCTGGAAAAAGAAACAAATTCAGAACATTGTTAGCATTCTCATCTGTCTTTTTTTTCCCCCTTAATCTCTATCTGTCCTGTTGAGTAGGAAACCTCTGCCGTATTGGGTTAGAAATTCTGAATAAAGGGGACTCAGGCTTGGGACTGCACTGAAGAAATGGAACAGTTCTAGATTCAAGAAAAGCTGTCCTCTTGGTCTTTGGAAGTCTCTGGTAACAAGACAGGGGAGAAGGAACCTGCTATGAAGTTGATTTCCACTTCCCCCTCACCCCCAGAGGTATCATCGTACAGTAAAGCAGACACTGGACTGGGAATCAGCATACCCTAGTTTTTGGTCCTCATTTTGCTGTTTTCTAGCTGCATGACCTTGGGCAAATCAATTAACTTCTCTGGGACTCCATTTCCTCACCACAGAAGTGAGAGGGTGGGAACAAATCTATAGTCCTTAACCTGAGATGGGCATCAGAAATCTTCTGGGGAAGTTTTTCAAAATACACACACCTGAGCACCTTCAGACCCAGAGAATCTCTGAGGCTCCCAGTCTAATGTTCTAAGGTTCATCTATCCTATAAAGTGGATTAAAAGTATAAATGATGAGAGAGCCAGGGAATCCATGAGGCAGGTCACAGAGAGAAAAATGAACTTTTTTTGGGGGGTGGGGGGGGGAATGGGTCAGAGAAATTGAATCCAGGTGCCATAAGAGATCATTAAGTCAGTATTTGGGAGATAGTGCTAGCCAGACATTAATAATAGAAGAACATACATACACCCAACAAGTATCTGAGGGGTGACTACATTAGGCACTCTGTGTTAAGCACTAGGAATCCTAGGATCCTTATCCCATCTAATGGGCATGACCTACACAAACCCGTAATTACAGTACAGCATGGTAAGTCCTATCTCAGAAGTTTGTGTGAAGTGCTGGAGGAATACAGACAAGGGAGTGGCCAAATATACTAATATTACTGGGGGGTGCTGGGAAAAGCTCCTTGGAAGAGGTACTATCCAGCTGTGTCTTACAGTGCCATGAGCAGAGGAGACAGGGTTAAGACCACTTCAGACAGAGGGAACTGCATGAAAGAAGGCTCAGAAGCATAAAGGAACATGGACTATTACAGCACCAGTGAAAACGAGGCATGAGTGGAACATGTGTTAGAGTGTGTGTGTGCATGAACATTTGCATGTAGGGGAAGTTTGCTGGAAATTATACTAGAAAGGTAGGCTGGGGCCAGAATGTGAAGGCCTCTCCCCCAATTTTTCACTTTGTAAAGCTTCAAACTTATTATTTTTTTTAAGGTGTAAGATTATTACAACAAAAGGTTGTTGTATTACAACCAAGAAGGTTCTCCGATATAACTGTGAAGGGCTCTTTATGCCATTGCTAAACAGTTTGAATTTTGTCCCTCAGAGATTTCTAGACAGGAGGGATATGATCAGATGTGGGATTTAAAAAGCATACCTCTGGCAGCTTAAATGGTGGCAGGTTCACTAGAGGGGGAAAGTCCAGGAACTAGTTAGGAGGCCATGTCCAATAAAGGACAGATGATGAGGAACTGACATGAAGCAATGGAACAGAGGAGAGGATAAAATCCAGAGATATTTTGGGCAGAAAAGTGACAAGACAACTCGATGCAGAGGATGAGGCAGGAGTTGAGGACATTCTAAGAATTCTAGCTTGGGGGGCTGGACTGGTGGTGATGACCTTAGATGTGAGACAGGAAAACACAGGAAGAACAGGTTCGTGGAGCTCTTTATCCCATCTCCTGAGTGAGATTTATTTAGGAGTAGCACTAGTGACCCCTGAAAGAGAGGTGTGGAAAATGGCTTTAGCTGTGCCCGATGCACACAGCTCTAAGCAGTATTCTGACTATGGTACAAAAGATACCAAATGCAACCGGGCACCCAGAGAGATTGGAGGCAAAAGAAATGTGATGCATTGGAGAGGTAAACAGTTCTGCAGTGATGAGCTGAACTGGGAGTACTTAGCATGAGGGGTACTTAAGAAGGTATTAGGGGAAGGCAGGACTACACATGCACTGAGTCAGCCAGGGCTTTGTAAAATGGATTTAGGTCACTGTTTCTCCTACAGAAATTCCAAGAGGCAAACTGAAGATAAAAAAGTGGATGAAATTCACTTATTCAGTCAAGAAACATTTACTGAATGCCTACTAAACACAAAGCTCCACTAAGGCACCATAGGAATATAAAGAAAAACAAGTAAGAATTAGACCTCAGGAAACTCACAATCTACAACTGAATGTAAAAATGGCCATGAGAGAGATAAATGACCATGTGCATAGACAGCAGTTTCATGCTTTATTTAATTTCAAATACAGAAACGTTTATAACTTCTTTTAGGGACACTCCCTGAAGTGGAGTGAATCCAGTACGCCACTCAGAAGGTCACATGACCTGAGCCATCAGACTGGCATTCTGGTTGTATGCACCCAGGCATCCAGTCAGTTAGAAAACCACCTAAAGCATACACTCCATGCACTCTTGCTACCTGTTAAGGCCTGAGGATAAGAAACTTGCGTACAGAAAGGAACGCATCTATTAGAAGTACATCTTCAGCTGGCTCAAATTCATGGGCCAATTCCAAAATGGAATTGCTCTACCTTCTAAGAATTTAGTCTTCTCTCCCCTAATAAATAAGTATCCACTCCAACATCTTAGGACATTTAAAAAATGTTCAAAAGAACGATTGCTATTGGAAAACAAACGTATTCTTACTTTACAAGCTTCGAGCCCATGGGATTGCTCTGTATTTACACTCCACCATTCATATTACTGGCCACAAAAACTATACCTTTAAAGTGGTCCTTGCCTTTTAAAACAATACCTTTGGCAGCGAGTTTTAATTCTGACCTAGAGATGCAAAGTATAGCAAAATTTTTACCTCATGGTAAAACAAAGGAGTTTGATTGAAGATTTTTGTGGGGGGAAGGAAGAGATGGGAATGGAATTAGAGGTCTGGAAGGAAATTTCCAGAAATCTAAAGTAAATGTAATTCTTATTTCTACTACCTTTTATAGATTTAAGGCTTTTCTGGTTTAGAAATATAATGTACCTTATTTACAAATTGTTTCTTTTTAATCAAATAATCCCACTAGAAGATGAGAAATCATGGACAAAGAAAAAGAAAAATTGAGAGTGGAGACAACTTCTCATTTCTTTTTCTTCCAATATTTAAGACTAATGAGCAAACAAATACCCTCAGAATAAAACTCACCCTACTTTTCCCAACACTTATAGTGGGCTTCCAGAACCATCTCCTTTCATCAGATATTTACCAGGCATACGTTCAGCCAAGGAGCAATGACTGGCACTTTGGAGAATACAAAGAGGGATGCATGTGATCCCGCCCCCCAGGAATCCACCCAGAAGGCAGTCAATACATGAATGACACTGATGCAAAATAGAAACAGTAAAAGCCAAAAGAAGGGTAAAGATAAATTATTAAGGTACTAACAGCTAGGGGAAACCAGGATTGGCTTCCAATTTGAAGTGGAGGGACATGAAGGAATTGCGGCTGGCATGTTAGGGCAATCTAGGTATATGTACCACATGAGAAAAGACACAAGACAGGAAGAGCAAAACATTCAGCTTGGCTGCAGTGAAAAGTACGTGAGGCGGGCTTCCCTGGTGGCGCAGTGGTTGAGAGTCCGCCTGCCGATGCAGGGGATGCGGGTTCATGCCCCAGTCCAGGATGATCCCACATGCCGTGGAGCGGTTGGACCCGTGGGCCACGGCCGCTGAGCCTGCATGTCTGGAGCCTGTGCTCTGCAACGGGAGAGGCCACGGCAGTGAGAGGCTCATGTACCGCAAAATAATAAATAAATAAATAAAGTATGTGAGGCAAAGATGGAATGTGATGTTCACCGAGTGCTTCCTATGTACCAGACACATGTGTAGAGGTTTCTCATATTTAAGGTTCAAGAAGAGTTGGGGAAATGAGCTTGGAAAGGTAGTCTGGAGTATGATCAGAGGACTTTACAAAGCAAAATGCTAGTTCTGAAAAGCAAAGTAGAATTTTACAAAGGAGTCCAATTCAGCCCACAGCTCCTCCACCTCTTTCCAGGCCCTCTGCACCATTCCATCAAGCAGCTCTGCTACAGAGAGAGCAGGAGACCATGAGCTGACAGGAGGTTCATCCTTATTCAGAAAAGCAGCGAGCAAGAATCACCTGACATCCTGCTGAAGCCAACTGTCATGCCAGGGACCACTGACAGAGATAAACTTGCAATTTCTTAACTAAAGCCCATCCCCACTCACTCCTACCTTGTCTCCACAGTTTGGAAAGCTTAAACCTGCTTATTGTAAGCCACAAGGTGGAGATGTCTGGCAGGGCAGAACTGAAAGGAAGTCGTTTAGCCAGCCTAAAGTTACCATTAACACTTTGAGCCACTGCCTTGAGCTAATTTTTATGTTTGTTTTTTAAGTTTGGTTGAAATGTCACAAATGGAAAAATTAAGTAAAGTGCTCCAGTTAGCCACAAGACTGGACACACCTGGCTGCAAACCCAGCAAAAGAAAACTTACTTCATTAGTAGGAGAGGTAGAAAGTGAAATTTACATCTGAAATCTGCCTGCACCAGGAGAAAGTGCTGAGGCCAAAGGCGCTGTTTTTACAGCTGTGTCAAGTCTTAGTTGTCTACTCTTACCAACACTCAGGAGTGAGGCAAGGGCCCAAGGAAAAATGGTCTCCAACCTCTTCAGCTGCAACTCAGCTCACAAAGGTTTTTAAGAACCAGTTAATGAAATAAAACAAGACCAGATGAGGTGATATAATGAACTTTATTTCCACAGCTAATTTATATGTTTAAATCCCAAATAATGTTTTTTTTAAGTCAGAACACTAAATTATTGATGTGATTTTTGTAACCTCAAATTTAACACTTACTTTTTATACCAGCTTCACTGATGATATATGAGGCTGCCATATTTTTCACAATAGTTGGGCTCCTAAAAAGCTGGTAAAAAGCAAATTTTTGGAAAGCGAAAATTTTCTCACCAAATGAGACTGGAACTCTAATTTCAAAGGATTTCTTGATCCAAATTTCTAATGTGTCATTAATTTGCATTCTCAATCTTCCCCACACAAATCTACTCAAGTAAAGTAATGGCCTCTAAGAATTCTTTGGCATAAGAAAAATCACCACTACATTGATCAGTCTTATAAATTCTACTTTTTATATGAGTTTTCTTAAAGATGCCAAGTAACACAGAAATAGATTTGCAAATTACCACCTTCACATCATAGGTTTTCAAAGCTGAAAAGAAACTTGGAAATCATGTAGTCACCCACCCCCCAAGTTTTTTTTTTTAACCAAGAAACTGAAGCAAGGAGAAGAGAGAAGACTTGCCAGCCAGGGTCAGAACCAGGCCAGACTGGCTCCCTCTGGCTGCTACTTTTCTCCAGCCACATGCCATTCTTCTCCAGCCTAACCTTCTCATTTCTTTAGGTTGTACAAAGACTGATGTCCCCTCTACACACACACAGTCACACTAACAACTGAGAAGTGGCTAATATATAATTTTCTTGCCTGTAAAAAGGGTGTCTGTTTATAGCATGAGGTTGGAAAGGGAGGAGCAAATCAGTTATAACAGAAACGTAATAATATTAATTCCCCAACTCTTTGAAATCTTTATTATTTTTTATAAATTTATTTATTTATTTATTGGCTGTGTTGGGTCTTCATTGCTGCGTGCGGGGTTTCTCTAGTTGCGGCGAGCGGAGGCTACTCTTTGCTGCAGTGCGCGGGCTTCTCACTGTGGTGGCTTCTCTTGTTGCTCGCGGAGCACGGGCTCTAGGCGCGCGGGCTCAGAAGTTGTGGTGCACCAGCTTAGTTGCTCCACGGCATGTGGGATCTTCCCAGATCAGGGATCAAACCCGTGTCCCCTGCATTGGCAGGCAGATTCTTAACCACTGCGCCACCAGGGAAGTCCCTCTATTATTTTTATATCATCTTTTATTTATAGTCTTTGTAACTAAACTTGAGCTTGGCATTTCTGTTCATGAAGACAAATTTAAGAGTCTATACTTGGGGAGCATTATGGATCATCTGAAACCCTGCTATTCAACGTGTGGTTGCCCCTCTCCCCACCCAGCCCCACCAGTGGAACTGGCATCACCCAAAGCTTTTTAGAAATGTAGACTCTCTGGCCTCACTGAAAACCTACTGAATCAGAATTTGTATTTTAACAAGATCCCCAGGTGAACTGTAGGCTCATTAAAGTTTGAGAAATGGTGGTCTAACACACTTCACTATAGAACAGCATCATATGTAGAACAATTGAGATTAAAAAAAATGGTTGGAGAAAATGGGAGAAAAAAAAAAGAAAGGCTAATTTCTGCAGGACTGCATTGACGTACACCTGGACCAGAGACTAATAAACCGAGTATGATCTATGTGACAAATAAGTTGGCTTTAAAACAGAATTTCAGGGGCTTCCCTGGTGGCGCAGTTGTTGAGAGTCTGCCTGCCGATGCAGGGGACACGGGTTCGTGCCCCGGTCCAGGAAGATCCCACATGCCACGGAGTGGCTAGGCCCGTGAGCCACGGCCACTGAGCCTGCGTGTCCGGAGCCTGTGCTCCGCAACGGGAGAGGCCACAACAGTGAGAGGCCCACACACCGCAAAAATAAAAAAAAAAAAAAAAAAAAAAAAAAAAAAAAAATTTCAGAGGCTGAAGTTCAATTTATTCATTCATTCAACAAGTATTTATTTATCCAATGTTTACTGTGTAAACAAAAAACTGGATAAGACAGGTTTCGTGCCTTTATATAGCATACAGTCAAGCAGAAGGGACATTATAAAGTAACATGGGAGAAGGTTCAAATTGCTGAACCTTGTGATGGAGATATATATATGTAGGTCCCAAAGGAAATCCATTTGGGGGTGGAGGTGGGGTAGAGTAAAAGGTTCCTGTGGTCCAGGAATTGGCAACCTATGACTCATTAAGCTATTCAGTTGGGGACAGCTGTGGTCCACATGGCTCTAGTGGTCCCACTTCCAGCAGAGTTTAATCAACAGTGATAAGAAAACAGACTAACTCATAGAAGAACTACTGTGTAACTGCATGGCAGTCAGCCGAGGCTTTGGCTGGCCAGGGGGTATCACTGGTCATCATTAAATGGGATGATTTGAGACTGCCAGCACTACTGTATATCCACTGTGAGCTGCCACAGAGTTGAGTAGTAAGTACTTGAGGGCATGTGGAACACTCAGCTGGTTGAAGAGCTTAAAAACTGCTGATCCCACTCTGGGCAGCTAAACAGCAGTAAGGTATGACAGTGAGAAAAATGAAGAAGGAAGCAAAGAGTGTAGTTACAAACACAGGTGAATACCAACTCCAAAACAGATGATTATAATGATTATGATGAAGAAGATGATGATGACAGCAGCTAAAACTTTGAAATATGCTATCATCTTCTTAGAATGAACAGAAATGCTAATGGTCTGCTGTCCCAGAGAAAGGCATGTAAATGTCAGTGAAGCTATCTAAAGATGAACCCGAAACGGAATCGAGCTATTTGTAATGAGGTGGATAGACCTAGAGTCTGTCACACAGAGTGAAGTCAGAAAGAGAACGATAAATACCGTATGCTAACACATATATATGGAATTTAAGAAAAAAAAATGTCATGAAGAACCTAGGGGTAAGACAGGAATAAAGACACAGACCTACTAGAGAATGGACTTGAGGATATGGGGAGGGGGAAGGGTAAGCTGTGACAAAGCGAGAGAGAGGCATGGACATATATACACTACCAAACGTAAGGTAGATAGCTAGTGGGAAGCAGCCCCATAGCACAGGGAGATCAGCTGGGTGCTTTGTGACCGCCTGGAGGGGTGGGATAGGGAGGGTGGGAGGGAGGGAGACGCAAGAGGGAAGAGATATGGGAACATATGTATAACTGATTCACTTTGTTATAAAGCAGAAACTAACACACCATTGTAAAGCAATTATACTCCAATAAAGATGTAAAAAAAATAATAATAATAAATAAATTACTAAGCAATTTAAAAAAATAAATAAAAAGATGAACCCATGTCTACTGTGCTTTCTATACATGCATTTCCTCCAAAGTCATGAGAATCTGAAAATACCCTCAATCCAGATTCTCAGCAGGCAACCATCATTTCCATGATTTAGTCTCAAAGACTATAATTTCACACAGAGAGTGAGCACATGATACCATCAGACAATAACATAGGAAGTGTGTGAAAATAATTATAGTAGATAAAAGTAAGACGTGGGAGATCTCCCACTTAATTCCCATGCAGCATGGAAAGATCTCTAAGATATATTGTTGAGTAAAAAAAAAAGTTGCATTTAAGTGCATAGAGGATGATATCATATATGATAAAATATATACACGCAAAACCACAGAACTTTGTGCTGTAATGAAAGAAACCAGATTAACCCATTTTGTGACCCTGTCTGACGGTTTGGCTTTAGATGCTCCCAAGCTAGGAGGCAATGATATGGGAAAAAAACAAGGAACTACAATCTACTAAAACACGGTCTAGATACACAAAATACACAATATACACAAAGGAAGAGATTACTATTTATATAACCAATTGTATCCTAATGTTTTGGTTTTGGCTTTCTATTGTCATCATATTCTGTTATATACATACTATATATTCTCCTTTCTCAGGTTATTAAATATACTAATGTACCTTTTCAGTAGATACCTTGCCAAAGTATTCTAGGTTGTCAGTGATCAAGAAGCTTGTTTTTAAGTTCTTGAGCACAGTGCAGGCCCCATGCCAGGGTCTTTCCATCCAAACTAATTGTGAACTGACACACTGAACTGGTATCAAAGGCAAAGTGTCCTAAAACTGGATTATTATTATTTGATTTTATCTGTTTACCAAATCCATCCCTCCTATCACCATGATTTGGACTTAATAATCCCATCTCTGTACATAGGATGTACTCACACTGACAAAGCATGGTAATGTGGGCAAATACATAAATAAAGTGTCTGTAGCATGCCAGTCTTCATAGAGGCAGAAGTGACTCTAGGTGAATTACCACTTGACATCAGGCCATTCTAGAACAGATAAAACTTCAACTCCAGTCAGGCAACCCCTCATTGGAGTTTTCCAGGACCAGAATCTGATAGCATTCACTTACCCCCATGATTCTGCCACGCTGCTCAACATCCTCCCACATAAAATGAACTATGATACGACACATGTATTTCCCACTCCGGCCTTCCTGCTTCATTCGGACTAGACACATCCTGGGTGGGAAGAAGACATAAAGAGTCACTGGCTGTTTGCATTTTTCACATCACTCATTTCCACGGAAGGTCAGCTCATCTGAGTCATTTTATCAAAGGGCACAGAATCAAAAAACTAGAAGTGATTAAAAAAAATCTTTTATTGAGCTATAACATAGATACTGAAACGTACATAAATCTTAAGTGTACAGCTTGATGAATTTTTACATATAATATACACCCATGTAAGTACCACTCACATCAAGACATAGATTATTTAGAGCACCTCAGAAGGCTCCCTCATACATGAAAGGGACCACTTTTAGTTGTTTAAAGATAAGTCTGAATCCTTCATTTTACTGATGAAAACAGGAGTTCTAAAGAAGGAAAATGATGTGCCCAACACCACAGAGCAGTCTATAAAGGTGGGTATAGTAGTACTGAGCTGTCCCATATGGACGCCACTAGCTACATGTGGCTACTGAACACCTTAAATATGGCTAGTTCAAACTGAGATGTGGTATAAGTTTAAGATGTCAAAGATCTAGTTCAGGAAAAAAGAATGTAAATATCTCAAATTTTTTACATTGCTTACATGTTGAAATATTATCAGGTATATTGAGTTAAAGAAAACCTATTATTAAAATTAGTTTCATTTTTTTTCTTTTCACTTTTTTAAATGGAGCTACTAGCAACTTTTAAATGTGTGACTTGCATTATATTTCTGTTGGATAGTACCCATCCAGAATATAGATGACAGAAAGTATTATGATTTCATCTGTATAATTATCAAATTGTTTCCCCCATTAGAATGTAAGTTCCATTGAAGGCAGACATCAAGTCTGGGTTTTTTTGGGTTTTTTTAAAATCATTGTATATCTAGGGCTTAAGTATAGTATGCACTCAATATATATTTTCTGAATAAATAAATGAATAAAACATCTCAGGGCCAAGTTTAGGGCTCTTTCCCCTATACCACATTGCCTCTAATCAGTCCAGAATGCTCTCTGCTTAAGACCTTACATAAGAATATAAACAGGGTCACCAACTTTCCAAGATAGCTCCTAATCTCATTCTTATGACCACACGTATTTCTATTATCTCTTGTTAAATAGTTATTAAGCAGCTACAATAGGACTACTCACCTAAAAGACAACTCCTACTATAATTATGGAGTATTCAGTCTAAACCGACAATTCTATCTCCATACACAATTAATCCTGCCCATTTAAATCTACTAGCAATAGTAAGGTCCAATGGAATGATTCCAGCCTGGCCTGCCTCAACATCTCTGTTAATGACTAAGATGGAGAAAAGAAAACATACTTATCAAATTTGTAGATTGCAAGAAGCTGGGCAGGAAGACAAATATGTTGGATGACCCAACCATGAACCAAAAATACTTCAACAGACTGTTTCAATGGGCTAAATCTAACAGGGATAAATCTAGATCCTGCACTTGGGTCTAAAAGAACAGCTGTAGAGGTACAGGATTGGTGAGTCATGCCCACCTATGTGTGAAAAAGCCTTACTGGCTTACGTTGACAGTATACACTGAAGGGGAGTCAAGAAGGTGATATGGTTGCCCCCCAAATTAATGTGATTTTAGAAACAGTAATGCAAATATAATATCTTCATGTACAAAGTGAGATTTTTGTTCTATTCAGCACACGTCAGACTCTACTTGGAATACTGTCGACAGTTTTGAACATTATATTTTAAGAGACAAGAGGAAGAGTTGTAAGATCAGAAGATATTTAACCTGGAGAAAAACAGGACAGTTGCCTTAAATATTGCAGAAAAGTGATTAGACTGTTTATCCAAAAGGTAGAATCAGAACGAATGGGTGGGTCACAGAGGGAGAAAAACTACTCAACATTGAATGCTGAAAGTAAAAACTTTCTAATAGGGGAGTTTCTGAAGATTTGAATAATGTAATGGATGACCTCAAAAAGTAGAGAATTTGCAACTCAGCTATCTATCTGATGGAAGGCTGACTATGCGATTTCTAAAGTCCCTTCCAACCTCGGGATTTGCTGATGCTGTGATTCTAAATTTGTAACCTCTGAACCCAGTTAGTGCCTAAGAAATAACACTTTGTGACAATAAAAACAGGTCATGGAAAAAGACTTGGCCACTTTATATGATATAGAGCATATTCCAAGGCAGAAACAAACTGGGGAAAGTTCAACAGTCCTTTTTCATAATATTTTTCTTAAAGTTAACCAAAGTTAGCCTCTCCACCTGAAAAGACGCTGTGTGTTTTGATGCTTAAGTGTCGTCAGAGGCCAATTCAACAACACCAATAGTGAGGTAATGGAATTCTTCATTTATATGAAAATTCTGTAGTTTGTTAATACACCTGCCCTCTGAGGTTTAAAAGGCACAGATTTTCTCAGACCATAAACTTACTAACTATATCAACATGGAGTGAAGTGTTTTTTGTTTCAGAGCAGTTTGTTTTATAGCCCTTACAGTCAAATGGTTATCTGGGTTGAAAAGGTAAAGCAAATTGAAGATACTTTCAAGATGCTGACTGACACTTAATTCAACTCAATGGACATAAATTGAGTTCCTACTGTGTGGAGATTAGAGTGATGGTTAACAAGAGTCCAAGGAGCAGTTGGTCTCCTTAGGGGAGACAAGAGCCCTAAGAGAGAATGCAGTAAGTGTCCCGAGAGGAACACAAAGTGCAATGGAGTTTGAGAGGATTACTCTTGGCTGAGTGGGATCAGGGAAAGCTTCACAGAAAATGAAACATTGTACCTGGGGCTTGGAAAGGTGAGCTGCAGGTGGACAGATAAAAGATAAAGAGAATTTCCAGCAGATGGAACATTATGAACAAAGACAGGGCCATGGAAAGCTCAGCACATGGACAGGGACAATACCTAGATTTTGTGGAAGGGAAGTATAGGAAACAGAAAAATATGCCAGAAAGGTCATGAAGGGCTTTTAAATGTCATGCTGAAAAGTCTGGACTTCACTCAGCAGACAAAGGAGAGCCACTGAATGTTTTTCAGGAAGAAGGGGTGTAATAAGATTAGGGGTGTAATAAGACCTTGGCTTTAAGAACAGATAAGTCTCTCAGAAGTTAACCCTTTCTTTCTTCCCAGCTGGAAACCCTTTCTTTCCAAGGCTGAAAAATGACAAATTTGGTGAATATTTACTTCAGTAGAACTATGGTATTTACAATTGTCTGATCCAGAAATTTAAATTAAGTGTACATCTACCTTTTGAGAGAAATGCAACAGCAAAGTTTGCTGCAACCTGCACCTAATTTTGCTGATACTAAGAGTTTAAAAAATATAGATTCAAGCCTGATAAATGAAAGAAGGGCAAATTCTAATTATTCCTAAAACACCGTACCTAATTAGTTCTGTTAGACAATTGATGACAATTTGAAAACACTATCAAATATAAAGTTCTACAGTAAATTTCATCTCACATAAACTTATAAAATCAAAACAATCAGTCTTCTCATCAACAGGAAGTGTAGTGAAGATAACCATGAGTTCTACTGGGAAAATAAGATTCTGATCCACAGGGCTGCCCATTCATCCACCATCACCAAACTCAGCTAACTAAAGGCTCAACTTATT
The DNA here is from genome assembly GCF_003031525.2 of Neophocaena asiaeorientalis asiaeorientalis. Taxonomy (NCBI): domain Eukaryota; kingdom Metazoa; phylum Chordata; class Mammalia; order Artiodactyla; family Phocoenidae; genus Neophocaena; species Neophocaena asiaeorientalis. The sequence continues at coordinate 7,093,483 of NW_020173068.1, forward strand.
TTTGTCCTGAATTTGTGAATCAAATTCTCTATGTAGTTAAGGACAGAAAAGTCATCTTGTTGTGAAGAACTTTTGTGTTTGTCCTCTTCAAGGAAAAAGCATAGCTGAAGGCTGGGGCCCACATCTTAGACAGTCAGCTGCCTGGAATGTCCAGATCAAGCTGAAGGTCAATTCTTAGGGTACCTAACCTTGAAGCCTACAAGTTCAGTCTACTCCTTTCTTTGTTTAGTAAATGTTTTGAATAGATAATACATGCACATGTTAAAAAGAATGTTAAGTCCCCTTCCTACCCACATCTCCCAATCACCAGGTTCCTCTCCCTAAGGCAACCACAGTTAGCAGCTTCTTAGGAAACCTTCCACGTGTAATCTATATATATATACCAACTTAGTGTATATGTACTCTTTTTACATAAATAGTAGCTTCCCTTTTCTCCCCATTTTCCACAATGGTAGCATTCTACACACACTCTTCTTATGTTGAAAAAACAATCTGTTACAGAAGGATGGTGGTGAAGAAATCTCAACTCCAACTCTGTGCTCCATCCATAGATACTACAGTCACCCCAGTGAAACCCTTTTTAGGATAATAGAGTTGTAGTAATTTATTTAGCAGTTGTTAGGGTAACATCTGATCCAGGCTGAATTCAGCTTATCTGGCAATTTTTTCCTATTCTAATAAGACTAAGAAATAGGAAAAAAGCAAAAAAAAAAAACCTTTAATAGCAAAAATGGACAAGTGCTGTAATTAACAGCTAACACAACTACGTGCCAGGCACTGTGCTAAGTGATTCAGATACATTATTTCATTTAATCCTTACAACAACTATCGGAGGTTGGTATTCTTCCTGTCCCCACCTTACAGCTGAGGAAACTGAGTCTTACAGAAGTAACGTGCCCAGAGTTACAAAACTTGTAAAGTGTCAAAGCTGGGATCTGAACCCTGATAATCTGATCCCAGAGTTAGACTGTTTTTATGCCTCTTTTAATGACTAGAACGAACCTTCCAGAATCCATTTACTTTTTCATTTAATCCTCACAAGGGCAATAATTTAAGTTTCAAAACTAACATCATATTAGAAATAAAATACCAGAAGGGAAAAGACTGGCTAACCTGAGGCAAACACACCTACAACAGCAAAAAGTAACTGGGGGCAGACTAAAAGAAAAGAACCTAAAAATGTATTTAAAATAAACACAACAGCAGTTCAACATGGAGGCTATAGCTACGAGTACAACTCAAAGAAGGCAGCCTGGCAAAATACAGTTGAGAGTTATCAGAACCGGGACTTCCCTGGTGGTCCAGTGGTTAAGACTCTGTGCTCCAAATGCATGGGGCCCGGGTTCGATCCCTGGTCAGGGAACTAGATCTGGCATGCAGCAACTAAGACCCAGCCCAGCCAAAAAAATAAATAAATTTTTTTTTTTTTTTTTTTAGAAAAAGAGTTATCAGGACCTCCTGAATGATCCAGAATAGGTTAAAGTATGTTGGAAGGTGAAAAGAAAATGAGTAAAACAAGTTCAAAATGGTAAACAAAAAAGATTTGATGGTCCTGGTACCCCCTACAAAACAAAGCCAACACGTGTCACAGGCTCTGACCATACAATAATATTTGAGCCATTAAGTAAACTATTCCACAATTGAGAATACTAGGTTTAAATAAAAGATCAGGACAGCTTTACTTCAATTTACATCACGGATGTATTCCTCATAATAAATGCTTAAATTAAATGTTGAGGGGTCAAATTACATTTTGCTACTGATTAAACTTCATAATTTCAGAGCTGTTCTGGGGGGAAAGAGGAAGGGGGAGAGGGGAGACTTCAATGCTAAAACATAATAAAAATTGCCCTTGGGCTTCCCTGGTGGCGCAGTGGTTGAGAGTTCGCCTGCCGATGCAGGGGACACGGGTTCGTGCCCCGGTCCAGGAGGATCCCACGTGCCGCAGAGTGGCTGGGCCCGTGAGCCATGGCCGCTGAGCCTGCGCGTCCGGAGCCTGTGCTCCGCAACGGGAGAGGCCACAACAGTGAGAGGTCCGTGTAAAAAAAAAAAAAAAAAATTGCCCTTAAGGATGCAAAAGAAACTTTAAAAAGAGACAATATTCCACTCAAACCTAAAACTGCTCTAAAAAATAAAGTCTAGTTTTTAGTCTTTTTAGAAAGAGACAATCTAGTAATTTTTAAATTCTTGTATTAAATAATTAATTTAATCATTCATTAACAAGTATCTACTTAGTACCTACTCCGAGTATAGACTTAATCTATGCATCAACCACCCTCTGTTTAGGAGCAATTCCAGTTGCCCCTCCCGAGTCTGATGATGTTCTTAACCCACAATTTATTATTGAGGTTTTGAGCTTCACAGTACTATCCTTGTCTCTCAGTGATTCCAGTGCCTCATAAATAATACTGATCTCTTTTACATATAAGGAAAGCAAATAACCCAGTTAGCAAAGTAAAGAAAAAAAGGAGTGTTCAAACCCTAGTCTGATGGTTCTCTAATATCTAAAATACAGGGGGAAAGGGAAGAAAGACTCATTCACTAGGAGTCTCAAAATATAAAGGGCTAAGATTTAAATTTTGCCTTATGGCAAATAGTAATAATGATTATTACCGTCTATTAAGTCCTCTAATATGAGACTTGTCACTGTAAGATGCATTTTCATTCACTATCTCTTTCAACGTACATCACCATCTAAGTATAACTGTCCCCATTTCACAGGAAAGAAAACTGACACTCTGAGGAGGTTAAGTACCTGAAGGTTGCTCAGTGAAGGAGAGGGGAGCTGGAGTGAAGCCTGGGCTCCCCCTCTCTCCCTCAAGCCACAGTGCCTCCCAGGGCAGTGTCAGTATTGACTGCTTCCCCATCCTGTGACAGCACAGCTCCAAGGGCCTCTTCCAGCTAGGTCAGACTCGGAGGAAGACAACACTGCCTGCAGAGTTCAAAGGAAGGAGAGTTTCCTAGCCACGCTTTCCACCTCTCTGCCTAAATCTGGGAAGGAAGAATTCTTGTTATTCCTGACTCTGACCTCCTGCCATGTCCTGGCAGCTCTCAGCATGCTGTCTCACTTGCTCTGCTTGGGCCTTCTGACAATGCCAGTTGTGTTTTGGTCTTGTTTCTCCCTCATGGTAGTTTATAAGCCGCTCAGAGAGGATCTGATTTTGAATTCAGTGAAGACTAGTGGGCACTTGGGCAGGTTTGTCACTCTGGCTGCTATGAAGGAATCCCAAAGGGACACTCACACAGCTTGTTTGCCTTACTCCGCCACCGGCTGGGGCCAAGAAAGCAGAGCTGACATGGCCACACTCAAGTCTCAGCAGTGTGCTAATGAATGAGTTTATTTATTTGTGAGCTGGCACGCTGACCCTTTCCTGGGGCTGTGTGCATGGCTATCTCCACATGGTTTCCTAAACTCCCTCCCCACCAAGCCTACCCTTTATGTGGGGAGCATGGGGGCCACAGGACAGTCTGTGGGCAAACAGACAAGTGGGGCAAGGCACTTCCCTAAGCCATCTCACCTGACAGAGAGCCTCCTCCAAGAGCTACACCTGGCCTGTGGCCTGCCTGTCAGATCCAATATAACGAACAAGCTCCTGGGGAGCAGGTACCAGTGCTCTTAGGTTGTGCAATGTTGGTAAAATGATGCTGCATAGGCATTTGGTTTGGGAAAAAGCTACGTGTGTGTGTGTGTGTGTGTGTGTGGTTTAAAGAGAGTGACTCTGGCTGGGGGAGGCAGAGAGAGGATGTGCACATGGCCCGGGCTCACCATATACAGCAGGTCTGGAGCTGCTGGAATCCAGCATGAGCTCGAAAGCCCTACAGCTACATCAGAACTGCTGTGGTGGTGTTAAAGAGCCCTCTTGAAAAGGCCAGGAGTGTCTGCCAGGGCAGTTCTCTGGCTGGACTGAGACTGGACCCAGTCTGTTTTCCAACCCCTTCCGTCTCCATACTTTACTTCTTTCTCTTCGTTCCCAGAGGCTTCTTCCCTTAGGCTTATAAAAATGTTCTAGTGTTTCCTCATCTTAAAACAAAAAACAAATAACAAAATGCTTCCCCACTCCATCCTGTTTCTTCCTCTAGTGATCATCCTCTCATCTTTCTTTCTCACTTAGGACATCTTAAAAAGTAGTTTACAATTAATTCTTCCTCTCCTAATAACTCCTCAAGACCCCATGTCCTCTAGTTCTAGACCCCAGAGGGCCAATGCAACTACTTTCTTTGACTATCCCCAGGCTGCCTGCCTTCCCTGTGCTCCATAAGATCTGTATGTCTGCTTATCAAACACGGCCCTTGGCACCCTGTACTATTTTCAGGTTTACTTGTTGCCTCTCCCAGGACACAGACAGTGAGTGCTAAGAAACACAGTTGCTGGTCGGTGGTATGCAGTTCAAATTCAGGGCCACAGACTCCCATCCCACAACCACCGAAAGGGGACAATCACACAGGAAGCAAAGTGTTGCAGAAGGAGCAGTCGCAGAGTCAGTTTTGGATTTGGGTCTCGGATCCTCCATTACTGATAAAGAGGCCTGTGAAAAATCCTTTAAAATTGCCAAGGTCATCTCCCCATTTGTAAAATGAGGGAGCTGGACTAGATCTGCGGTTTTTAAACTGTGCTCTGAGTTTCCAGGGAGCTACGTAAGGGTCCCTTACCAGTGGGCGTGTTGGGAAGACCTGAAGTGAGGTCATTCCCACTTCTTCAACCCAATTAGCAATCCTTTTATCTATTCATACACTGTGGCTGAGCATAAAACCTCAGCTATAAAAAGGGCTCTGCTGGTAAAAAGATGGAAAACCATGAGGTCCCACTGCCTGCAATGTTTTTTCATCCACTCTTTGACTTGCTAACTTCTACTCATTATTCAGGGGTCAGTTTAAATGTCATCTCTTCAGTGAAGCCCTCCCTGAGTGAGCCACACCCCCTCAACTAAGTTATGTATCCCTCTTCCCCCACAGAGCCCTGTCACTTACTCTCACAGCACCCATCCCAGTTGTATTTTATTAATGATTTCTTCCAGGTTTTTCTCCCACACCCTCAGCCCTATGAGGGCAGGGAACAAATCTGCTGCATACCGTAGGTTCAATTAGAAAACAAATGCTGTAATTTTATGGATTTATGTTTAAGAATAAGCAGGTACTTAACTAAGTAATAAATAGTATTACTAATATTAAATATTATTCATACTAATAAATAATTATTTAATTAGATACGTCAGTAGTTTTAGTTACCAATGAGGAAAGCAACCTAAAGCAACTCGAAGTTAGCCAGACCCATACTGGAATTTCCTCTCTACCATGCACTAACTAGCTCTGTGGCCAAGCTCTCTGACGGCTCTCAGTCTTTGATCTCTCATGTAAACAGGAATAAAGCAGTTATAAGAATGTGTGAGATAATATAAGTAAATAATTTTTAAAATAGTACTGTAAGGGACCCAGTAGTTATTATATTTATGATATACCTGACTTTAAAATAATTTTTAAAAATACAAACTGCATTTTCCTCTCCACTCTACCTCCATCATAGGCATATTCTAATTTTATTTGTTCCATTCCATTTTCTAAAATTAATTTCTGTATCTATAACGTACTAGTGTTCATGACAAATTTTAAAATGGGGGTCTCTGCAAATCTATTAATACTTAGAACACCAACATAAATTCTACCTACATATATCTCACCCCCCAGGGAAACTTAAGTAGGTGCAGAGCTTTTGCCACTAACAGGCAGTGGCCCCGAACCTTCCAACTGCCATAGGAGCCAAGTCAGATCTGAGGCCATAAATTATTTAATCAACATTTATTGAGCTGAAGAAATACCTCATTTTCATATCTCTCCGAAAGGAAAATAAATATAATTCTTGGCCTCAATAAATTCACCATCCACAAGGAAGATTGATACATATACGATAAAATATAAAAATGTTATGTGACGAGTGCTACAAGAGAGGTATCAAAAATATTAAAGGAACTCAGAAGAGGAACTAACTCTGCCTTCAGAGGGAAGGGAAGGCTTCAAAGCAGAGATATCTGAGTTGGATATTGAACAAAAAATAGGCGTTTGTCAGGTGGAGAGGAAGGAGAAGGACTTTCTAGGCAGAAGAAAGCTTTGTGCAGAAGACCTGAAATTGCTATTACATAGTTTAATTTTTTCTTGCAGGGGAGGGAGTGACGGTGGTAGTGGTACCTAGAACGGCACCAGATGAGAGTGGTAAAGGTGGCATGTTTGGTGGGATATGAATGCCATGCTAGGAAACATACTTTATCCTGAGAACAATGGAGAATATTAAGGAGAGAGTGTGTGTATACTAATCCAATTTGTATTGAGAAGACCGATGGCACAGGAAGAGGGAAGCTGGAGACCAAACACCAGTTTTCAGGTACTGTTACTTGTAACCCAGTGAAATCAATTTAGCGGGTGACATCTTGAATTTCTGTTTTAAATGAATTCAAATGGAGTAGAAAATATCAGAGATCATCTGACATTGTAAGGATAAGTTTTATAAAACTTTTGTGTCAGATGCATGTGTGTGTTCTGGATTGCAAGGTAAAATGCATTTGTTGCTATGGGTCATGGTCAAAAAAGTTTCAGAGGGTGAAACTGGTGCCTGACCAGATGAAGGGAGTGAGGGAAAAGTCAAGGAGGCTTCCCAGGTTTCTGGTGTGGGTACCTGAATGGATCACAATGCCACTGTCCCAGACAGGGAACAAAGGAGGAGGCTGGCTTTTATCAAGTCCACATGGGAATGCTGGAAACCCCACACAGCAACCTCTCTCAGCATTTTCTCAGTAGCCATGGTGAATACTAATCTTGTTCAGCAAAGACACAGGACCCATAGCCGCCGAAGCTGCAAGCTCACAAGAATACACAACTGATAAGGGCCTTCTAGGAACTGGAGGGGTCCCAGTCCTAAATCCCAACTCACATAAAAACTTGGGAACCAGAGAAAGCAGACAGGATAAGGGAAACATCAACACCTCTTCCAGGGAACTAACAGGATATGAGAAATCCTGTCTCTATTCTGAGAACCAACAGGGAGTCATCACCCTTGGGAACCTAAGCAAGCTTTCTGTAAAGTCCACTGCCAGGGTATTCTAGTTTTGTGGGTTTTTTTTTTTTTCACGGTGGGGGGCGGGGATTCTACTTTTATGACTGCTTTCTAAGCCTCCCCACCTCTCCCTCACACTACCACCCACAGGAGGTATTTCAACCCTGCACATCCCTAGCAAGTCCACTGAGCCCTGTAATACTGGATTTGGTGATCCCTCAGTTACCCTCCTGGAGCTTCGGGCTAAGAAAACAGGACTTAGAAGAGCATAGCTTTTCTGCAGACTCGGGGTGGATCCCTTATTCCCTCTAAGAATCCTATCCCCTGGAAGAGAGTTTCCCCAATTCTTCTTGGAGGATCATAGCACAATTGGACACTAAAGTAACTTCCTGGTGACCCTTTCCACTACATTCCTCCACAAACCAGCCCTGAGTGCTTCAGACAACTTGGCTGCCCTCAAATACTCCATGTTCTTGTACATGTTCTATGTTTTGCTCCTAATAATTCCCTCAACTCAAATGCCCTTTTCTCTGACAGAAATTCTACTCACCCTTCATGGTACATCTCAAATGTCACCTCTACCACAGAGCAACTCTTTATCCAATACATACTCCCTCATCCACCAAATTTGGATTTAGTCACACCTCCTTATCCTTCCATAGTATCTGCTTATGCCTTGGGCACAGCACTTTTTTCATTGCCATCCATTACAGGCAATTGTACTGTGCCTGTTTTCCACTCGACTAATTTTCTTGAAGGTACACACCATGTCATATCCTACTCTCCAGTGCCCCCCAGTCCTTAACACAATACGAGTTTGCTGATTCATCCCACCGAAGCCCGCAGATCATGAGAACCAAGGAGGAAGGTTGGAGGGGACACCAAGCATAGACAGGCCTCCCTCCCCACTCCTCTGAGAAATTAAACCAACCTCAGCAAGGAAGGCTCAGCAGGCACATTTGGAAATGGTGGCTAACTGGAAAGAACTACAAGTAGTTTCAAGGTTCTCCCAGCTGCTAGTAGTCAGGTATTGATGTTGGGATGTGGTCACAAGGATTATATTTTTTATTTTGCCATCCACTCCCTCTAACACTCTGATACCTCTGGCTATTGCGCAATAAAGAGTCTTTCATTCTGACTCTGAATATTATCTTTGAGCTCCTCTGGGAACAGCCTAGCCTCCTCTCATCCCTCCCACCTTTCCAGTGAGTAATTCCACAGGGCCACCTCTGCAATCCTCTCCTCTTGAAAAAGTAGTTTTCCTCTCAGTACATCCAGCTGCCCTCCCTGAACCTTTTCCTAACCATCGCCATTCAGACAGAAGGTGGTTGGCCTTCTTAGCTGCCTGACTAAAAGACATGGCACATTTCAAGGGTTTTGATAGTTGCAGCTTCCTCTGTGATCCTACAGGCACTACTTACTCAGATTTATTATAGAACTTAGCCAGTCCAATTTATAACTGACTATTATATATGTCTTATCTCCCTCACTAGACTGTGAGCCTCCTGACAGCTTACTAACTGCCCAGGACACAGTGTACACTCAACAAACTACCGGCTTAGGAAAAAACAACATGAACTGCCACCTTAGGCCCCTTAGCCAATCTCACTGACTATGTGAGTTCAGAAGAAATATTTCAGAGGTGATCAAAACCAAAAAGTCTTTATATAGTAGTCAGTCCTGTGATGCAAAGCTCAGCTGAAGGCAGTCTCAAACAAGGGTCCTTTTGACAGGGCAACCATTCCCCACGTTCCTCAGATACTACGGTCAAAGTAGTAAACTTAGTTCTCCAGAATTTACTTTCCCAAGATCTGGCAGTTCAATAAATAGTCCCCAGCCCCCACTTCAACGTCTCTCCTATATCCTTCTGACCTTTAATACTGTGTAACATTAGATGAAAAATTGATTTTTTTGGCTACTTAATTTGCAGCTGAAGAAAAAATACACTGTTTAAGGTGTTAAATATTTTTACATGCAACGAAACTGGCATGAATCTAACCTGTATGCACATTTTAGAGGTACAGGCGTAAATGTCAGTGCTATAATTTGTTATAGGTTTCTGATGACCAGCAATGAAAATGACCACGGATGCTCACAATTCAAACCACTTTTACGTAAATGTGAACTTTCCTAAAACAGCGAAGGGAAAGAACTTTCCACCCAAGCTCATAGGGTCTCTTACAGATACTGATAGCATTGTTCACTGGGTTAGGTGTTCTTTGAGAAAATCCTACAAATATTAGTTTCTTTCTGGGACTATGCTTTGACCTTTAATAAAAAAATGTGCTACAAGACACCAGTTATTAAAATGAAAGGAACAGCTTTTAATGCCTGAACAACTGCGATTTCATATAATCAGCCCTGCTGAAGGCTATACCTTAACAAGTCAGCAGTGTTTTAAAAAAAAAAAAAAACATTTGGTGACTTCACTTAAATTGCTCACTTACCAGACATGAAGTAGAGTTATAAGAAACCATGAATTGAATGTATCAGGCATCTGACACCCTAGAAAATAACAATAAAGTATAAATATGTGAAGGTTTAGAAGAGGCATATGGACTATATTTGAAATATCGGTAGGAATTTGTTCAACTAAAATATATGGTAATCACAGTGCTCTCTCATTATGCTATCACAGAGGAGGCCAATGGAACCACAAGGCAAGCCCATGGGTTGATAAAGCACTGAATGCAGTCAGACAAACAGGCTTCTAGTTACAGCCCTGTTACCACCTTGCTGTGTGGACTTGGGAAAGTCACTTCTCTTCTCTGAGCCTCAGTTTTCTCACTTTGTATAATGTGGCCTGGACGATCTTTATAATTCCTTCCAACTCTGATTCAATGTTATTTTCCCCTCCTGGTCTCCAATTCTTCTGGAAAGATAGGCAGACACCACCTTACCTACCCCACTTAACTAGAGGCTTTTTTTCACTTGAGCCCTGCTGAGAAATCTAAGTTCTTCTTGTCCATCTCCCTTTCCTGTTTTCTTTCTCTAAGGTGACCCAGTGGGTATGCTAAATGATTCAACCAAAATAAATGATCAGAAGAAAGAAGCAGGACTCTAGGGAGTTACAATTGAATAAGAAAGCAGATAATATCTAATGAAAGGTTGTTCATCACCCCCAGGAATGACAAACCTGGTAGCGTTTCTCCTCGGTTTAAGAAACCAAAATTCAGCTCAGGGCTTAGACATCCAAGCGTCTCAATTCTCAGATCTCTAAGAAATGCCTCTGGCTGGATGAGGGGTCCCCCTCAGAATATGCCCTCTTTATTACACGGCAGGGAGAAAAGCTGGAGCAAGAGGATAAAGAAAAAAGAGAGGGCTTCCCTGGTGGTGCAGTGGTTAGGAATCCGCCTGCCAATGCAGGGGACATGGGTTCGAGCCCTGGTCCGGGAAGATCCCACATGCCACGGAGCAACTAAGCCCATGCACCACAACTACTGAGCCTGCACTCTAGAGCCCGCGAGCCACAACTACTGAGCCCGCATGCCGCAACTACTGAAGCCTGCGAGCCTAGAGCCCGTGCTCCACAACAAGAGAAGCCACCGCAATGAGAAGCCCACGCACCACAATGAAGAGTGGCCCCCGCTCGCCACAACTAGAGAAAGCCCGCGTGCAACAGTGAAAACCCAACGCAGCCAAAAATAAATAAAAACAAATAAATTTATATCAATAAATAAGAGAATCAGTGGGAAACTTGGACCCTTAGAGTAGAATCTGTCCTTTGGAGTAATGACTCAAGAAGGAAGTAGTATCTTCTGCCTTTCAGCAAACGAAGTATACAATGTACTAAATGATAACAAATAGGGGCCACTAAGATAGAAAACACAGAGCAGGACCCCTGTGAGGTACACTAACAACGCCAATAATAATAAAGAGCTGTAATTCATTGTGTGCTTACTATGTGTCAGAAATAATAGGTACCTTACAAGCATTAGTTCAATGACTCCTCCTAACATTCCTAAGAGGTGGGTATTGATATTATCCGCATTTGACAGGTGAGAAAACTGACTTAGAGAGACCATGACAATTGCCCAAGGTCACACAGCTATGAAATGAGATATCTGGGATCAAATTCAGATCTGCTTGATTCCATACACTGTTGGCTTAATCGCTAACTGCCTCTCTAATACTAGTATCAGAAACTAACATTCACTAAGGGTCCATACTTCCTGTCAGGTCCACCGTTAGTCATGTCAATACATTATCTCACTTAATCCTCACTTTAACCCTGAGGGAAGGCATTATAAGCCTCATTCTAGAGATAAAGAAACAGGGCTCGAAAAGACTAAGTAACATGCAGGCAGCCACAATATTAACAAGCTAGTGGCTGGGCTGGGATTTCAGTCCAGGTCTGTCACAAAATGACACCAAAATATGCTGGTGAGCTTACTGGGAGGTGCCCAGCAGCTGTCAAGTGGACTTCCTCTTGGAGCCCAGCAGGAGGGAGGTGAAGGCTAGCCTGGCTAGCCATTCAGCTATTAAGACACATGCCATCTGAGAGTGGGCCAACCACCCTCCACCTAGAACAAGAATAGCCATGAGAAACTCTCAAGCCCGGATCTAAAGTTGGGTCTTTTTTGGATGCTAGAACAAAACATTAAAAAGAAAAGTTTTCTTGGAAGTCTGTCTTTCAATCTGGAAAATGAAATTTGGCTGCTTCTAAAGGACAATCTGTTCAGTTGCTACCTCTACATCAAAGCTTCCCAGCAGCCTCCAGGAGCCTTTCCAATTTTCTCAAAGAGGGAATCAGTTCTTCGGCTGGAAAGCACAGACAGACAGACAGGCCAGCAACTGGACTTGGGTCACAATTTTCCCTCTGGGGGTCAGCTCAGGGCTGAGGATGGGAAAAAAGCTGGCATATGACTGACTCCCTGTACCCACTGGGGTCAGAACAGAAACCCACGGGGTAAAGCCCTAAAAAACAAGACCGCTGAAAGTTTGACTGTGAGCAACTCAACAACACAGCAGACTCTTTAGCTTCATGAAATGTCTTTAAACACTTCAAAGTTAAAACCTGCTATAGGGTCTTGCCATGATCACACTCTTGCTCCAGTACACACTCAGTGCACTATTTTCTGAGGCTAGGTACTTTCCTCCTCAACATCAAGTTGGATAAAATTAAATAATTCATTACTATTATGGAGCAGCAGTATTAACATAGTTGTTTGTTTAACGCAGACACCAGGGTCAGATATCCTGATTCAAAACCTTAACTCTAGGGCTTCCCTGGTGGCGCAGTGGTTGGGAATCCGCCTGCTGATGCAGGGGACACGGGTTCGTGCCCCAGTCTGGGAAAATCCCACATGCCGCGGAGCAGCTGGGCCCGTGAGCCATGGCCGCTGAGCCTGCGCATCCGGAGCCTGTGCTCCGCAACAGGAGAGGCCACAACAGTGAGAGGCCTGCGTACCGCAAAAACAAACAAACAAAAAAAAACCTTAACTCTACCTCTTACTTGGTATATGACTCTGGGCAAAGTTACTTTACCTCTCAGTGCCTCAGTTTTCTTCTCTGTAAAAATGGGAAAACAAGAGAACCTACCTTACAGGATTCTTGTGAGGATTAAATGAGATAAGGCCTGTAGAACATTTAACAAAGTAGTTAGTATTTAATAGGTATTCAATAAATATTCACTATTGATTTTTAGTTAATTGTTTAAACACTAGGGTTTAAATTATCTTTGAAAAAACTCACTATTTAAGACTGCATCAATAAAATGATGAACCTCAATCTTTTTTTTCTTCAAGTTTTAAAAAATATATTTATCATATACTTACACAAAATTGATATATTTGATACCTGAGTATTAGTAGCAGAAAGAAAGGTAGAACCTCAATTTTATTAACTCAAAATTTATTCACTAAGGAGCCTCCTCTCCAAAGTATGAACTCTTAAGGGCTAAAAACAAAGCAGTCTGCAGACAACAGTGTGGTATTAAACACAAGCTTTACTGATTGGCTGGACGCCTCTGCCCCTAAGTGCTCTTCATAACAGAAATGATCTCCAAAAGACCAGTTAGCAAACACTGTGTGCTCACAGAGGTACACTCATTTATGACACAATGACATCATCAGAACATCTTGGAAACAAGAGTTGGCTCTTAAGGTATCTCACCAGTCAGAATCCCCAATATCTAGGTCTCTGGATCAAGACGTCTGAACACTTTGGCTCTGAGATGACAGAGTATCTATAACTTTGGCATTTTGTGAGGGCCTGTCCAAGAGGCTGATAGGCATATTGTTTACTGAGTAAAGAAACTCAATCTTCATAAAATATAACTGGTCTCACTTTTGTTGGAAGAGTGAGAATGACACTGACCAGCTACCTGGGACTCTCTATCCTTTTAAAAAGCTACTGAATTCTCAGGACTCTAAAAGTCAAGCCCTAAAAGACCAAAAATCCAAGGGAGCAATAGCCACTTTAAAGATGTAATCTTAGAAAGCAATATATCTATACACATTCTCTTCTTTTACCCCAAACCTGTCTGGCCTACTCTTTAGAATCCAAGGTGCAAGAAAGTCAGGCTCATTATTTTACAGATATTCTTTATCTGCCTCTAAATGGTACTTTTCAGACTTGCTCCCTTTTTTATTCACTGGCCACAGTTTGGAACCACTTTGGTTTGATTCTGAAATTTAATCTAACCACAAATGACAAAGATGGACCACAATGGAGCATAACACAAAGGAACATGATATAGGTCTAAAAGGTAATTCTCAAAGTGAGTCTTAGAAAACCTGAAGTAAGAGTGGTGTCACTGAAAAATGTGACATCAGATAACTACTTCAAAGGGCAAGGCTAGGACAAAGCTCACTGAGATGTACACACTCTAATATACATAAACATCAGCTCACAATACTAACAGAACATCTCACAGAGGTAGGTCTCATTTAAAAACTATAAAATAGGGCTTCCCTGGTGGCGCAGTGGTTAAGAATCCGCCTGCCAATGCAGGGGACACAGGTTCGAGCCCTGGTCCAAGAAGATCCCACATGCCATGGAGCAACTAAGCCCGTGCACCATAACTACTGAGCCTGCGCTCTAGAGCTCGCATGCTACAACTACTGAGCCTGCGTGCCACAACTACTGAAGCCCACGCGCCTAGAGCCCGTGCTCCACAACAAGAGAAGCCACCACAATGAGAAGGCTGCGTGCCACAACGAAGAGTAGCCCCCACTCGCCACAGCTAGAGAAAGCCTGTGTGCAGCAACGAAGACCCAACGCAGCCAAAAATAATAATAAATTTAAAAATTTTAAGTAAAAAAAAAACTGTAAAATACAAAAAATTATAAAACACAAAAATATTAAAATGGATTACAATTTCTATTTTGCAGTTATTTTCATTCACAGGCAATATGTTATAGTAGAAAAATTCCTGGATTTTAAGACAGATGACACAGGATCAAGGCTTGACTAAGCAACCTTGGGCAAATCACTTAGCCTTTTTATAAGTTTCAGTTGTTTATGAAAACAAAAGAAAAATGAAAATAAGAATACAAGCCCTTCCGGTCTCACATGTTTTGTAATTCCTAAATGAGACAAAAGTAAAAGCATACCATGTAAGTGTGAATTATTAAAATATAATAGTTAATAATTTTAATGAACTTTTATTTTTATAAGTAGTTTACAACAGATTATAAATTGAAGCATGATATATTAATTTAAAGATGTAATAATAGTCTCATTATTCAAGAATCTTCAATAATGAGGATTAGCTAAACAAAGATAGCTAGTAAACATCCTTTCAAAATAATTATAAAAAGTTTATGAGTTATTTAATATTAAATAGATGTGTAGGATGAGGTTTTAAAAAGATCTGATGAAAAATACTTGAGCACATGGATTCAAGAAACCACTTAAGAAAAATCCAGCTTCTAATATTAATAGTCTCTTCATCAGGTAGAGAAAGATTATTTTCTCCTTTCAGACTAATTTCTCCTAAAGTAAGAAATTGTTAGAGATTAAAAAAGAAGGAGGAAAGTTTTCTTTCCTGACTATGAGTAAATAAGAAATGGAAGGAAGGTGGATACTAAATTAGGATTACAACTCAGCACAGTATTTTAAGTTTCCAATGAAATATTGTACCAATCTGCTGAAATAGTAAAAATGACAAAACTTGCATTTAATTTAAAAAAAACAAAATAGTTATTAAATAATCAAAACTTCATCTCTTTCTTCATTGTTGTTAACGTAATTATATATAATTATTGGCTGTCCATGAAAAATATCAAGTATATTTAGTTAAGTGTTCGTTGCTTTGAGGATAATGACTGTTACCACAGATGTGCAGAGAACACATTTCCTTCCAAAATCTGTGGAACTGGAAACAGCTTAAACTTTCCCAATGACTTTATAAGTATCTGCTTTAAATGACATGTTTATAACTACAACAGTTTACATTAACAAAATGAATACTGTATTGATATAATCAACTGCTAGTGATGATGATATAAACCAGTAAAACACTTTTGGAAAGCAATTTATCAATGGGATAAAAATAAAATTATATGTGCCTTTTGACTCAACAGTCCTTCTACAGAAAGAAGAAAAATCATGAGGCATATTCCAGGGTTAACTAAAACAATTATAAACTAGAAATAAAAGAGGAATGATTGGGCAGAAGTTCATGTCAAAAATACTGAGTAAAACATCCAGAACGTAAAACAGGATGTGTTTACGCTGAGTACACTCTTATGTAAAAAGATGCATGTGTGGACAAGGGGGAATGATGATGTCAAAGTACTGGACAAATTTTTAGGTCTTTTTTCAAACTTGTTAAAATGTCTTATTTATAGGGTTCTTTTGGCCTTTGTTTATTCTATTAAAAGAGAAAAATAAGCAGCTTTTATTATACATTTTGTTCAGGAAAAACTGTTTTACTAGTAACTTAAAAAAAAACCCGATCCTACCAAGACACAATCATAAAAATGAAAAGTAGATTTATTTTCCTTTTCACAACTATCAAAAATAGTAACTTACTTCGAAAGAATTCCTCGAAGTCAGTTTTCTCCACACAGCTAGTATACATGCGCAGGGCCGCAATCTTAATCTTCTAGACAAAGAAAATAAAACCAAACTCAAGACATGACCAAGTGAATGTTCTAGTGCCATTAGATGTAGGTCACAGAATCTTATATGCTTTTCAACTAGAAGGATGGGTCCAAACCTGTCTCTAGCCATTCACAGACTTCACACAATTTTACGATTTTGGCATCAAAATGTCAAAAAGGTTTTTCCAATATTTAGACGAACTCTCTCCTTTAATTCAAACCCATTTCACCACGTTTCAGCCTCTAAACCACCATTCAGAACCATCCACATTAATTCTTTATAATCTGAAACCCTTTATATTAAAAAAATTACCCATTCTCCTGACCAAAATCAAACAAACAAAACCCTCCATCCTTTGATCTTTCCTCAGAAGCCCTATTAACTATTCTGTCTTTTTTTTCCCTGAAGGGAGGGGGTCACTTTTTTTAATGTTTTCCCTAGTTTTATAGTTTGCTGATTAACAGAATACTATGTTTATAAATAAGAGTTTCTAATGAATGTAAAATATAGTAAAAGGATCAACCTTTTACTGTTCCCCAAAGCACTAAGAATTCTCTTAGAATCTTGATCTGGGTGGTGGTTTTAATTTATTCACTGAGCTGTATACTTAAGATTCGTATATTTTACTGTATGTACATTATGCCTTCACAAAAACCTAAAAATGAAAAATAAATTCTTGTAAGGGTTGAACTGTAGGTCTGAAGACCAACTCAGTGCTAAAAGAAGAATTTCTAAGCGCTTTCAAAATATTTCCTTCAGGATACAATTAAATTAGTCCATCAACAAAAGGCTCGTAGAAGCTTATTTCTCCTTAAAATGACAGAGAAAATTACTCAAATACACACAGACTAAAAAATATGTATATGCAAAGAGAATGGCATAGCAACTGAAGAAAAACCAACCTAGAATTTTAGCAAAGCTGTTTGGTTATTAAGGTTCAAAGTCACCAAGGATATACTATATCCAATACTATATAATATTCATATTTCAGTTTCTGATGGGCAGAAATATCTATAATAAATTAAAGTATTATGTCTTTGATTGCAATTAAGATTTTTTCATTTGCTAAGTTTTCAATGATTTTAGTCTAAAGTTCATATGGGGGAAAACAGAACAGAACATATAACAAATGGAAATCAGATATACTTATATGAGCAGTAAATCAGCATTGGAAGTCCACATTTAAACAAATGGTGAGACACTAAAAAAGAAAGAGCAAATTAAACCTAAAAGCAAGCAGAAAGAATGATATATAAAGATAAGAGCAGAAATCAGTGAAATTGAAGACAGAAAAATAACACAGAAAATCAAAAGAGGCCAAAGCTGGTTCTCTGAAAATATCAATAAAATTGACAAAAATTTAGTAGAACTGATCTAGGGGGGAAAAAAAGGAAAAACAGAGAAGATACAAGTTACCAACATCAGGAATCAGAGAGGAGAGGAACATCACTACATATCCTAAAGATATTAATAGGATAATAAGGGAATATTTTGAACAACTTTAGGCCAATAAATGTGACTACTCAGATGAAATGGACAAATTCATTGAAAGATACAAACTACCAAAGCTCACTAGAATAAATAAATAACATGAATAGTCCTATCTCTATTTTAAAAATTGGATTTGTGGCTAAAAACCTTTCCCCAAAGAAAACTCCAGGCTTGATGGCATCACTAGAGAATTCTATTGACTATCTAAAGAAATGATACCAAATCTACACAAACTCTTCCAGAAAAAAAGAGGAAAGAACACTTCCCAGCGAGAATTCTATTGACTATCTAAAGAAATGATACCAAATCTACACAAACTCTTCCAGAAAAAAAGAGGAAAGAACACTTCCCAGCTCATTCTATGAGCCAACATTACCCTGGTGTCAAAACCAGTCACCAGAAGAAAACAAAACTACAAAACCATAGCCTTCATAAGCATAGATCCAAAACTCCTTAACAAAATACTAACATCAATATTTTAAAAGGAGATCATATCCTGATCAACTGGGATTTATCCCAGGAATGCCAAGTTGATTCAACATTCACAAATCAATAAGTGTAATTCACCGTATCAGCAGTCTAAAAAAGAAGCATGTTTAACTTTTTAACACCTGAGGTTCTGGGAAGTACGTGACATAGAACACATTTTGGGAAGCACTGGTTTGTACCATCACCAAACTAATGATATCCTAATGATATCGTTATCCTAATGCTTTGGCCTTGACAGGCCTATTCCTATCCTTGAAACAGAGAGTTTAGGACATCTATAAGCTTTTGTTCCAGTCAACAAATAATTTATTGAGCACCGAACTCAGTGCCTAAAACTGATTTGGACACTAGGAATACAGCAGTAAACAAAGCAGTTAAAAACTCTTTTCATGGAACTTAAGGCCTAGTTCAACTATCAATACATTTATAATTTTAAGTAAAATTCCTAATGGCCTGTGTCTTGATTTTTTTTTAATTCGGCAGTTTCCTTCTGATTCTGGTTCATAATTAATCACTCTGCCTAAGGAAAAGCACACTTGCCTCCAAGGCCCAAATCGTTCCACGAGAAAGAGGTTTTTCCCCACAACATGTTCATGAAGCAAGCATTCATTACAAATAATGAAGACCTCACCAGACTGGCCAGTGTATGTATACAGTGCTCATACTGCAGCAATCAGGAGCACTTTACAGTTCCTCACTTTTCCTGCAGCGAGGCCAAACCTTTATACTTGGGTGAGCCATTTTCCTGGACAAATCTCTAAAGCAAGTCCCTTAAGACCATCACACAGGGACTGGAAATAACAACTCGGGGAAAGAACCTCTTCAAGATTCATGCATTAATATAAGTTAAAGAAGTAGGTGGACTAAATTTCCATCCAGTCAATACAAATTGTTCTGGTCCTCAGATGACTTCATTCTAACTTTGGAAGATTTCATCAGTCTACTTGACTAAAACACAAGCACCTAAGACAGGTTTAGGAAATGAAAATCAGCTCTCCCACTAACTGATGCATTTTGTACCATCCTACAAGATAAAAAAACGAATCTAGTAAAAGGCTTACACTAAAACAACTGTGTGAGAGTTGGAAGGGGCTTTGAAGTCATTTGAACTTTCTATTCTGTACTGGAATTCCTTCTACAGCATTCTTGATTCATAGTCAACTATCTGGGCCCCTGTTCAAACAAGTCCAATGACCTTGTGAGGCTACCTATCCCCCTGGAGGACAACTCTTGCTAAAGTTTTGTTATATTGAACATAAATCTGCTTCATGTAACATTCAGTAAACATTATATGCACACTGGAATACCTCAGATTAAGTCTCCATTTTTTTTACATTTGCCCCTCAAACACCTGAGAAGAACCATTATGTCTTCTCTTTTCCAGGCAAAGTATCCCTATTTCCTTCAACCACTCTGCATTCAACAGTTTCTGAAGCCTTCACAAGGCTCACTGCCCACTTCTGAATGCATTCCAGTTTGTCAGTGTCCTTCAGAACAGGAATAACTTTTTGGCTTAATGCTAATCTGAAAACCGCCTATTCAATGACATGTGGCTCAATCTGTTAAATGCTATCCTTATCTTATCTGATATTGCTCCATAAAGATAATGAAAAAGAATGGTTATTTCAGGATAATCAAATAGGTAAGGAAAAGCCACATTTAAATTCCTAAATATGGATCTAGAAGAAAAATGGAACTACACATGAAAACATTACATAAAAAGATAGAGGAAAGCTGGCTGATACTGCTGATGCAGAGAGAAGCAGACATTTTACTCCCTAATGAAAGACATGAGAAAACACAAAATTCAAAGATTCTTGCCAGTGCAACCCAATACACGTGTCTGCCACAGATTTCTGAGTCAACATTTGCTGAAAAGGGCTCTCAATCCTTCAATATGGAAAATTATACCTACATCTTCCCACCCAAAATATACCAGAATGTCATACTTTGATGTTTTGATGTTACAAATTAAAAAAATGAAGGTTACAGGAAGTAGACACTGCCACATCACAAAAGAGTTTTTAAATGCAAATATTAGGGACTTAGTTGAGGTCACAAGGGAACCAAGAAAAATCAGAGACTAACTTAAACAGTGAAGAAATTTTCCTGATGAGTTAGTAATCCTCCAAATGGTAGCCAACTTTGCCCCTGGAATCATAAAAATACGGACAAGACAAAGCATATGGAAGCAACCAAGTGGAACTCAACCATCAAGAAATGAATAAAACAGTAAATTTTTTCTCTTTTCTTTCTTTCTTTCTGCTCTCATTTCCCTTTTCTTTTAATTTCTTACTTTCAAACAAAACACACATTTTAAGTTTTTCAATCCAAATGTATTATCGCAAATATTTTTTTAATAAAGGAAAAGATCCTGGTTAATAATATTACCAAATATACCAGTGATTATCACTTGTCAAGAATTATGATGTAAAAAAATATAACTTTAATGAGCATAACTAATATTTCATTAATGATTAAGAAGACACTTCATAACCTTAGGGTCTCAAGGACATCATTATAACCTAGTTATGTGTGTGCTATCTTCTATACTTTTCAAAGCCCCTTACAAACAAAATGCTTGTGGAATCACTGTTCAATTTATGTAAAATGGAGATTATAGAGAGAAGCCTATATTTGCTACAGTGAGAATTGTTAGGAAGAGAGCCAGATATTATAAGAAGAAACTAAAAGTAAAGTTCACAATAAAATTGAAATTCTAATTTTACTCCAACTTGTTAAAATGGTATAACTGGAATAATTTAGTCATTTGGGGCAAAGTTATGATGTTTTCTAGAAAAGTCTTCCCTACTGCTTTGTGTTGGTTTGCTTTAATATATAACTTATGACTGATTAGGCTTATCCAACATTCTACCAACCTTGAAAAGTATTAAAAGGCACTCTTGCCATAACTGTAGAGAGAAACAGTAGTACTAGGAGATAACTGGGCTGAGAAAAACCCAATGACTTGTGTTTTATTATTTTAATTGGTTAGAGGCATTACTATAAAAGTCCAGGGGCAGTAGCACCTGATGTAGAGGGGACATTCATTCATTTATAGCAAGTACCATAAAACAGATAACATGCTAGGCCAAGACCTGATTAGGAATGACACAGTTAGCAAACAGCCCTCATAATATGAATTACAATAAATCATAGAATTGATTAATTTTAAAAATGCTTATTAGTAAAATTTTAAAGGAAGTCATTACAATGACCTAGGGAAAATCACTTATGAATTACAGAGAGTGTTTCCGTAAGAGCAGTGCCCATCAAAACATTTGGCCCATCTAACTTCTGAGAACTCATCTACATGGCATAACATGTAGCAAAGACCTGGAAAGACCAGTGTTATTGGATTGCCTGCTACTGAGATACTTCTAAGGAATCAGGTTAAGGGAGTAGAGGGACTATTTCAGCCCCACATGCTGTATAGACCTGACTTGGAACGGGGGTCAAGGGGACAACAACATATTTTGAAGCTCTCAAAATAATATAAGTATTTCACAAAAAGCAAAGCAGAAGCTTTAAAAAATTCTTCTGTGAAGAGCAGAAAGCACAAAGCTCAAGAAGAAAAATGAAAACAACTTAAAAGACTTTACCCATTTACTGTATTTCAAAGGTCCTGTGAATCCCATGGCTTCTATTATCTTTGTGAAGGCACCAACCTTCTCCTCAACAGGCTGTGGGGAATCCTTGGTAGAAGAAAGCTATTTATTCAAAAAGAAGGAAACCAAAATTAGTTGCAAAAAATTTTTTTAAAAGAATGCTTTTATTTCTCACTAGGGTCTAAGGGCATTTTTTATTGCTTAGATTTTTTTTTTTTTTAACCTAGAATTTTTCATTCTCATTTTTCTGGGTACCTTATCACTCAGTACAAACACATCTGGAACCCTAATAGGTGTCCTCTAAATTCCAGAGCAGACATACGTACCTCACTGACCATATGTCTATGAACCCATGTCTAGGAAATGATAGATTTGGGGTATCAGAATAAAAGTTCTATGGAAAAGAGTACTTTAAAAAAGAAATCTTGACCCCCACCTCCCAAAGAACAATTCTGAGAAACATGCTCTACGTTTATTGACATTATAGGAAAAGGAAAGAAAAATACTGTCTGAAAGCAGTCAAAAGTCATTCAAAGTCATAATCAATCAAAGCATGCACTGAATAAATGTTTTTAAACTCTTTTATTTTTTATTAATGACTATAGGAGATATAAGTTTTGTAGTTTGCAATTAAATTCAAAGGAAAACCTATTCTAATGCTAATCCTCTCTAAATGAAGGCAGGCTATACATCCAATAAGAAATTCTCCATCAGTTAAATATTACTTTATTTTTAACATATAAAAAAATCTACGACACTTTTTCTCTAAAGTGTTTTCTAAGCAAGAGAGTACAATGGAAGAAATATAGGACACGGGATCAGACACCTCAGGTTCCAATATTCAGTTGGTCTGTCTCTTCCCATCCATGTGACCTCGGGCAAGTCACTTTACTTCCCTGAGCCTCACCTTCTGCATTTGATAAAATTTCTTGCCTCATCCAGCTAACAATTTTGCTGAATTTCAAGTAAGAACACTTGTGTGAAAGCACGCTATAGACATAGAAAGAACTTGTAAGTCTCACCTTATTTGTGGTATGATACTTCCTACTCAGCTGAATGTCTACTACTGATCCACCACATGCTAGGGCCTGGCTCATCTGGGGCCACTGGGGGATTTAAAAAAAAAAAACAAAACACTGAGCATTCACTTAGAGGGTTAATGTGATCAGAGTTGCTTCAAAGTAAAAAATACAGAATCTTTCTAGGCTTGTTTAACTCAATTCCTAATGTTGCCTACTACATGCTCAATAAACATCTGCTGAATATCTGAATAAGTAAAAGAACGTAAAGTACCTTTCACAAAATAGGTACTCAATAAACAGTAAAAGTCTTCATCATCACCATCGTTATCAACATCATTGTCGTTCAGATCAGAACTGTCTTCCTCCAATGTTCACACTGCATTTGAAAGCACTTTGGCAATATAATAGACATTAGTTAAAATTATATGCCAGGCACTATGTATTTGCCTTACATATATTACCTTATGTAATCCTCACCACAATCCTACCAGGTTGGTATTATTATAATCAAGACGAGTAAACATAGTTTTGAAAATAAATTCCTAAGGAAAAAAACAATATGCAAGAGATCCTCATTGTAGCATTGTTCACAAGAGTGAAAACTGGGGAATAAGTCCAATAAGAAAGGCGGTGGTTAATTAAATTAAGGCACAGTCACCCAATGGGAAATCAGATAATCAGATTTTTAATAGGCTTTATTTTTAAAAGCAGTTTTAGGTTCACACCAAAAATGAGCAGAAAGTACAGACTGCTCCCATATACCCCCTCCCACACAGCCACAACATCCTCCACTATCAACATCCCCCAACAGAGTGGTACATTTGTTACAATGGATGAACCTACACTGACACATTATCACCTAAAGTTCACAGTTTACATTAGAGATTATTATTTTTAGCAACATGAAAACACTTATAATATTTATAAAATTATAGGTAAACACATGAATGCATAGGGGCAAGTCTAAAAAGGAACACACAGAAATGAAAGAGTTATTTTGCTGTGCTGGTAGAATTACGGAAGAGTTTAAGAATCTAGTTTCCAAACTCTCAGTAATGTTTTATTTCCTTTACAATATAAAGGGGTGGGAAAGGAGCAGCAGGAGGGTTCAATTCTGGCTTATTCCAAGAGATGGGACACATGAAATGAAAATGATTTTTTCTTTAATCCTAATGAAGGAAAAAAATAGAATTTCTAAATGTGGAGAGTTACTATTTACTTTTCTTTCCAAACAAGGATAGTAAAAGATTAGTCAGGATTCTTCTGGTCAGTCCCAAGAACACTTATGCTTTAATTCACAGGTATCAAGCAGGCTTTGTAACACAGAGACTAAACACAGAACACCTCCCATTACATCACATATATCAGTGTAATGGTCCACTAGAACATGAAGCACTTAAACAGGCTCAAAGAACACAACTAACAGCAGTTTCAACAAGCTGTGCTTTGGAGCAAGGTGTATGTCATGATCTTTTTCTTCCCCTATAGCTCCTTACTTTTTTGTATTACCCATTCTTGCCCTTGCCCCCTGAAAAGATTCCCTTGACCTTTAAAAACATTAATTTTTCCTCTGTTTAAACCAAAAAGATATCAAGTAACTTTCTGTGAAAGAGAAAAAATACCCCAAAATACTCAAATGTCACTTTTTCAAAGAGGCCTTTTCTGACCACTTTATCTAAAATAGTTTCTTATCATCCCATTATTCTCTACCATAGCAGTACCCTGTTCACTTTACTCATAGTACTCATTACAATGTACAATTATATATTTATTACACACTCTTATTTTCTATCACCACCACCAAAAATATCCATGAGGGTAGGAACTAGGTGTAGTACCAGAATCAAGTACAGTGTATTATACACAGGAAACCCTCAAACATTTGTTGAATGAACAAACCCAACCACCTGTATGGTTATTTCTTATTATATCCTTCTTGTTCTTATCCACACACATGCCATGCATACATGTTTCATTTATCAAACCTTTATTAAATACCCACAATATGCCAGCCCTTGTGCCAGTTTTTAAGATAAAACAATTACTATCCTATGGAGCTCATAATGTTGTGGAGAAGAGAAAGAAAACTCCTATACAAGAAAGAGAACCGAATGTCACATTTAAAAATGTTTAAAGACCACCCACCAAACACACACACACACACACACACACACACACACACACACAAAGTGCTAGAAAGGATACAGAGCAACTAGAACTCTCATACTCTGCCGATGGTAGTGTAAAATGGTACAATCACTTTGGAAAATTATTTGGCAGTATCTATGAAGCTGAATGTATACATTCTGTAAGATTCAACAATTTCATTCCTAAGTGTATATCCCAACAGAAATGTGTACATATATTCACAAAAAAACATGTACAAGAATGTTCATAAAAGCACTATCAATAAAAGCCCAACTGGAAGCAATCTAAATATCCATCAATAAGTAAATGTCATATAGAGTGAAGCAGGTCATAAAGAGAAAAACAAATATCATATATTAATGCATATATGTGGAATCTAGAAAACTGGTATAGATGATCTTATCTGCAAAACAGAAATAGACAGATGTAGAGAACAAACGTATGGACACCAAGTTTCTACTATATGGCAAAGTGAATCAGCTATACATGTACATATATCCCCTCATTTTGGGATTTCCTTCCCATTTAGATCACCACAGAGCACTAAGTAGAGTTCCCTGAGCTACACAGTAAGTTCTCATTAGTTATCTATTTTATACATAGTATCAATAGTGTATATATGTCAGTCCCAATCTCCCAGTTCACCCCACCCCCCTTCCCCCTTGGTGTCCATACGTTTGTTCTCTACGTCTGTGTCTCTATTTGTTTTGCAAATAAGATCATCTACACCATTTTTCTAGATTCCACATACATGCGTTAATATATGATGTTTGCTTTTCTCTTTCTTACTTCACTCCATATGACAGTCTCTAGGTTCATCCACGTCTCTACAAATGACCCAAATTTGTTCCTTTTTATGGCTAATATGCCGTTGTATATATATACCACATCTTCTTTATGCATTCCTCTGTTGATGGACATTTAGGTTGCTTCCATATCTTGGCTATTGTAAATAGTGCTGCAATGAACAGTGGGGTACATGTGTCTTTTTGAATTATGGTTTTCTCTGCATATATGCCCAGTAGTGGGATTGCCGGGTCATACAGTAGTTCTATTTTTAGTTTTTTACGGAACCTCCATACTGTTCTCCATAGTGGCTGTATCAATTTACATTCCCACCAACAGTACAAGAAGGTTCCCTTGGGCTTCCCTGGTGGTGCAGTGGTTAAGAATCCGCCTGCCAATGCAGGTGACATGGGTTCAAGCCTTGGTCCGGGAAGATCCTGAATGCCACGAAGCAACTAAGCCCGTGTGCCACAACTAGTGAGCCTGCACTCTAGAGTCCACAAGCCACAACCACTGAGCCCACATGCCATAACTACTGAAGCCTGTGCTCCTAGAGTCCATGCTCCGCAACGAGAAGCCACTGCAATGAGAAGCCCGCGTGCCGCAACAAAGAGTAGCCCCCGCTCGCCACAACTAGAGAAAAACCCGTGCGCAGCAATGAAGACCCAACACAGCCGAAAATAAATAAATAAATTTATTTTTTTTTAAAAAAGACATATTAAGATTTTGCTTTTATTTTTTGCTTCCTAAAAGGTTCTAAAAATGAAAAGACCTCCCTGATAGAGAGAGGGAGAGGGGGAGAGAGAGAGAGGGAAAGAGACAGAAAGAGAGAAAGAGAGAAAGAAAGAGAAAGAGAAGGAAGGAAGGAAGGAAAGAAAGAAAAGAAAAGAAAAAGAAAGAAAGAAAAGAAAGGAAGGAAAGAAGAAAGAAAGAAAGGGAAAGAAAAAAGAAAGAAAGAAAAAGGGAAAGGAAAAGAGAAAGGAAAGGAAAGGAAAAAGGAGGGCAGGACTCAAGCAATTCTTCAACACTATATGTATCTGGTCCTTTCAGCAAAGCTATAAGCTCCACCAGGAGACAGTCTATCTTATACTTCTTTTATTTTCTGTCCCATTGCTCAACACCATTCTGGGCATGGAGTAGGCACTCAATAAAAACTAGGTGGGGTTTTTTTTTTTCCAAATAGAAGGACAATCTGGAGAAGGTCCAGAAAAGAACCACAGGAATGATCAAAGAGATGAATAAAAGGTCCTAGTGGAAAGGTTAAAATAAATTGAAGCTGTTTAGCTTGGAGAAAAAGCAACTGAAGAACTAAGGAGTAACTTAGAATAACAACACTTGAGCTGAAAGGAATCTCAGAGATCTTCTAAGTCCAACCTTTTCCTTTCACAGATGAGGAAACTAACACACAGGGAGAGGGTGCAACTTGCTTAAGGTAGTTTTAGGATTAAAAAAAAAAAATTTTTTTAAGTTTCAATTTACAAGGTGAGGAGAACATTTACCCAAGTAGCATGAACATAAATAGCAACAAAAATAGCAGTTACAAGTTACTGAAGATCTCCCATATGCCCAGCACCTGTACGCTTGCTGTTTTACTTATGTTATCTCACAAGAACCTCGAAAAGTTGATACTATTTTTTCCCATTTTAGAAATAAGAACACTAAGGCTCAAAGAAGTAAAGTTCATTAAGGGGTAAAACATGTATTCAGAGCTATCTTCTTTGCCCTATATCTAACTGATTTCAAAAACGTGCGTAGAGTTCAACAACACTGGCTCATGTACACTTAGCACCCAGATCTTAATTTCTAAATATTCCAAATATCATTCTCCAATAAAAGGAACCAGGGCTCCCGGGGGGAAACTGTTAACTCTAGGGCTAGAGCAAAGAACCTGAAACATCTTGTGGTGCCAAGAAACAAGGAAGTGTTCAAAAAATGAAGGCACGTAGAAAGGAACTTGAAGGAGTTCTCAACAGCCAAACATGGAACAATTTGATCAACAAAATAATGAGAATAATGTATTATAATTCACAGAATAAATATCCATTAGCTCATACTGATACAAACAAAACAATCGAATAAATAAATAAATGGAGAGAAAGTGACAGCTCTTCCTTACAGTAGAATTCCAATCAAGAAATGTAGTAGGAAATGATGGAATTCAAAAATGACCATCAAACAAACACCATAGTAATGACTGTCGCAGTCAAGAACCATAAATAGAATTACCACATGATACCACAATCCCACTTCAGGGTATATATCCAAAAAAATTCAAAGCAGGATCTTGGAGAGATGCTTGCACACTTATGTTCACTGCAGCATTATTCACAATAGCCAAGATATGGCAGTAACCCAAATGCCCACTGACAGAAGACTGGATAAAGAAACTGTGGCATAGATATATAGATATAGATATAGATAGATAGATTAGATGGAATATTATACAGCCTTAAAAAAGAAAGAAATCCTGCTCCCACCCCTCATCCCTGGGTGCCCACAGACCCAACAATAAACCCTTATAAGACATTTTACACAAACATTTACAAGTTGTTGTAATAAATTATTCAGCTAAGGCTGCTTCATCTTTTGTAGTTTCGGGGCCTTTTCTTAATCCTTTAAGATGAACATCACTGATTGATCCTTTCAGTCACTATCTTCTAAGATCTTGGAAGTTTTGGAACATTTTTATATTTATGCAAAAAAAGGAACAAAATAGTTGAAATAAAAGTTTTTATCAAAACTCCACCTCCTGGGGCTTCCCTAGTGGCACAGTCGTTAAGAATCCGCCTGCCGATGCAGGGGACACGGGTTCGATCCCTGGTCTGGGAAGATCCCACATGCTGCGGAGCAACTAAGCCTGTGAGCTGCAACTACTGAGCCCGGGCTCTAGAGCCTGCGAGCCACAACAAGAGAAGCCACCAAAATGAGAAGCCCGTGCACCACAAAGACCCAATGCAGCCAGAAAAACCAAAAAAACCCCCACAACATTGTAAATCAACTATATTTCAATAAAAATTATTTTAAAAACTTCAAAAAAAGAAAGTATGATGAGAAACAGGATATTTGCATAATCTCAAAGTATCTTCTCACAAGACACCTACTAATTACAAAGGAGAAAATAGTACTTTATAGTAGAGGAAGCTGACAGACACCAATTTAATAACCAAGTCATCAAAGTTAACATCACCAGTAATAACTGGCATCATGTATCCCCTGATGTGACCCACTGAGAAGGAAACAATATCACTTTTGCCAAAAATGCATAGCCTCAATCTAATTTTAAGAAAATATTAGATGAACCCCAATTGAGAGACCAAAAAAAGGACATTAATGGGGAAAAAAAGTAAAATTGGAATAAGGTGTATAGATTAGTTAATAGTATCACATCAATGTTCACTTCCTGGTTTCAATAATTGCTATAAGATGCTAACATTAGAGGAAGCTAGGTGAAGGGTATAAGGGAACACTACCATTTTTATAACTTTTCTGTAAGTTTAAATTATTTCAAAAATTTTTAAAAACTTTCTTTTTTTTTGAGGTACGCGGGCCTCTCACTGTTGTGGCCTCTCCTGTTGCAGAGCACAGGCTCTGGACGCGCAGGCTCAGTGGCCATGGTTCACGGGCCCAGCCGCTCCGCGGCATGTGGGATCTTCCTGGACCGGGGCACGAACCTGTGTCCCCTGCATCGGCAGGCGGACTCTCAACCACTGCGCCACCAGGGAAGCCCTAAAAAAAACTTTTTAAGTAGACTCATCAAAGTATGACAGAACTTCAAGAGGTTACTTAGAAAAGACAGATTAGAGTCCAATGTCCCTAGTCTTTTGAAAATGATAATAGGATTATAGCATTGGACATTACCTTAAGAGATCATCTGATACTACCACTCATCCAATGGAGGATACTTTTATGTCAAGCCCCTAACATAGCCTTCCAATCATTGCTTGAATACTTCCAGTAAAAGTAAATTTACTTTATTAAAATACAGCCAACACATCTCATTACACCACAATTCTAGTTCACACAAAGTTCTTCCTCATTCTAAGCCAAATCTGCCTCCCTGTCAGATATGTACCTAAGGATGTCATTCTGAAGCAGAGTTTTCCAACCAGGAGAACTCAAAGATGGGAAGATGTACCAGTGAGGTAACGTCAATATGACAAAATGTCCAGTTTATTTATAATCTTGTCAGCATGAGATAAACAATTTTAAGTTATTTACATGGATGCTTCTCTATAATGCCATCCCAGAGCCTAATATAGTATCTGGTATATATTAGGTACCCAATAAACATTTATTGATTCAAAGAATGAGGCACAACTCAGAGATTGATATAATGAGTTCCTCCTTCCACCATCTCTGCACACATTATTTACAAATGATTTAGAACTATAGGATAAATTCTACTAAAATTTTCCAGTGCACAGAAATAAAAATAGAACCTAGCCCAACTCTGAAAAGAAATAGCTACATGACTACCCAAAGTAGATGCCTCTTTTGCACAAGCATATTCTTCATTCATTCAACATACATTTAGTGCCTTCTCTGTGCCAGACTTAGTGAGAAGCCCAAGAAATACAGGTAAAAATAAGACGTCCTCAGAAGGGCAAGGCTTATACACCAGCTGGAGGGAATTACTCTATATTTTACTAAAGTATTTTAATATATTTTATTTATTTAAATTATATAATATATAATTATATACATCAAAAATAATTTTTCATTGCATTAAATATGAAAAAGAAAGTGAATGGCTATAAAAGGAATTTATATAAATTGGTAATGAAAATAAATTCCCAGTAGATAAACAGAGAAATGCTGTAAATATGTAATTTTTACAAATCAGAATATAACTGATAAACAGAAAAATGTTTAACCCTGATAAAGAAATGCAAAGCAAAACAAGGTAACATTTTCTACCCAATTAGTTTAAATTTTTTTAAAACACCCAATTTAGGGGAGGTAAGGATGAAAAACTAGTTATATAAACTTGCTGGTGGCAGTATAAATTAAAACAACTTTTTGGAGAGGAAAACTGCTTATACCCTTTGACCTAGGGTACACCCTCCTAGAAGTTCATCTTTAATAAATAATTAAAAATAAGAAATACTATATAACAATAAAATGGTAATCACATTAAAGTCTACAAAAAATCTGTAGATAATTTTAATATAAACAAAGGTTAAATAAATAACATGTAGCCATTTAAAAAATTAATTATGAAATCTATCTAACAACGTGAATAATGTCTGCTCTAATAAGTGAAAAAGCACCAGAACATAAAATTCTGTGGGTATTTGTTAAGGTACCGAGGGAAAAAATTAGTACACACATACATACTTAAGGACTGGAAAAGAACCAGCAGATGTTTTCAGGTTTGAAGTCATGGGTGATTTTTATTTCCTTTATTACTAAATTATTTGTACAATTAACAAAAATCAGGAGAAAAAACTCTCAAGGAGGGTCCAAAGTAAACTACTTTATAAAGAATCATGTGATCAGTGGTAAACTAAGGCCTGAAATAATTGTTCCTTGGATTTTTATGTTCATAAAAAGGAAAAAAATGAAGAAACATTTCTTACCCCAAATAAAAGCGGCACAAAGTGGCTACAAAAAGAAAACTGAAGAAAAGTTAACTCTGAGATGAATATCTGGAAACACTCCCAACAGTAAAAATCATCAGACTGTAGCATGGTATCCTAGGCTAAGTTCCACTGCTGGGGTATTTAGAAGCAACGCCCTAGACACCATACAGTAGGAATCA
This sequence comes from Neophocaena asiaeorientalis asiaeorientalis, assembly GCF_003031525.2. Lineage (NCBI taxonomy): Eukaryota > Metazoa > Chordata > Mammalia > Artiodactyla > Phocoenidae > Neophocaena > Neophocaena asiaeorientalis. The sequence continues at coordinate 7,124,881 of NW_020173068.1, forward strand.
GTCCTGAGCTGGCACCACAGAGACCCAGAAGTGGTCTCATGAGGTTTTTCCATCACACAATTTGGTTGGCTAATCTATAAATACATGACATTTGCACATAAACACTAAGGTTTTTTCATACCAAGCAAAGGAATAACAAATCTTACCTGGGAAGTACCAGACAGAGCCCTGCCCCACTGTCCCTGTGTATGAGACACAAGTAGCAATCGGCTGCATACTGGAACCCACTGGGAGATGCTAATCCGGTTCCTCTAGAGAAAGAAAAAAACAGTTTGTCAGGAATCTATATCAGACTCCATGTGTAGAAGGCAAAGAGCGTACCTAAGTCTAGAAATCCTGCCAGAACAGGGCACATGAAAGGAGAATTTCCAAAACAGGACTAGGACCAAGCCTCCCCATGCTCATCTCTCCAAGGATAAAATGTACCCCTGCCTACCACGGACTAGACGAATTCTGGTAATAGCTGACCCAAACTGGAGGACATGAGCTCCCTCTCAGGAAAGTAACAAAATAAACCTACTTCAGGCATTTTACAGTTAGCTTATCATTTAAATAAGAGTTTGCAATTCCTTTTCATAAACACTGATTTATAAGCTCTTCATAAAATCCCTTTACAGTGAACAGTGCCAGGATTACCATTAACCCCAAAAGGATGAAGAAACTAAGGCTGAAATTTTTATTTTTATTTTTTATTTTTTTTGCGGTATGCGGGCCTCTCACTGTTGTGGCCTCTCCCATTGCGGAGCACAGGCTCCAGACGCACAGGCTCAGCGGCCATGGCTCACGGGCCCAGCCACTCTGCGGCATGTGGGATCTTCCCAGACCGGGGCACGAACCCGTGTCCCCTGCATCGGCAGGCGGACTCTCAACCACTGCGCCACCAGGGAAGCCCCATGGGCTGAAATTTTTAGGGTGGGAAAACACACTTGGGCAATTTGATTTCCAAGACAAAGGGAGATTAAGTGGCTGTTAGAGCTATGACTGAGGTCCAATTTTTCTCTCTGGCATTAATTGACCTCAAAAAGGTCTCTGGACTAAAGTGAAAGGTTAGGCTGGAGAAAGGAGAAGCTCTACCTTGCTAAATGAGAAGCCTGCTTTACTTTATGAAGCTGAAATACAACCCACTGTATAAATGGCATCCACGTACACAGCACTGGAAATCTCTATTCTAGAAACCAACTTTGGGAGATCGAAGGGTTTCTTTCACTTGGCCTGTAGACTTTATAGAGCCATAATGAGGACTGGATATACCAAACTGTCTGAAAACACTTTGCCAACCATCAACTACAATAGTAGGAGTCAAAGATCCGGATCCTAGTTTAAACTCAGCTACTTTAATATAATCTTTAGAAGTAATTACACCTTTATGATACTCAGTTTCCTCTTAACAAATATTAGTAATACTTATAAGCACTTACTATGTGCCAGGTATTTTTCAGGTACTTTACATATATGAACTCATTTAAACCTCATAATCACCACCCAATGACTTAGGTATTTTGTTATTATCCCACGTATATGGATAAAGAAATGCAAGTATGGATAAGTAACTTCCCAAGGTCACATGGTTAATAAATAGCGGGGTTAAGATTTGAATCCAGAAAGCCCAACTCCTGGATCCATGCTCATTTATGGGATGAAAGGGTAGAGGAAATATCCCCAAAGTCCCTTCTAGCTCTACCACTCTATGACCTAGTCTTGAACCAATTAAAATACAGCATAATACTATGGGAAGAGTCCTGTACTTGGAATCAGAAAGTACTGATTTGACTCTTGGCTCCCCTATCAGTGAGCTATGAGCCTTTGTTGCCTCTTCCATAAAATAAATAAAAATCCCTACCTCTCAGGATTTTAAGGGAAAAAAATGTCCTTTGCAGTATGTCCAACTCAATAAATATTAAGTTGAATCTGAATCTCCATTTCCTCATGACTAGGCAGGAAGGGCCAGGGGTAAGGGGGAGAAAGGTATTAGAATTTTAAACCTAGAGATGCTTTCTAAAGTTGTGTAACTGTTTCTAATAGGCTACTCACAGCAACTTATGTTTCAAATTAAAAGTAAAGCTTAAAAATAGGATTTTATTTCAGCTGAGGTTTGACCTGTTGGGATTGTTTTCAAATGAGATACAATTACTGGCTTCTTGTTTACTAACAGCTGACACATTTACCAGATCATTCCATGTCAGATGTTCCTTTCCTAAAAATGTAAATACGTGCTAAGATGAAACTTCAGCAGATTCAGGCCCAAAGCGGAGTGGGGGTGGGGGGTGGGGGTAAGGTAAGAGGACATTACAAGTAGGAACAATGCAAACTTTTGGAAGATTTTCTGAAGAATTTCATCCTATTTTTTCCAATGTCAAAAATTTTCTCTGTAACATTTGACTCTACTTGGTCTCATGCCAATACTTTAAATCACTTCTTATTAGAAGAAAGTAGTAATCAGCTGCTGTTTTCTTTCCTTCTCCAATCCTACAACAATAATTCTTTGTCGAAATCCTTAATTGAAACTGAGGTGTAGCAGAAAGGGTATCTGAATCGCAAGCCTACCATTAAATAGCTGTGTGACCCTGAACTAGTTACTCAAAACTCTGGACCTCCATTTTCCCTTACCTAAAAGTGGGAATAATAAAAGCTACCTCACAGGAGCATCCCAAGGACCACCTGTAAAAGCACTTCAATAACAGTAAAACACACACACAAAGGCTTCACTATTGCTATTAACAACTGTTAGTGAATTATGTTAAGTAAACTCCTCTTTCCCCAGCAAACTGTCACAGCAGCAAGAACCATTTTCTTAAAATATTGCTTTGAACCTGGAATTCCCTTTCTCAAAAGCTTGCAGTGCCTCCAAGTGTCTCTGTAGTCAAACTTAAACACCTGATCTTTACCAACTGGACTCCGACCCATCAATATACTTACATACTCTGCCTTGCATTCTCCACTCAGCAGTTCCAAAACCTGACTCATACTCTCTGGTTTGAGAATTACTGCTCCTCTCCACACAAGCTAATCCCCTTGGAGTTCCTCTGGGACTCTCTTCTTCTCTCCTACCCAAAGCATGAGCTCATTTGCTTCAACCTAGACTCCAGGTTCTGGTTCTACTGATTCTACTAAGTCCTTTTTCCTTTCCACCTCTCCCAATACTTCATTTATAAATATATATCAGTAAATCTGTGGAAGTACTTAACATCCTCTTATAGGTACTAATACATTAGGTCTATAACAATTAGCAAACCTCAGTTCTCCCAAGTTCAGAAAAAAATCCAGTGGTTAAAATCATTGCTTTAGGGCTTCCCTGGTGGCGCAGTGGTTGAGAGTCCGCCTGCCGATGCAGGGGACATGGGTTCATGCCCCGGTCTGGGAAGATCCCACATGCCGCAGTACGGCTAGGCCCATGAGCCATGGCCGCTGAGCCTGCGCGTCCGGAGCCTGTGCTCCACAACGGGAAAGGCCACAACAGTGAGAGGCCCGCATACCGCAAAACAAAACAAAACAAAACAAAAAACATTGCTTTAACTTAGGATAGTATAAACACCATTACTCAGTGGGAACTGGTTTTATTGTCCTTTTGCCTCATCAACACTTCAACCAAAATTTTAAAGATAAGTTTTATGTTTGTATTTCCTGTGCATATTGTGATTTGCAGGTGATTTTACATCGTATTTGAAAATATTCTCACAGATCAGCTCTTTTTGTGACTACACTTTAATCAGTCCACTGACCAGACTCTTTCTTCATGTGGTTTTTAAGATACATAGTATTTTCCTTTGCTCACCCATGAGCTGGAAAAGGCTTTACAGGTAGTCAATTCTCCTATTCCCCATAGTTATGTTTTACAAAGTGACCACAAACACTAAGTTAGCAAACACTGAACCATTGCTCCTAGGGGAAAAATACAGGGTTAGGTTTCTGCAAGCCTCTGGTCACAATATTTTCATCAACCAAACAATACATGAACTTGTTTTGTGTGTTTCTGTTTAAAGACACCTTATTTAATATGTTGTTGATTCATTAACACTGAACTCAGAGCCAATAGCACTAACTTGCTCCTGAACAAAACTCATCTATAACACACAAATTTTCTCCACAAGAAACATCACAGCCTTTTTGCACTTAGCAGCACTAGACAGCACTTCAGCACTACACCTGGGGGCCATTTTAAACAGGGAAATCACCAACAAAAGCACAAAAATGCAAAAAACATGACACTAAATTGACCATGAGAAGGATACTTGTTTACAGCATAATAGCTAAAACAAGAAGTCAGAGTATCACCTCAGCCAGGAATATGCATGTTGCAGTTCAAATTTTTCACCCCTCTGCACATGTCCACAAATGACTGCAAAAGCACCACAAGTATTGATTCAGGTTACAAATAAAGTTTAGCAAGTATGTGAATTCACAAATACAGGAAGGATTTGAGCAAATTAGTAAATATATTAAGGATGAGGGATCAGGTTTCTATCAGAGAAAGGAGTTAACAAATATGAAAAGGCAAAAGGACAGAATAAACCCTGTGCTATTGGGGTGGATTTAGAGTAACTGGTGTAAGTTTTTAATATACAGAGATAAAGAAATCAACATATGTGTGTTTATGTATATGTATACACATACATATACTTCCTACTCCTGTACTGATAGGGCCTGGAAGCAATGACACCCCAGTTGCAATGACAACACGTAGCATCCAAACTTGGTTTCTAAATAGTAGTATTCACTGAAAGGAACTAGTCTTCTCTGGAGAAAAGTTGACTCCTGAATGGGGTTGAAGCTCCTCAAACCTTATTCACAAAGGTCTGGAATTATTTGATCTGTCTAGCGGTTCCTTGGAAGACTCCATCTGTCTTGAAACTCCTCCAGTATGATAAACATTTTCCCCAGGAACGTTAGTGGAAAACAAATAGAGGCAATTGTTTAACTTTGTGGCTGCCTGAGGCAGTGGCTAATACTTGGGGAAAACAATAGGCTAATCAAAAAGTTTAAAAGGAAAATCAGAGGAATGAGACATGCATAGGGACCTTGCAAAGCTCTGACATATTCCTGGGAACTTGAAGGCCATGCAGATGCACAGGTTTGTGCACATGTCCAGAACAGGAAAGACCTGAGACTGCTCTAAGCTCTCATCTCTGGTTGACCTTGAGGTGCTTCGCAAGCAGGAAGTGAAGGTTAAGGCAGAACTGTCAAATGACTGGCAGAAGGATGAAGCCATGCTCCAAAATGCACACAGAGCCCCTCAACAAATACTAAGAGACTCATTGGTTCCAGGCATTTAAGGAAATCTCCATCCAATCATTACTTGACCACTAAGCTAACTGGGCAGAGACCACATGACAAAGAATACAGACTTTACAGAATTAATTCAGAAAAGTCACTCAACAGAAAAATAACAACAAACTCTGGGAAAAGAAAGTCCTGATTTCCAGAGGTGCCACATTATATTATTTAAAATGTTTAGTTTTCAACAAAAACTTGTGAAACATGTAAAACAACAAGAAAAGCATGGTCAATACAAGGGAAAATTTAAAAATCAGTAGAAACTGTCCCTGAGGAAGCCCAGACATTAGACAAACCAGACAAAGACTTTGAACCAGCTATTTAAAAATTTTAAGATCTAAAGGAAACCATGACTAAAGAACTAAAGCAAAGTATGAGAATGGTATCTCACCAAATAAACAATATCAATAAAGAAAGAAATTTTACAAAAAGCCAAACAAAAATTCTGGAGTTGAAAAGAACAATAAGGGACTTCTCTGGTGGTGCAGTGGATAGGACTCTGCACTCCCAATGCAGGGGGCCTGGGTTTGATCCTTGGTCAGAGAACTAGATCCCACATGCATGCTGCAAGTAAGAGTACACATGCCACAAATGAGGAGCCCGCAGGCCACAACTAAGGAGCAGGCAAGCCACAACTAAGGAGCCTGTGAGCTGCAACTAAGGAGCCCATCTGCCACAACTAAGACCTGGTGCAAGCAAATAAATAAATAATTTTTTTTTTTAATTTTTTTAAAAAGAACAATAAATAAAATTCACATTTCACTAGAGAAGTTTAACAGCAGATTTGAGCAAAAGAAAGAATCAGTGACCGTGAAGATAGATCAATTGAGATTATCCAGCCCAATGAACAGAAAGAAAAAAAAAAATGAAGAAAATTTAATGGAGTCTCAGAGACCTACCAGCAAACGTATCTACACCATCAAACATACCAACATATGTATAATGGAAGTCTCAGACGGAGAAGAGAGAAATAAGGAACAGAAAAAATATGTGAAAAAATACTTGCAGATGGGACTTCCCTGGGGGCGCAGTGGTTGAGAATCCGCCTGCCAATGCAGGGAACATGGGTTCGATCCCTGGTCTGGGAAGCTCCCACATCCCACATGCCACAGAGCAACTAAGCCCATGTGCCACAACTACTGAGCCCACATGCCACAACTACTGAAGCCCACATGCCTAGAGCCCATGCTCTGCAACAAGAGAAACCACCACAATGAGAAGCCCACACACCGCAACAAAGAGTAGCCCCTGCTTGCTGCAACTAGAGAAAAGCCTGTGCGCAGCAACGTAGACCCAATGCAGCCAAAAATAAATTAATTAATTAAATTTTTAAAAAGACTTTAAAAATGGTCCACATCAAAAAAAATCTTAAAAAAAAAACTACAATGAGATTATCCTCTCACACCCATTCGGATGGCCACTATAAAAAAAAAAAAGAAAGAAAGAAAATAAGTGTTGGAGAAGATGTGGAGAAATTGAAACCCTTGTGCTTGGCTGGTAGAAATGTAAAATGGTGCAGCTGCTATGGAAAACAGAATGGTGATTGCTCAAAAAATTAAACATAGAATTACAATATGATCCAACAATTCTACTTCTGAGCACATACCCAAAAGAAGTAACAACAGGGACTAGAACAAATATTTGTACACCCATGTTCATGGCAGCACTATTTGGCAATAGCCAAAAGGTGGAAGCAACCAAAGTGCCCATCAACAGATGAATGGATAAATGAAATGTAGTATATGCATACAACAGAATATTATTCAGCCTTAAAAAAAGGAAATTCTGTCATGCTACAACATGGATGAACTTTCAGGACATTATGTTAAGTGAAATAAGCCAGATACAAAAGAACAAACACTGTATGATTCCACTTATATGAGGTACCTAGAGTAGTCAAAATCATAAAGACAGAAGGAATGGTGGTTGCCCAGGGCTGGGTAGAGTGGGGCATAGGGATTTATCTTTTAATAGGTACAGAGTTTCAGTTTTTGAAGATGAAAAGAGTTCTTTGGATGATGGTGGTGATGGCAGCACAACAATGTGAATGTACTTAATACCACTGGACTGTACACTTAAAATTGGTTGAAATGGTAAATTATGTTATGCGTATTCTACTACAATTTTTTTTTAAATCCAGTGTGGCTTTCTGCAATTTATACTACTATCAAAGAAAAGTAAAAATTATTACCAATGTCAAAACAGCTAAAAAAACCATAAAAAAGCCCCAGCGCACTGCTCAAATGTCCAGTTCCTCTGCTAGATCTACTCGGCAATAGCAGTGTTTCAGTTTACTCCTCCTTCCCAAACCCATCCTTGGAGAAGGGTAAAAACTGGTCAAAAAGACAGAAAGAGGAAAAAGTAAGGGGAGACTAATGAGAATGTTTCAGGAATCCTACTTCTCGGTGGTTCAATTTTCTTGTCTGCAAAATGGGGGAATAATAGTGCCTACCTTTTCAAAGGGCTGTCGTAAGGATTTAGCAAGTTCACACATATAAAGTATTTAAGAGTGCTTACCACATGGTAAGTGCCCTATAAATGTTCCCTATCAATATTATTGCTCGAGAAATCTCAACATTTTTGTTTCAACTACAACTTATATTTCAGCTCCCTCTCCTGAACACCAAATATCCAGCTGCAAAAACAAAAGCCAACAACAACAAAAAAACACCAAACAAACAGAAAAACCCCAAAAACTCCAGCTAGATTTTCTCAGTGAAGAACACTGCTATTAACTCAGTCATCCTAGGCTGACCTGGGACAAGCTGTTAGAGTCTTCCCTCTTCCTCATCCTTAACATCTAATCTCTCATCAAGCTCTGTAGACAATCTCCTCAATACCTCTTGCAACCATCCCTTCTTCTTTAATCACACTGTCCATCTCCCACTTAGTACAGGCCTTCATCACTTCTTCCAGGATTACTTTAGTTTCTGACTGGCCTTGGGGACTCTAATCTCAGCCCTCTCTGACTGACCCATCTGTTACATCCACCCTTGTTACAGGGATCTATTAAAACAAAAATCTATGTTTTTTGTTTACTATGTGGATTGGACTTTTTTTTTTTTTACTTTTTTATACTTTCAAATTAAAAATTTTTAATTTCAATTTAAAAATGAGAGAAGGGGGCCTTCCCTGGTGGCGCAGTGGTCGAGAGTCCGCCTGCCGATGCAGGGGACACGGGTTCGTGCCCCGGTCCGGGAAGATCCCATATGCCGC
>NW_020173068.1:7133536-7139771 GCF_003031525.2 Neophocaena asiaeorientalis asiaeorientalis
AAAAAAAAAAAAAAAAATGAGAGAAGGAACAAAGTGTTCCCCTGATCAATGGTGGCTGGAAGCAGGGAGAGCAATACAAGGATTGCAAAAGGGCGCAAAGAAATTTTGGGGAGTGACGGATATGTTCGTTATTTTTATTATGATTATGACTTTTCGGGTGTATACCTGTGTCAAAACTTATCAAATTATACAATTAAATAAGTGTGATTTGCTGTACGTCAATTATTCCTCAATTTAAAAAATTTAAATAAGAAAAATAACGAGTAAATGCATCAAAAAAACCTTTAAAAATAAATCTTCCCTTCATTTAAAATACTTCAGTGGCTGCCCTCTGACTCAAGATAAATCTCCAACTCCTAACTATGACATGCAAGGCAATGTCTCCTCTACTGCCATTTCCCCACAAGTGCCCCTGAGTCCAGCCAGAGAGATTTACTTAGAGCGCCTTTGTTGTCTAGCATAGTAGCATAAGCTAATGCTTCTCCTCTATTTCCTTTCCCCTATTCCCCATCTAATGCTCCCTCCTTTAGTTTAAGTATCTAAATGCTTGTCCTCAGACTGGGTTAGGTGCCTTTCTACTCTGCTACCACAGCACCTAGTTAAGACTTCTATCACAGCATTTCAAGAATTGTTATCAGTAGTTTTCTTTTCTGTCTCTGCTATCAGATTATAAACATGAGAATAAGTTCTATGTTTTTCATCCTCAGTCCCTTGGAGAGTTGCTAGAATGCAGTGAACACTCAAAATAGTCGCTGAATTAAAAGGAAGGGAAAACAAGCATTTAAAATGTCATTTGTATCAACTGATTCTCTGATCAACCCTATCAAACTTACCCTTAAGAAAATCTGAGGCTCAGAGAAGTTAGGTGATTTGCTCAAGGCTATACCCATAGTAAGTAATGGGGCCAAGCTTTCAAACAAGGTTCTTCCGACACCTAGACAGGTGCATTTTCCTGTATTTGTGAATTCCTCACAGCGCCTAACCCTAATGCCTCTTCAGCATAGGTGATCAATAAATATCTGCTACTTTCATGTTTACTGTAACTCTCTAGTCCTAAGGGAGTTTCTGTTGCTTTGTCACACATTACAACATATGATAAGAAGACTTCAAAGAATTACAGTATACCGTATAAAGTGAAAGTGACTTTCCTTACCTAATCTTGCTTTCTACCTAAAAAGATGAATAGAAAGGGATAAATGGGGGGTAGAAAAAGATTCAACTAATAGAAGGCAGTTAGAAAGGTGGTTTCACTGGATGCTACCAACCAAGAAGAAAAGATCCTGTAACCATCCACATGCTCAGCAGCATGCTCAGCTGGGGAAGCCACTAACTTCCAAGACAAGTCAAGGTATTCATTTCGGATCTACAGCCCAATAAAATTCTCACCTTTCCCCCACAAAGTATCTACCTTAAAAACACCTAGGATGGGACTTCCCTGGTAGCACAGTGGTTAAGAATCTGCCTGCCAATGCAGGGGACATGGGTTCGATCCCTGGTCTGGGAAGATCCCACAGGCCGCAGAGCAACTAAGCCTGTGCACCACAACTACAGAGCCTGTGCTCTAGAGCCCATGAGCCACAACTACTGAGCCCACATGCCACAACTACTGAAGCGCGAGCGCCTATGCTCAGCAACAAGAGAAGCCACTGTAGTGACAAGCCTGTGCATCACAATGAAGAGTAGCCCCTGCTCACAACTAGAGAAAGCCCCCACGCAGCAACAAAGACCCAACGCAGCCAAAAATAAATTAATTAATTAAAAAAAAATACATCTAGGAGGGGGACTTCCCTGGTGGTCCAGTGGTTAAGAATTCACCTTCCAATGCAGGGGACACAGGTTCAATTCCTGGTCAAGGAACTAAGATCCCACACGCAGCAGGGCAACTAAGCCCATGCGCCGCAGCTACTGAGTATGCGAGCCACAACTAGAGAGAAGCCTGCGCACCGCAACTAAGACCCAACACAGCCAAAAAAATAATAATAAAAATAAATAAATATTTTTTAAAAAAACAAAACACTTAGGAGGGAATTCCCTGGTGGTCCAGTGGTTAGGACTCTGCGCTTCCACTGCCAGGGGCCTGGGTTCGATTCCTGGTCAGGGAACTAAGATCCCACAAGCCGAGCACCATGGCCAAAAAAAAACCACTTAGGACATCCTAGTTGCCATTTCCTCAGCAGCCCTCAGATCTGAATCAGTTCCTGCCCTGGCATCAACAATTACTTCACCAAGTTACTTTCTGTAGGTTACAGGAGCTACTCTTCAAAAAAACTTTTACTATGCAACAACAGAGGGCACTTCACTTTGCTAGGCTGACAAGGAATACAAGAAGTAAAATCACAGGCCGTGTATGCCACATATAAAAAGATTAGACACAAATATTTCTAATATCAGAACTCAAAAGAAAGCTAGAGGCAGGAATACACAGCGTCTGCTATGAAAAACAATCTCCTTGACCCAGTTTTTTAAAGACTTGATAAAATTATAAACTCTACTATCCCTCCATGATTAGGAGCCAAGCTCTGTATCCTCCTAACTCTTGTTCTCTTTAATTTCTATAAGTCAGAGTCGGCTAGAAGTTCAGGACTGAATCAAAAGAGGTGCAGCAGCTTCCCATATGGGTGTTAATTAGTCGAGTAGTTCTTCATCACTTATTTCATTCCTTCAACAAATCTTTACTGAACACCTATGATGTGCCAGACACTGTGCTAGGCAGAGTGAAAACGACAGATATGACCCCAGTTCTCGTGCAGCTTTCACTCTAATAGCATATAAGAGTATTCCACTTAACTATAGAGTTAATAATTGATCTACTGATCTCTGAAACAAACCCAAAGAACCTCAGAATCCCAAAGACTTGCAGATTTACGTCCTCGCTTTGCCCATGGGAACTCTGAAGCCCAAAAGTGACTTGCCCAAGGTCACCCTAAGCGTTAGTGACAGAACAGGAACTAGAACCCGGGTCTCCCGAAACTACAATCAGTGCCCCATGCGCTGCCTCCCTCCCTGAGGGGAAGGAGTCACAGGTGGTGACCAAGGAAAAGCAAGCTTCGTCAAATTTATATCTGACGTCAGTCTCACGCCTTCTCCAAAGAGGGGGAAGCCACGGCCAAACCGAGGGTTGGGGGAGGTGGGAAACTGCCTCAGTTTCCCCGAAGAGATGCGGCCGCGCAGCCTCGCTACCGCACAGGCTCCGCTCCTGCACTTCCGTCCAGTTGCTCCCGCCCCTCCCTCTCCGACTCCAACCCAGAGGCCCGGTGGGCGACACCACAAAATTACTCCTTCACTCACAAGGACTCGCACCAGCAACGCCATGTTTCTCGACAACCATTTCCGGGTGAAAGGTGGGCTTCCGGAGTCCCCGCTGCCACCACCCCTCCCCTAGGTCGTCTTTTCGCCGGCGGATACCCGGCAACGGCGGCGCAGGCGCACAGAGGTCGCTGCGCACACGAGCGCGCGCTTTCACTGCTGTGCGCGAGGAGGCAGGGCCTGGGACGCGGCCGGACGGTCGGGACGCGCGCGCGCCTCCCGCTCTCCCTAGTCTCCGCCAGACACGTCACAGAGGCTCAAGTCATCACAACCCCTGTCCTCTTTGACCTCTGCCTCGGGCTCTTCATAGCTCTTTCATTAACCCACCTCACCCAGCCTCAGTCTTCAGCACCACCTTGTCGGAGTCCCTCTTTCCCAGACTCTGTCCCCACAAGGATTCCCCCCTTTTCACCGATGGTTGAAAAGAACAGAATCCTGGGAGAATCCTAGCACTTCAAAACTCCCTAAGGGACTTCCCTGGTGGTGCAGTGATTAAGAACCCGCCTGCCAATGCAGGGGACGCAAGTTCGAGTCCTGGTCCTGGAAGATCCTACATGCCACGGAGCAACTAAGCCCGTGCGCCACAACTACTGAGCCTGCAAGCCATAACTACTGAGCCCACGCTCCTAGAGCCCGTGCTCCACAACAAGAGAATCCACTGCAATGCAAAGCCCATGCACCTCAATGAAGAGCAGACCCTGCTCGCCGCAACTAGAGAAAACCCGCGCGCAGCAATGAAGACCCAACCCAGCCAATTACTGAAAGAAAAAAAAAAGATTCTCTAAAACGAGCCTGAGAAAGAGTAGGAGGAAGAACAAAGGGCATGGCTGAGTCCTGAAATTCAGGGGAAGAGGGTGGTCACATGCTGACCTGAGACCCGAAGAAGGAACTTTAGGGGCTTCTGGTTGGTTGGTTGTGATTGGGAGCATCTTTGAGTATTGATAGGAAATTATTATAAAGATGAAGATACAGAAGAAAGAATCAAGGACGCAAAGAGTTTCCACAGGAGGTTGGGAGAGAATGGCCTTGGCTAGAACACCTCTTGCATTCATTGTATCCCAAGAACAGTAGAGGAGAGAAGGTGTCAGTGCTCCTGGGGTGACTGGGAGCAGAAGGGCAGGGTGCTGAAGGACTCCCTTCTCTTTCATTCAGTCAACATAGACCCACTGAATGGTCACTATGTGCAGTGAATGGTCACTATCCACAAGACAGGTGTGGATACTGGCTTCCTGGAGCTCATAGACCTGGGGGTGGGGGGGTAGAGGCTGGAGGTGCTGTGTCACAAAAGTCTAGTAAGCCGATGAAAAAAATAAAATAGTTAAAAATTGTGGTAAGTGCTATGAAGGGAACAACAAAGAGCTAAATTAGAGAATAACATGCGGGGACTTCCCTGGTGGCACAGTGGATAGGACCCTGCCCTCCCAATGCAGGGGGCCCAGGTTCGATCCCTGGTCAGGGAACTAGATCCCACATGCATGCCGCAACTAAGAAGTCACATGCCACAACTAAGGAGCCCGCCTGCATCAACTAAGACCCAGCGCAACCAAATTTAAAAAAATAATAACATGAGAAGGAAACTACACTTTAGAAACTATCCTTTAGATGCTTTGCACTCAAGTGGACAGCTTATGTGTTTGGTATTGGAAACAGTGGTGTAGCGCTCCCACACATAAGTTAGGACAAGTTGCATCACATATTAAAAGGGGGGATTTCCCGGCTTCCCTGGTGGCGCAGTGGTTAAGAATCCGCCTGCCAATGCAGGGGATACGGGTTTAATCCCTGGTCCTGGAAGATCCCACATGCCGCGGAGCAACTAAACCCGTGCGCCACAACTACTGAGCCTGCGCTCTAGAGCCTGTGAGCCACAACTACTGAAGCCTGCGCGCCTAGAGACCATGCTCAGCAACAAGAGAAGCCACTGCAATGAGAAGCCCGCGCACCACAACGAAGCGTAGTCCCCGCTCGCCGCCAACTAGAGAAAGCCCGTGCACAGCAACAAAGACCCAATGCAGCCAAATATAAATAAATTAATTATTTTAAAAAGGGGGGGGCACTTCCCTTCCTACAGCTACTGAGCCTGTGCTCTAGAACCCGCAAGCCACAACTACTGAGCCTGCGTGCCGCAACTACTGAAGCCCGTGCACCTAGAGCCCGTGCTCCGCAACAAGACAAGCCACCGCAACAAGAAGCCCGCGCACCACAACGAAGAGTAGCCCCCGCTCGCTGCAACTGGAGAAAGCCCGCGGGCAGCAATGAAGACCCAATGCAGCCAAAAATAAATAAATTAATTAATTAATTTTAAAAAAAAACACTACCTATCTATAAAAAGGGGGGGGGAATAAGAGTAATATTCTTGTTAATCAGATTCAAGAAGCAAATGTGATACAAAAACTGTGCAAATTTAAGACCAAGTAAATAATTCACACAAGAGATGATGAACTAAGATGTTGGGGACAAGAGAAAAGACTGATATTTAATTTCCTTTCTGATGGCTTCTATTTTCTCTGTTAACTTGGCAGGAAAGTTTTTCTACTCAGAGGAAGGCAGATGGTATGAGATTATAGTTTAGAAGAAGGAGAAAGTTTAAAGTTTAACAGAGAATGAAAGAAAAAGGGGCCAGTGAAATATGGAGAATCTAGTTGAAGCTGGTGACTCTCCACTTTATAAATTTTAATTTATTAATTAATTTTAAATTAAAAAGTGATTTATGATTACACTGTATTTTCTAAAAATTAGCATGTTACAGATAAAGCTAAAGTCCCTTTTTACCATCACCTTGAATCCCAACCTTCCACCCTCTCTAAAATTGAATTTCCTTTCAGATCTTTTTTAATGCTTTCATATACATATACATGTTCCCTTAGAAAATATGTCTTTCTGGTTGGTGTGGGTTTTCGTTTTTTCCCTTTTTTTTTTTTTTTTTTTTTTC
>NW_020173068.1:7139784-7152068 GCF_003031525.2 Neophocaena asiaeorientalis asiaeorientalis
TCGGCAGGCGGACTCTCAACCACTGCGCCACCAGGGAAGCCCTTCCCTTTTTTTTTTTAACTTAATTGACAGCATAGTTTTGTTTTATTTTGCTGCTTCCTTCTTTTTACTAGTTTCTTTTTAAAATTCTATATATGTTACTCTACATAGATCCAGTTCATTTCCTTTTAACAGCTGTTCTATCATATGATATATATGGCATATAGTTTGTTTCTTTTTGTTGTTGTTCTTATGACCAATGTTTCCATGAATATTCTTATACACTTAAGAGCAAAAATTTTAATGGCATCAATCTATTTCTGTGTGATTTTTTTTCAAAATCATTAGCTAACTTGGGATTAGCAGGGGAGAGAGCTGATAGTTGGAGTCAATAAAGGATTGTTTTTCCAGGCCATGGAATAGATGTCATCAGTGCAAAGATGGTGATGATATTGTCAAGAAAAAGTTTCAAGGGCATTCCCTGGCAGTCCAGTGGTTAGGACTCGGTGCTTTCACTGCCGGGGGTCTGGGTTCAATCCCTGGTTGGGGAACTAAGATCCTGCAAGCTGTGTGGCGCAGCCAAAAAAAAAAAAGAAATGTGAATGAAATGAGAGAGTGACCCATGTAAATATCTTGGAAAAGAGCATGCTGGGCAGAGAGAACACAAGTGCAAAGGTCCCAACATGAGAGAATGCTTGGTGTTTCCAAGGAAGAGAAAGGAGGTTATCACGGCCTAGAGCCAAATGAATAAGGAAGAGTATGGTAAGAGATGAGGTTGACAACCTGGCCCTAGAGGCCAGATCATGGGGGAGCTTGTTGGCCATGGTAAAGACTTTGGATCCTATCCTAAGTATGTGCTACTGTAGCTGTAGAAAATCACTGGAAGGAAACACAAGAAACTGGTAATAGTAGTTATGATGGTTGATTCTGAAGAAGAGGGCTGGGAGACTAGGAGGTTAGGTCTGGAAAGGAGACATATTTTTTTCACTATATATCCTTTTGCGTTGTTTGGAGTTTGTACTGTATCTATATAATTACCTTTAAAATTGAAAGAAAAGGGAATTCCCTGGTAGTCCAATGGTTAGGACTCTGAGCTTCCACTGCCAGGGGCCCGGGTTTGATCCCTGGTCAGTGAACTAAGATCTTGCAAGCAGCGCAGTGCGGCTGAAAAAATAATAATAATAAAATAAAATAAAATTGAAAGAAAAATATCCATATCACTCTCAAAACCTTATTCTGAAAAAAAAAGTTTACTCATTGGTTTTATGGAAAATACAAAGAAGTAGAACTTGGTCCTTGCCCTCAGGCATATTACAGCTGTGGAGGTATAATACATATTCACAAAAATTTTAAAAGACAATGCAAAAGAATGAAGTTGGACTCCTATTTCACACCATATGGACAATTAACTCAAAATGGATCACAGATCCAAATATAAGAGCTAAACTATAAAGCTCTTAGAAGAAAACATAAGAGTAAATCTTTGTGACCTTCTTTTAGGCAAAGCCTTCTTAGATAAAACATCGAAAGTACAAATAACAAAAGAAAAAAATAGATAAATTGGACTACATAAATATTTAAACTTTTATGTTGCAAAAGATACCATCAAGAAAGCGAAAAGGTATAGAATGGGAGAAAATATTTGTAAATCACATATCTGATAAGGGACTTGTATGCAGAATATCCAAAGAAGTCTACAACTCAGTAATTAAAAAAAAAACACCCAGTCAAAAATGGGCAAAGGAGGGCTTCCCTGGTGGTGCAGTGGTTGAGAGT
The DNA here is from genome assembly GCF_003031525.2 of Neophocaena asiaeorientalis asiaeorientalis. NCBI lineage: Eukaryota > Metazoa > Chordata > Mammalia > Artiodactyla > Phocoenidae > Neophocaena > Neophocaena asiaeorientalis. The sequence continues at coordinate 7,141,540 of NW_020173068.1, forward strand.
CCGCCTGCCGATGCAGGGGACACGGGTTCGTGCCCCGGTCCGGGAAGATCCCACATGCGGCGGAGAGGCTGTGCCCGTGAGCCATGGCCGCTGAGCCTGCGCGTCCGGAGCCTGTTGCTCCGCAGCGGGAGAGGCCACAACAGTGAGAGGCCCGCGTACCACAAAAAAAAAAAAAAAAAAAAAAAATGAGCAAAGGATTTGAATAGACGTCTCTCAAAGAAGATATACAAATGGTCAAGAAGCTAATGAAAAGATGATCAACATTATTAGTCATTAGGGAAACACAAACACACACACACACATACACACAATGAGATACCACTTCACATGCCCACTAGATGGCTATAATCAAGCAGACACGTAATACAAAGTGCTGACAAGGATGTGGAAAAACTGGATCCCTCATACATTGATGTATGTGATGTTTGGAAAACAGTCTGGTTGTTCCTAAAAATGATAAACATAAAGTTACCATATGGCCCAGTGATTCCATTCCTAGGTATATATTTAAGAGAAATTAAAACATATGCCCACACAAAAAATTGTATATGGTTGTTCATCACAACATTATTCATAATAGCCAAAAACAACCTAAATATCCTTCAACTGATGAAATGGATAAATAAAATGTGATATATCCAGAAAATAGATTATTTCTCAGCAATAACAAGGAATGAACTACTGATACACTCCAATATGGCTGACCCTTTAAAACATTATGCTAAGTGAAAGAAGTCAATCGCAAAAGGCTACATACACTACGAGTATGATTCCATTTCTATGAGGTGTCCAGCCGCCCATTCCCATGGCCAATTCCCGAACCTCATCACCAGAATTGTTTTAATTATGAAAATTTTAATTTATGCCATTCTGGGTTCTCACCGTCCTTTTTTTTTTTTTTTTTTTGGCCACACCATGCGGCTTGCAGGATCTTATTTCCCCGACCAGAGATCGAACCTGTGCCCCCTGCAGTGGAAGCATGGAGCCCTAACCACTGGACAGCCAGGGAATTCCCTCACCATCCTACTCTTTAAGTGTCCATTCATTCCTAGCACACTTGTCATTTCTACCTCATTGAGACCTCCAGGCCTTTTATCTCTTCTCTTTACACAGTAGTCTGTCAACCCTCTCATCTCTCTCCTTCTATCTAGCTCAGATCATACAGTCTGTCACTGTAATTGCTTATCTCTTGCAATATAACTCCCTTGCTCAAATGTCTTTCTATCCCTGCCCCCCCACCTAGAGAGACACCATACCTGCATCTAGGTTATTGAGTACTATGGGAGAAAATCATGCAAGGAACATATTGGTACCATCAAATATGGATACCAACCTTTATTACGCTCAACTCTGCCCCCCTTTTCCAAAACTACTGTTTATAACTGTATTAGATTCCTAGGACTTCCATAACAACAACAACAAAAAAAAACAAGCCAGGTGGCATAAAACAATGGAAATGTATTTTCTCACAGTTCTGGAGATAAGAAGTCCAAAATCAAGGTGTTGGGCTTCCCTGGTGGCACAGTGGTTGAGAGTCCGCCTACCGATGCAGGGGACACGGGTTTGTGCCCCCGGTCCGGGAAGATCCCACGTGCCGCGGAGCGGCTGGGCCCGTGAGCCATGGCCGCTGAGCCTGCGCGTCCAGAGCCTGTGCTCCGCAACGGGAGAGGCCACAGCAGTGAGAGGCCTGCGTACCGCAAAAAAAAAAAAAAAAAAAAAAAAAAATTCTGATCAAAATCAAGGTGTTGACAAGGATCACGCTCTATCTGAAGGCTCTAGGGGAGGAGGATCTTTCCTTGTCTCTTCCTAGCTTCTGGTCATTGCCAGGAATCCTTGCTGTTTCTTGACTTTTTTAACTCCAGTCTCTGCCTCTGTCAGCACATGGACTTCTTTTGTACCTGTCTCTGTGTCTCTTCTCATCTTATAAGGACTCCACTCATACTGGATTAGGGTCCACCCTGATGACCTTATCTTAACTTGATTACATCTGTGAAGATCCTTTTTCCAGATAAGGTTATATTCATAGGTTAGGGGCAGGGGTGTTGGACTTTAACATATTCCTTTTGAGGGACACAATTCAACCCATAACAGGAACCTGTTCCACGTTCCTTGACTCTGACCCCTTCTTACTGTCTCTGAACAGATAGCCTCACCTCCTGCTTCACAGAGAAAAAATAAATTAGAAGCCATCAGAAGGAAACTCAACTTCCCACCACCAAACAAACCTGCTTGTATAGCCTGCATGTATCCTTTCTTCTTTACATCATTTCAATGGAAGAATTGCCATTTTTCTTAGTTAAAGCTAATCTTGTAAGAGTTCTTCAAACTTGACGTGTCCAAAACTGACCTCATCATCTTCCTCTAAAAATCTATCCTCCTTCTGTGTTCTCTGTTTTCATTGTTGTTGAATGGCACACCATCCGCCCAGTTGCTCAAGCAAAAAAGCCACAGGATTCACCCTTGACTCTGCTTCTCCCTTATTCTCTCCATCCCAACACTCCCCAAGTCCTGCTAAGAGAGCAGAACCACAGTCTCTTTGGGTTTGTACAGTACATGTCTATTAATAAAGCCCACACTTGTATTTGCACTTAGGTACCCACATTATATTCAGTTGATTCTACTAAGTTCACAGCTACCTACAACACTATCTCTTTCCCATCTGAAGTTGTGAAATCACACTTCATATCTTGTACTCGTATGGTTGGTTTCATGCATTCTGATGACTCTCCCCCCTGTTTTATTTCATTTCCTTTGATTCAGTCTATTACCTTACCATCTTAGTATCCTTTGGGATCTTTATTTTCTCTTTCATTCATGCATGGAACTTGAAGGCATGATCATTGCAAGATAAGAGACTTCATGTAAAGTGCTAAGCACAGTACCTGGCACATGATAAGCCCTCAATAAACATTGTAGTTTTTATTATTACCCCAACATTCAGAACAGTATTGAGCCATAGAAGACCCTCAATAAATATTTACTGGTTAATAAATGAATAGATGGATCAAAGATGGATGGAATGAATGAATATCCCCTTTCCTGCATCCCAGGTCCATTAAATTTGATATTATTATCCCTCTTTTACAGTTAGAGAAACTAGAGTGATTAAGTAACTTGCTCAAAGTCACTCAGCTGGAAAGTCGTGGAACTAGAACTGGAACCCAGATCTGCTTGACTCCTAAGCATATATGACTATTCTGCTTAACTCTGCTTCCTCACATTATATTCAGATCAAAAGAACTAATTGTGAAGTCAGAGGCTTCCCAAGGTTGTGTGTTCCAAGCCCTAGAACAGCTGATTCTCCAGTTTGTGGCCCTGGGACACGGGGATGTGGAAGAGGCCAAGAGATGGCATCAGAGCTTTGGGGGCCTCACTTCTTTCCTCTGCTACGGACCTCTCATTTTCCCTGCCCTAAACTATATGCTTAGCTATTTCCCCCTGAGAACTAACAATATTCTGTGTCCCCAAGGAGATACTTTAAGACCAGGGCGCCAAGCCCCGGGAAGATAATTCTACTACTTGCCAAGACTGGGGTCAGTGGAATTGGGGGTCCAGAAAAGTGGCAAGAATGGTACAAAGAATACAGAGACCTGCAGGAGACCTGCAGTTACCTCTCTGGATTGTTAGCTTCTCATCTGTAAAAATAGGGGAGCAGAGGGTAACATTCCTTGCCCTGCCTGCTTCACAAGACTGTTTGAGGCACAATAATGATAACAACTAACATTTGTTGAGTGCCACCTCTGTGCCAGCTACTGTGCTGAGTGTCTCTCATATCCTCACAGTTAGCCTTATGAAATAGGTACATTGTTTATCCTTCCCCCCCCCCTTTTATTTTCACAGATGAGGAAATCAAGGTTCATGGAATTAGACGACTTGCCCAAGGCCTCTAACTCTAAGTGACAAATCTTGAAATTTGAAACTGGGCTGCCTTTTGAGGCCAGCAGAGCTGTGAGACCACAGCTGAGACAGTGTTTGTGAACTCTAAAGAACGATATAAGCCTTGAACCCTTTGGTGTGAGAATGCCCTGTACAAGTATGCAGCCTGTTATGACTGGGACTGGAGGTGGGTGCCTGGTGGGGATAATTTTCCAAGGAGGCAGTTGAACAGATCAGATGGTTAGGATGGAAGGGCTGTTCCCACCCACAACAATCTGATTGGTTCCCCATGGTCTGGGTGGGAAAGGGGGTCAGGTACAGAGTCTGATTGGTTCTCTTGCGAAAAAGTGTTCTAGGACAGGTGGAGGTGGGAGAGGAAGCTCCTAGGGTATCAAACTGGAGCCACAACATTCAATTCAATGCCTGGACCTCAGCAGGAAGAGCACCGTGGCTGAGAGTCCTTGAAGCTCTCTGATAGGGATAAGGCAGGGAGAGCTCCAATCTGTCAGACTTTCTAAGAAACCAGGGACATACAGCCCAGGAAATCAGTGCATGTAGGAGCCTGCCCCACCTGTGACCCCTTGGTCCCCTGCCTCTCTGCCCTTCGGTCTCCAGCCACCCTGCTTCTACACTGCTCTCCCTGTGTCCACAGTCCATTGCTTGGCCTCCCCGGGCACCTCCCTTCCAGGCTCACTCTCCTCTCACATACACCAGAACTCTGTCTGCCGTGCAGCTCCTTTGTTTACTTCCAGAGCTTGTGGGCCTGCCCCCAGCCAAACACAACGAAACTCGGCCAGGGAGGGCTAGGCTCCAGGCTCAGGCTGGCCCCTCAGGGACAGGGAATGGCCTCCAAGCCAGGGAGGTAGCTCGAAGGTATGCTGCCCCCCACCCTGGGCTCTTGCTTCAGGTCCTGACAACCCAGGTTTCAGGCCTAGAGGGAAGAAACACAGGATCTGTCCAGAGCTGGGCAAGAATTCCTACTGTTGAAACAGCTTTGGCTAGGAGCCCTGGGAATCGAAGACCCAGCTGGAGAGAGATGGGGGAAATTTTGAGGCCCCCTGGGTGGGAAGCTGAGGCCTAGGCTTTCTTCTCCTGGTCCTCCCTTTCTTCAGCCAGGCAGAACCTGGTCCTGAGCCCTAGGAACAAGGACTCAGGTGCCCAAATTTCCCTACCAGAAGGCTGTATTCCCCTCCCAAGAGCTCATGCCTCGCTCTTCCCCATAGGTTCTAGTGGAAAAGGGAAGTGGGCATTTAGTCTGGGCCAAGCCCCAAGCAGGAATGTGTCTGGCATTGGTCCGTCTAAGGTCAGTAAGGTCAGTGGGGAGGTTACTAATGTATAATTATGTATTTATATACGGTATAATATAAAGGGGAGGAGCTCCAGTTGTTTCTAGAGCTGGAGTGAAGGGGTGGAATGTGTGCCGAACTGGAGGGTAGCAGGTAAGATAAGATCACAGGTAAGATCACGTGAGGAACAGTGGTCAGTGACAGAAAAGAGATGCTCCAATAGGGGAAGAGGAGATCGTGGCAGCCCACGTTCCCCAGTGAGAGGTGGAGGGCCCTTTAAATGGTGACCAGCTGATTCTGTGAGTATGATGTGGGGATGAGAGGGGACAGAGCAGACACTGGTGAAGGAAGTGGGGATGACTTTAGAGGAAATGAAATCCCCAATTTCCCTCCCATTTAAGGGATCCATTTTGGAGGCAACAAACTTGACTAAGGAATGTCAAAAAGGAAACCTAACTCTGTTGCTATGCCTCAGTGGAATAGATGGAGCTCTGGAAGAAAACCAGGAATGGGGTTAGAGGTAGCACTGGCCCTGCTCGGCCTGTGCTCTCTGTCCCATTCTGCTCTGGGCAGCCCGCCTCCCCTCTCTGGGACAGTCATTCTTTGAAGGGTCACTGGGTCCCCTGGGGTAAATAAGAAATCTGCCACAGTTTTAGGCATGGTTTTGTTTTTTATCTCATCAATGTACATTTTAATCTAACAGTCTAAGAGCCTCACACCCATGCCCAAACCCGCTCCCCCTCTTTCCCACCCCTGCCCAACCAGCATCCATCTGCCCCAGGGGCAGAAAGTCATCAAGCACAATGGTAATTCAAGGAGGAGGTGGCACCTGTGCCTCTCCCAAGGAGAGTCCTCCCTGGAGAGTCCAGAGATCGAGAAGGTCCCGGTAAGGAGAGGTGGTGGGCTGAGTTTCATTGGAAGACAAGGCCTCCTGGGTCTCAGTCCTATTCAGAGTCTGTCTCCCTGGGCCTGTCCCCGCCAGTCAGAGCAGCAGAAGGGCAGAGATCCTCAGACAGGGGGACTTGTGGATAGAAAGAGACCTTCAGCCCAATTCCCACTCTGAGAGTGAACAAGGCTGTTGAAATCCCCTTTCACGCAGGCTGTGTAGATGCTCCTGGCTGTAGCTTCCCGACCCCTCTGTGATTCCAGGAGTGCGTGGAGGGGCTCTTGTGACCAGCATCCTGGGATGTATCACCCAGGAAGACAGAGGCCAGTGCTGCTACCTGCAGCCACAAGACTCCACGACCATGTCTTCATACTGCTTATAGACCACGTTGTTGGCGGAGTCAATGAAGAGGATGCTGATGGGACTCAGCCGCGTGGGCACACAGCAGGTGGGTGGCGTGGACTCAGGGTCCATGGAGTTCATCAGGGTCTGGATGACTGCATGGTTCGTGGGCTCCAGGTGGGAGCGCAGGGGGAACTCGCATAGCCCCTCGCAGTGGAAGGCCTCGTACTCCAGGGGCGCGATAATCCAGTCGTCCCAGCCCATGTCCTTGAAGTTGACATGCAGCGCCTTCCGACTGCAGCGGGCCTTGGGGTTCTTGCTGGGCCGCTTGCCCTGACGTGTGGCCAGTGGGGCCCGCCGCTTTCGCCGCTGACTGAACAGGTACTCGTAGACGGTCTTATCATCTTGGCCAGAGCGGGCCTTAATCTCATTAAAGAACAGGTCCCGTTTCTTGGTGCGGCCAAACACCAGGAACAGGGCCTTCTCATGGACCTGCCGGGCAGCCCGGTCAAAGCCCAGGCCACGGAGGTCCACAGCCCGGCCCCGTTCCCAGGCCTCCAGCTCCAGGCACAGCTGGGCCGAGTTCTTAAAGTTTCGGAAGAGCTTCCAGATGTCGAACACCTCCCAGCCAGATCCATCCAGGCCTGGCATGGAACGCACATCCAGCAAGGCCGCCGGCTGTCGGCCGCTGGGGCAGCTGGACAGCTTCAGCTGGGCAGCTCGCCCACTGCTGGGGGCCACTGGCTTAGCTGTGTCCGAGGGCTTCTTCCGCAAGATCCGCAGCTCGGCCCCTAGTAGCCCATCCTTCTCCAGGGCGCTAATGTCAAACATGTACCTCTGCTTCCTGATCGCAGGACCTTGGTCATCTAGAGAGAACACCCATAAGTCATTCCCTACAACCTCACCAAGGGAGCTGGTCACCTTAAGGCCTCAGGGGAGGACCACAGCTCTTCTCCCCTCGAGAGAACGTTCTTTAACCTCTTCCCCACTCTGACAGAGGGCAAGACCCAAACCACTGGGAGCCTTTTTCAAAATAAGGGAACTTCCTATACAGTCAACCAAGTAGGATTGTTGATCTGTAGATGTGGCTGTAGCTGATTTGAGTGATTCTGGGTGTTTGTGTCAATGAGATGCATAGCAGAGGTCCATCAGCCTTAGAACTGCCTTCTACCTGCCCCTCTCCCATCTGTTATCCAATATGATTTCTCTTTGGTAAGATAGGTGAAATGGGCATTATAATGACCCCTGTTTTTCCAGGGGAGGAACCTGAGGCTCAGAGAAGTTAGTAACTTGCTCATGGTCACCCATCTGGGAAAAAGCAGAGCTGGAACTCCAGCCTAGAACTTTTTACACCCGATCCTGAGCTGCTTCTACTATACCATGCCTTAAAGAAGATCTTAGTGTTCTTGTTTTATGGATGAGGGGCAGAGAGGGGGAGTGACTTGCCTAAAGTCACACAGCAAGTTAACAAAAAAGCCTGTCTATAAGCCAATTTTCCTGGCTTCCCAGTCTAATGATTTTGTTGTGTATGTTTCTTACCCTGCTGGGTACGTGAATGTGTGTGTGTGTGTGAATGACAGTTGGTGTGTGTGTGTATGTATGGTTCAGTTCACATGTGAGTATGAAAAGTAATGCATATGTGAGTGACATGTTATATGCATGTATGATTGGGCTTGTGTGAATATTTGAAGGGTATGTATGTATATGTGTCTATATATATGTAAGAAGATTCCTTGTATATATGTAAGGTGTGTGTGCACGTGTGTACGTGTGTGTGTGACTCAGCATGCACGTATAAATATAAGGCTGTGTGTGTGTGTAAGAAGCTCAGTAGTATGTCCGAATCAGCATGCCTTCCTTCCTAAATACCAATTTGCCATTGGGAAACATTCATAATATTGCTCTAGAAGCTAATTAGGCCTTTAAACTCCCCATCTCCCCCCTCCAAGCTCCCTTAGAGCTGGGGGGCACAGGGACTTATTTTATGATTTCCCCAAGGGGTCACAGCTTGCTCTGGCTGGGCAGGCAGCCAGGCCACCCCCCCCAACCTCAGCCAGACCTGCTGCCTCTGTGCCTCCCCACCCCGTCATTCCCCCACTGGCCAGCTCTAATGAGGAGCCTCTTCCTCTCTCTGACCCTTCCCCCACCCTGCCAGCCAAAGTCCCAAGACTCCCAGAACCAGAACGTATGAGCTGCCAGCAACTCTAGCAATCAGGTCCACCTCCCTCTTCACACTTATGGAGAAACTGAGGCCCTAAGAGGGGAAGGGACTTGCTGAGATCACACAGCAAGTTGAGAGGAAAAGTCAAGACAGTGAGGTGGGGTGGGCAGAGGGAGAAGTGAAGGGAGCAGATCGTCTCCTGGGTTCATGATAAAAATGATGTGTGTTTAGGACAGGACAAAAAGTTTTCATATTAGAAGGGCTCTCAGAAATCACCCAATCCAACCTCCATAGGGTTGTACTGATGGGGAAACTGAGACCCCAAAGGGAGAAGGGGCTTTCCCAAGGTCACACGGTGAGTTAGACCCTAGGTCTGTTGTCCACCCTGCCCCACCTCGTATATCTAGAGGTTGTTCCAGAACTCCATTATGCCTCATTTACTGTCGTCACCTATCCTGTCCCTTCTGCCCCCCAGCCCAAAGGCAAAGTGGGAGAACCATGGGTATCTGAGATTAATTTCTCTCTCTGCCATATGAGAAAACCTACAACCCTCTGCAGCCTGGAAAGTCTGGCCAATTCACAGAAGCACAGAGCATGGCCTGGTAATCAAGAGTCTTAGAGGCTGGTCCCCAACTCTGCCACCAACAGGCAGGTCTTATCTCCTTCCCAGGCTTCAGTAACCCCCTCTGCACCTTGCAGGAATGGTACTTGGTGATCCCCAGGTGCCCTCCAGCTCTGACATGCCAACAGCCTGGGACCTGGAGTGTGTGAGGTAAGTCCCAGATACCACCCAGGCCAGATGCACACACCGTCTCCCACCAATGCAGTGGCGGGGCTCTGAGAGCCCCCTCCATGCATGCAGATGCCCCTCCCTCTGAGCCGTGCCCCTGCCCCCCCCCGCCCCCTCACCTTGCCCTTTGTCAATAAAGCTGGTGATGGTGTTGGCCAGGCCAGCCTCCAACTTCACGCTGTTGTTGCCTCCCTTTCTGTCAGCCTCGGACAGCGTCCTGTACAGCGAGAGCATGTATTCGTGGGGCGTGATTGGGGGCGGGCGGAATGGCTCCTTGGGCTCTCGAGGGGACCCAGGCTCCCTGGCCTTCTTCAGCAGGAAGGGGCTGGGGACAGATCCTGTCTTTGGTGGTGCCTTACCCCCAAGAAGCTGTCCTTTTGGGGTCACAGTCCGCGTTGCAGCCTGCCTTGTCTGGGGAGGGTGTCCTGGCTTGGGTTCAGGGCCACCCGATCTGGGGGGCAGCTTTTTGGGTTCATCCTTCTTGGGCTGTGTCAGGGCTCCTGTCTGCCCGGTGCCCCCCTTTGCCTTGGCATTGGTGGCCCCCCCACCGTAGCTGTGACCCCCCGGCCTGAAGATGTTCTGGGCCAGAGGGGGCCTCTCCTTGGCTTCTGCTTTGGCCAATCCTGGCCTGGCCCCCTGGGGTCTCTGGCCCAAGTCAGGGGCACCCAACACAGTGCAGATGAATTCCAGGTCCAGCCAAGCCAGGTGCCAAAGCAAGAAAGTGAGGACTTTGGGGAGTCTCATCCTCTGGACAGCCGCTGAATGACACCAAAGAGAACAGTGGCAGCAGCGGAGGTGCCTCTGGTTTGGCAGGAAAAACCATGAAAAGAGTGGACCCTCAAAAGCAGCGGCAGCAGCAGTAGCAGCAGAAGGAAAGGCTTTCTCCTCAGTCTGAGGCTCTTGAAGTCTGCCGGGTGTGTGTCTGTATCCAGTCCCATAGTGGAAATGCTCTCGTATCCAGACGTGCACCGTCTCCAGTCAGCAGCTGAAAATAACTCGTTCTTGAAAGGAGAAAGCCGACCGCCCCCTTTCTCCTGCACAACTGACTGAGGGCTTGAAGGAGGCTTGTATAAGGCTGAGGGATTTTTCCAAGAAGGAAGAATGGCGTAATGCTGCCTGTGTGCTCCAGTTCTTTTTTTTTTTTTTTAAAGTTTTGAATCCTTTCCTGTCAAAATACTTACACAAAAA
>NW_020173068.1:7152267-7181482 GCF_003031525.2 Neophocaena asiaeorientalis asiaeorientalis
GAATCCTTTCCAGAGAAAATACTTACACACACACACACACACACACACACACACACACACACACATGCCTGCAGGTGCTCAGAAAAATCTTTTACAAACCTGAACTCAGGAATTGGAAACGGAATTCCAACCCAAACCAATTTAATTACTCTCTGATGTCATGCTGTCTAAACTCATTTAAGTGCGATATATTTATGTGAAAAAAATCACCGCTGCCCTCTGAGGCCATGGCTCATGGGGGCTTTTGGCACACAGCCCCGAGGGGGGCTTCTAGGCTTGCGGGGGGGCCTCTCAGTCCCACGGAGCAGACTCTCGGGTCTTTACCTCCACGTCACGGGACAGCCCACCCCACCTTCCTGAGGAGAGATGCTGAGGAGTGAACTCAAGGATCTTAAGCCCCAGAAACATGAGGAGTGTGGGTTTTCAGTTAAGTCCTTGGGGTGTTTTTAAAGCAACCTTTGCGTCTAGTCTGGGACCTGATTTGTTGTTGGGGGGTGGGCAGTACAGATGGCAGCATTTACCCACAGTTTCTTTTATTTTATTAAACTTGTGGTGACCCAGAGACAGAAAAGTATCAGTACCCACTACACCCCTCCCCCCAGATGCCGTTGACTGAGCTCAGATTGTTACTTCAGGCTTTGGGGGCGCTGCCACCCTGAGCCCACTCCTTAGATGGAGGCAGATCCAGAGTGTACCTCACTGCCACCCCAGCAAAGACAAACTCAGTTTTGTTGGGAGGGACTGGCTGAGTCCAGAGGTGGCAGCCCCTGCCTGGGGCAGCAGCGGCCCCTTCAGGAGGCTGGAAAAATGATTTCCCACACAGTGCTTTTCTGGTAGTTCTGGAAGAAGTCTCAATTCCAGCTGGACTCGTGGGGGAAAACTGTTCCCTTTACCTGGAATACCCTCCTTTCACTCCCACAACGGGAGGTAGTCCTCCTCATCCTGAGAGCTTCAGCTGAAAATTTACCTCCTCCTTCCCTGGTTAAGAATCCGCCTGCCAATCCAGGGGGCAGGGGTTAGAGCGCTCGTCCGGGAAGATCCCACATGCCGCGGAGTAACTAAGCCTGTGCATCACAGCTACTGAGACTGCGCTCTAGAGCCCGCGAGCCACAACTACTGAAGCCCACGCGCCTAGAGCCCGTGCTCTGCAACAAGAGAAGCCACCGCAAGGAGAAGCCCGCGCACCGCAACGGAGAGTAGTCCCACTCGCCGCAACTTGAGAAAGCCCACATGCAGCAACGAAGTCCCAAAGCAGTCAAAAAAAAAAGTTTCACCTCCTCCAGGAAGCCTTCCCAGATCCCCACACAGAGCCAATTACCCCTTCTTGAACGTTTTGCTACAACACTTGTCACACTGTGAGAGGTATAGCAGCAGTAGAAGCAGTCAGGTAGGCTTCCTTCTTAATCCGAGATTCTTTGAGCCTGCCCGATAGAGATCTGTCCCTACTCTAAGGTCACCAGATTGGTTTCCCAGCACAACCTGGCACAGAGTAGAAGCTCAGTAAGCATTTGATGAATGAAAGAAGATGAAACTCACAGCCCGGTTGTCCAGGTGCTCGACCAGCCTTTTCATGGTGTTACGTCCAGATCCTTGCTGATCTTCAGAGCACAGCTGCATAACTTGGCCATTTCAAGCTTCATCTGGTGCCCCTAGGTCAGAAACCCCAGAACAGCTCCACCTTCCCATCTCAAAGGATCAATACAATACCAGACACTGTTCAGGGGGAACTTTAAGGAAGAGCTGAATTCCTAACTATCCCTCCGGTTGCCCAGATTCACAACACTTGGCTTCCCTTTTGACTTGTCCACTTAAGCAGTCATCTCTGGGGTTCCTTCATCCTCTCCATCCCCGCTGCCTCACTGTCTCAGTCCTCCTCACGGCCTGTCCTAATATAATTCCCTTATAACTGGCTTCTAGGCCTCCCAGATCTCTTTGTTCCAATCCTCCCTCTCTCTAAAACCTGCCCATTGAAAAGTGCCAACTCATGTGCCCTCTCCTCCACGAAGCCTTCCCTCATTCACACACTCCTGATTTGCCATCACACATTTTCTGTGCCCCTTTCCATTTTGGTAGCTCCAAGATTATCCAGTTCTGCCTCTGCCCCCCTGTCTCCGACACAGTTCATTTCTTCTACTCTGTGTACTTTTTTCATATTTAAAAAATCATAACGTAATTCCTTATAGCAGTAATAATTTATTTACATACCTGTCTCCCCCATGAGATTATGACTAGACGGCACCATATTTATCTTTCAATTATTCCCAGGGCTGGGCACAGGGCCCAGCACATAGCAGGTTCTCAGTGTGTCGTATGGATGAATGAATCTCTAACCGGCCCTTATATACAAAAGCCATCATTTTCTACTTTAAGGTATAGTTACTTACAGACATATCGTGCCTTCCCTGCTGGACTCTGAGTTCCTGAAAGGAAGGGATTCTTGTCTTGCCACGAATTAGGTATTTTGTAAGCCTGAGTGAGTGAATAAATGAAGGGATGAATAAATCAAAAACATCAGGAATTCTCTGGCGGTCCAGTGGTTAAGACTCCACGCTCTCACTGCCAGGGGCCCGGGTTCAATCCCTGGTCAGGGGAACTAAAATCCCACAAGCCGCGTGGCCAAAATAAACAAACAAACAAATGAACAAAAATAAATCAAACAATCAAGATGCCCTTGAACATGGTTTTATAAAGAGTAAGGGCTCTTGGAGACAAACAGGCCTGATTTTGAATTCTAGTTCTGCTATATGGTTTAGTATATTATATTATCTTTGGAAGCCTCTAAACCTTTTTGTAACTCTGAACAGGAATCATGACAGTACCTACCTCCCAGGGTGTTTGTGGGGATTCAATTAAATAAATTATAAAAAGTGATTAGCCTGGGCTTCCCTGGTGGCACAGTGGTTAAGAATCCGCCTACCAATGCAGGGGACATGGGTTCGAGTCGTGGTCCGGGAAGATCCCACGTGCCACAGAGCAACTAAGCCCGTGTGCCGCAACTACTGAGCCTGCATGCTGCAACTACTGAGCCTGCATTCTACCACTACTGAAGCCTGCGCACCTAGAGCCTGTGCTCTGCAACAAGAGAAGCCATCACAATGAGAAGCCCGCGCACCGCAGCGAAGAGTAGCCCCCTCTTGCTGCAACTAGAGAAAGCCTGCACACAGCAACGAAGACCCAATGCAGCCAAAAATAAATAAATAAAATAAATAAATTCATTAAAAAAATAAGTGATTAGCCTGGTACCCCGCAAATAATAATAGCTGCTATTTATTGAGCATATACTGGAGTAAACTAGACTCTGGCCTTTGTATCGCACTGCATTTTTATCTTATTTATCTTCACAAGAACCCTATGATGTAGATACTCTCAGTACCCTGATTTTGCAGATGAAGAAACTGAAGTTCAGAAAGGTTAAATTACTTTTTAAGCCTAATTCCCTCTCTGACACATTTTATACCAAAGAATCCTAACCTAACTTCTAGAAACACGAAAAGTGAAAGGGTGGTAGGGGGCAATTATGGTATTCTTGGCTTTTAGTCAAGGTCTCATCCAATGGGCTGGGACTTTGGGAACATGGAGGAGTCTCTGAGCAGGGCTATTATTTGAGGACCAGGGAACTCCAGAAATGGGGTGGGAGTCGGGGAAGGGGACTCTGGGCCTGCTGAGAAGGCCCTCTCCAGGGAGGAGCCCAGGGGACTGGCCTGGCTCTCACTATAAAGGTGACTAATCACTTCGGTCCCCTCTGGTAATTGCGACCAGATGCTGCCGCTGGCAGCAATTCAGTCCCAACATGTTTAATTACTGGGACGGAGAGTCCTTCGCCCACCGCCCCCACCCCACGTCCCCCTACCTCCCCCTCTCCTGTCAGCAATATTAATGTCAAACTCGAGGTAGAAGATGGGAGTCTTGGGAAGCCACTGGCATGGAAACAACCTTTACAGTCCTTTCTACCGTGTAGAGCCTTTAACTTTTTTACATGTTTCCCTATCCATCTCACAGGCACTCCACAAAACATCCTCTTAAAGTTGGCAGGCCAGAGTATTTTTTATACCCATTTCACAGATGAGCAGTTAACTGAATCAGCAGCAGCAGCAGCGGCAGCAACATCATTTTTCAAGCACTTAGCAATTTTCAAAGTGGCTTCGCATTCTTTATGCTATCTGAATCTCCTAATTCTCAGAGTCAGTTCAGCATGGGTTAGAGCTGGCTAAGAGTATGGGTTCCAGGATCAAACAACTTGGTTTGTGTCCTGGCTCTGCCACTAACCAATTGGGTGACCTTGGGTATTCATTCATTTATGTACTTAATTATCCATCAACTATACACTGGGTGTCTACCATGTGTTACATCCTAGGCCTAAGCACTGTATCTAACAGTGGACTACCAAGTCTGTGCTCACATTCTGGTGAGAAAGACAGACAAACAAGCAAACAAATGTATAATTTCAGAGAATTCTAAGTGTGTGAAGAAAAATTAAACAGGGTCAAAGGGATGTCTATTTTAGATAGGAATGTCTCTTTGAGGGGGTGATGTTTGAGCAGAGATCTAGATGTAGTGAGGGAATGAACTGTTCAAAGGTCTGGGAGAAGATCATTCCTGGTGGAGGGAACAGCAAATGCAAAGGCCCTGTGGCATGAATGTGCTTGGCATATCTGAGGAACCGGGAGAAGCTGGTGTGACTGAAACAGAGTGAGCATGGGGGAGGTGATAGATGAGGTCAGATCATGCCAGGACCACATTGAGAATGGCCTTGGAAACCAGAGAAAGGAAGTTGGATTTTATGTTTAGTGCAGTGAGAATTTTAGTGCAGAGTTTTAAGCAGGAGATTTGTCTAACATAATGATTAAGAGCTGGACTACCTGCCTTTAAGTCCTGGCTCCCTAATTTACCAGCTGTGTAATCTCAGGCCAATTATTTAAACTTTCTGTGCCTCAGTTTCCTCATATACAAAGTGAGGTTAATAATAATATACCTGCCTCAAGGTTCTTACAAATTTTTGTTGTAAGTTCTTAAAACAGTGTCTTGTGCAAAGTAAGCTCTACATAAATGTTACCTATTATTGATATCTTTAAAAAAAAATCACTTCTCTGAACCTGTTTCTTTACCTGTAAAATTAGAATAAAAATATCTGCTTCACAGACTGCTTATAAGAACTAAATGTATTTACATATGTAGAGCACCTTTCTTTCAGTAACTATCATATAGTAGGTACTCCATAAATTATGGTTAAAAAAAAAAGTCAATTGTTAATATTGTCCTTGTTCATAAATGAGGAAATTGAGTCTCAGAGGAGTTAAGTGATTGACACAAGGCCACGCAACCAGAAATGATCACGGTAGGACTCAACCCAAACTCATGACTCTGAATCCAGTGCTCTTCCCCACAGCAAGGAAGGATTGATCTTTCCTGGCATCACCTTATATGAAAGGGATTGCCTGGGAGGAGGGCCTGCAGCCCCTGGACCTCCATCTGTGCTTTTTATAATCTGTGGGGCATGGACCATCCCCATCCAGGGAGCCCAGAGCACCCCAGCAGGAGCAGAACCGCCTAATCCTCCCCCACATCCCCATCGTCATTCCGGTTTGTGTTGTTTTAAACGTCCCAGGAGCTGCCACTCCTCTGGAATCTTCTCCACCAAGCTCTCAATGGTTCCCCCAGCTGAGCTCCTCGGGAACTGCACCTTGTCAGAGCATGTGGGCGCTCCAGTGAGGTCGGTCCATCCCACTCCCTGCAGATACTATAATCTGGAAACTGCATGTGGGTGTATGTGTGGTTTTGCCTGTTGCAGGTGTGGTGCACAAACAAAGCAACCACACATTTTCACTTTTATTCTTTACTTAAAGTATTTTTATTTTAAAACTTCTTAATATTTAAAAAATGTTTTTTAAAAATTTAAAAAGTAATGTGTATTAGAAAGAAAGGTAATACAAATTCATGATGAAAAAAGTTCAGACAGTACAAGAGAATACACAGGAAGTCCCCCTCCCACTCCAGACCCCTAGTTTTCCAGACCTTCTCAGAAACAACCATTTCTATCCGTCTCCTGGATGACTTTCTATGCAATATAAGCTTTGAAAAAAACCTTTTTATTTAAGTATGATTTCTATACTGAATATATTTAAATTACAAACTTAAATAATTTTCATTGTAAAAAAAATAGAAGTGAAACAATACCAAAGGGTGTTAAATTAAAAGAAGCCACTCCCCAATCTCTCGGCCTAGAGGTAACCACTGTTAATAGTTAGGGACCTGGAAACCTTATTGTCATTCTTGAGCTCAGAAACCTCAGATTCTTGCTGGACTCCTTCCACTCCTCCCTCCATTCATCTACTTTATCTCCCACTTTGCACGTAAAAACTCTAAGAGGTAAGTATTATTATCCCCATTTGCAGCGGAGGAATTTGAGGCTCAGAGAGGGGAGGCGAGGCGGGTTGCTCAAAACACAAGGCAGAGCCAGGAGTTCAAACTCAGGTGAGTGTGTCTGCCTCCAAGCCCGACGTTCTTCCTGCCATGTTTCTCCACCTGGTTCCTGTCCAGATTCTTAGAGTTTAGTTTCTGTGTCACCTGAGGCAGCAGATAGAGTCTCAGGTTAGAATATAATTAAGGGCTCATCTTTTATTTTATTTTATTTATTTATTTATTTATTTTGGCCACACCTCATGGTATGCAGGATCTCAGTTCCCCCACCAGGGGGAACTGCCCCCTGTAGTGGAAGCCTGGAGTCTTAACCACTGGACCACCAGGGAAGTCTAAGGGCTCATTTTTTGAGGAAAGAGAGGACCCAGTCCTATGGGAGCTGTCCCTATACATCTTTTTACTGCCCAAGCCCTGAATGGTGGTGAGCAAATGGCACCCACTTCAAAGAAATGTCAAGCTTGGGTGAGTGGGTATTTAGAGCTTGACTTAGTCAGTGGGAAGGGGCAAGGACTGGAAAGAGACCTGCCCACTGAGACAGAGTCAGCGCCACGGGGGGAATACCCAGCTGATGGAGGGGATTGTATTATTATCTAATTATAAATCCAGGGAGACTCATACGATACAACCAAGTGGCAGAATCAGCCAGAGGAGTGCCCAGAGGAAATCCCCGGCAATCCCCAAACATCCATGCTTTTGCACATCACTGTTCCAAGAACACTGCTTGGAATGCCCTTCCTGCCTTTGTCTGCTCAGCAGATTAATCCTTCATAATTAGGTTATATTGTCACCACCTCTATGAAGCCAGCCACTCCCTCTTTACAGAATTTACCACCCTGTAAATGTGTGAAATATACATTACTCACCTGCCTCTACTTAAGTCTGTGGACTGAGGCTCTAGGCAGGGTCCATGTGTTATTGTTCTTTGGGTCTCTCCCAGTGTCTAGCACAGGATTTGACACATAGTACATTCTTAATCAATATTTGTTTAATGATAAATAAATGGACTCTGATGGAAAGCAGCGAGTGGTTCACAATCTATTACAAGATGCTATATTCTTTTGGTGCCTCGAGCTCTGCTTCTGGCAGTTAGCTTGCAGTGAGAAAGAGGGGAATGATTGAGGGTTATTTTTTTTCCTCAATTTTTCCCCTGTCATCCTCAGCTCACCTTGGTCACTCAGAGTGCTGACATGGAGAGGAAGATGGAGAAAGGGGTGGGAAAAGTCTTCTTTGAATTCGTGTCGTAGCTGGCTTTGTGTTTTCTGGGTTTGGCAGATGCTTTTAGCTGTTTCTGTCCATCAACAAAACATCATGGACGGCTTTTATGGGCTCTTCAGGGATTCCCTGCTGGAGCCCTCTCCTGCACTCCTCTTAGCAAAGGCATCTCTATTGCCAATGGTCATTTGTCTTCTCACTTCTGGAGTCCCTTTACCCCTCTAGGAGGCCCTACCAAACAGGACACAGGATAGGCCTATGCAGCTCTCCTTCTTTTACTTAGTCCCCATCCAGCCTACAGAAAACATTCCCTGACAAATTCTGGGAGAGCAGGACTACCCCAACACAGCAGCACTCTCCTGGGTCTGCCACCAAATCAGTTAGCAGGCTTGTCTCTTGTTGATAGATTTCCTGGGCAGGAGGTAGATCCGGTCATTATGCTCCCCAACTGCAATGGGGTTGGATGTGGTACCCCCAACCCTCCTAGAACTCCCCTCTTCCGATCACTTGGCTGAAGCAGTTACATCTTCCCTGAGAAGGGTGGGGACTCACAGCCAGAAATATCTCCACACAAATTTTCTATCCTCCATTCTCGACACCATAAAGGATTTAAGAACGTTAAAACAGATTTTAAGCTATTAGAAAAATATATATAGAGAGATATATATATATGGGTTTTTAGCCCATCACTTTGAAATTTCACATATGTAAGTTTAAAAATAAAGAAAGTCAGTCAGTCCAGGCAGCCTCTTGGTATGGGGCAAGGGGAATATCTATAAATAATGAGCAAGCCTGGGGTGCGGGATCCACTTTACAGTCCTGAAAAAGGGTTGAGATAAAAAGCATGTTCCCAGAGATGGAATTAAGGGCACAAAGAAAGAGCTCCAGTTCACTTGGAGGGGACTAGGGTTGGTTTTCTTTCAACTGATTCGTTGTCTCTCCCTCCAATCCAGCCTCCTTTGAGGCCTTCTCCCCACTCTAGTTCATCAGACAGGTTTGAACATGGCTAGACTCTAACTGTGGCTGGATTAAGTCTTTCCCTACAGGGCTCTTGGGTCCCAAGCAATTCAAGTGCTGTACATGAACACCTTTTTTTTTTGTCCCAAACATTCCTGGCACTTCACAGGATGTTTGAAGGCTGATGTACTCTCAAAGCCTACAGAATCTCTAGGGGGCATGCTACCCACTCTCACGCATCAGCTAACTCCACTTTCTTCTCTGGCCCAGACAAAATACCCAGTTGTACTACTTTATTATGTTTTAATACAATTTCCAACTTGCTGTTAATACATTGTATTATTATCCAATACTAGCACATAACAAATATTCCATAAATGTTTGTTGGATGAATGAGTAAATGAATAAGGGAATGAATGAACAAATTCCCTTTTACAAAAATCAAAGATTACTGTTTGTTTTAATCCTCTTTGCTTATTCTTCATGGTCTTAAAGTGTATTATGCAGTTTGTTGATAGATTTTTATGTCATTAACCTTTGTAACACTGAGGCTGACTCCATTCATTCATTTCATGGATGCTTACTTAGCACCTACCCTGTGTCAGGCTCTGTGTTAAATGCTAAGAATAAGTCAGAGATAGCCTCCTATTCTCATGAAGCTTAAATTTTCAAGGGGGAGAAAGATAATAGGTAAACCAAAATAAGTAAGTAAAAAGTACTATGAAAAGAGTACTGCAATAGAAAATGATAGGGTATTACTTTACATAACATGATCAGGGAAGACCTAGCTGAGGAAGTACCATTTAAGTTGAGACCTGAAGGAGGGAAAGTTGTCAGGTAATCCAAGAGTTTGGGGTAAACTGGTTTAGGAGATGGCAAAGTATGCCATCTCCCTGAGGTTGCAGATGCCCTGAGGTGTAACATTCCAAATACTGTAGTGAACATTCTTGCACACAACCTATTGGGAGAATATTTCCCTGGGGTAGACTCCCACACAACTGAGTCTTTGCATCCTTTTGTCTGTCCAATGTCTGGGATGTTTCTTCTTCCCTCTCAGCATAGTTTGCCGTTAAGAATCACTGTCC
This sequence comes from Neophocaena asiaeorientalis asiaeorientalis, assembly GCF_003031525.2. Taxonomy (NCBI): domain Eukaryota; kingdom Metazoa; phylum Chordata; class Mammalia; order Artiodactyla; family Phocoenidae; genus Neophocaena; species Neophocaena asiaeorientalis. The sequence continues at coordinate 7,161,939 of NW_020173068.1, forward strand.
TCCCCCCACCCCTCACTTACTTTCTCTTTTTCTCAGTAACTATTAAGAACTTGTTTTGTTCTTATAGGAGAAAAATACAAAGATACTCTTATCAAAGTGTTCTTTTCTCAGGTTCCCTTTGGCTGTGAATTGCCTGTTTCACTCCTGCTATCCATTCATACATCCATCTATTCACTCAGCACTTACTTAGCTCCTATTTTGTACTAAGCCTTGTGCTGGGTGCTAGAGATACACAGTCTTACACAGTGTTTCTCAAAATATGTTCCCAACGCATCGGGAATCACCCAAGGTATTTGCTTGAATGCAGAGTCCCGGGCTCCACGCCTGGTTTACTGACTCTCTAGTGGGGGAATCCGAGAGTCTGCACTTTAAGAAGTTCTCCAGTTTTGTTTTTTTTTTAATCCCAACTAAAACTTTAGACCCACTGAGTGGAGAAGAGAGGCAGGTGAATGAAAGTGCATTGATAATTTATGCACAAAACGCTATAAAAAACGCCTCTAGAGTCCTCTAGAGAAAATCAGGTTCACGCATAAAATTGGACAAACTGCGGTTCTCCGGACGGATGCAGGACATTCAGGCAAAGAAAACACCCTGTTCAAAGCCATGTGTGTTCAAATGACACTGAATAACTACGCTGTGAGTGTTGTGTTGCCTGAAGCCGTTTGGGGCTTCGGGGGTCTGAAGACGAAGTTGTATCCCGACGAAGCGCCCTTGTTAATTATACTCGGGTTTGTAGGTGGAACAGTGCGCAGGCGCACCTAGAACCAGGTGACCACACACATGCGCAATGTGTAATCCCGAAGCCAAAAGGGGTATGATTGAGAGCAAGTTTTTTTCTGTTACTAAAACTTCCCTTACTCGAATCCAGCAAGCCTGGCTGTCCCCATTTCTGGCGAGGGAATCTTAATATCTCTTAATATTATCCCGTTTTTTCTTCTGGGCCACACTTTTAAGTCGGCTGCCAGTACTCAACATGGCGGAGGCCCCTAGGTGGCGCAGTCCGTCCTTAGGCGTCCTGCACGGAGGGGCGGGGGCCCTCCGAAAGGGCGGGAGTTTGAGGGGCGGGGCCTGCGCCCCAGCCCCTTGGTGGGACCCCGCCCCCGGCCGGGCCTTAGCTGCTGCTTCAGGCGCTGAGGCGCTGAGGAGCACCCGAGGAATCTGCGGGAGCCGAGCGTGGTGAGGTGGGGCCTCAAGGGCAGGCGGGAGGTGCCCGGGTTAACGGTCTGAGGCCCAGAGGCCGGCCCCCTCTTAGAGCGCCTTAGGGAATTCCCAGCGGCCGAGGCCCAGAGAGGGGCTGGGACCTGTCCTAGGCGGGTGTGTCCGCGTGCTGCTGCCGCCCACACTCTGCGCTCCAAGTCCGCGTAAAAAGGGATCTTCCCGAGCCTGGGGTTGTCCGATAAGGCGCTGCGCTCTCCTAAGCGTCCCGCTCCTGGCTCCCAGAATTTTGCGGCTCCCTCTGCCTTTGGGGCTTTGCATGTGATCTGTCCGAAAGTCCAGTCCTACTCGCCACCCTACTCTGGAACGCTCATTCTTCGGGACCCACCTTAAATAGCACTTCCTCGGAAACCTTTTCCAACCGCTTTCTGAAGGCGCAGTTAGCTCGCTGCTGGGTTTTTGCACTCATTGCACCGAGTTACTTTTCCTGCATCTCTTTTACAGCCGTGCACTTGTTGGGGCGTTATGCCTTGCCTTTTTTATCTGTATCCCAGGGTCTAGCACGTGATGATCATAATAATAGCTAATATTTATTGAACAGCCACAAAGGTGCTACGAAATGCATTACCTGTAAAGGCCCATTTAATCCTCAGAGCGATTCCCTAAGGTGGGTTCTATATCTTAACATTTTATGCGTGAAGAAGCTAAGGCACTCTTAGATCAATTTGCGTAGAGTCCCACAACTAATAAGTGAGTGGAGCCGGGATACGAATTCTAGGCTGTCCGTCCCCAGAGCCTGTAATAATTCGTGGATTGCCTTTGGGTTTGGTAAATGTCTGTTGAATTGGTGTTTACATTAGGTCCATGAGTTATGGAGGCCAAGTGATGCACATGAGAAGGCTTAGAAAGGAGAATTGATGTTCCCAAATGTACGGAGTGAGTTCATGAGGAACTAGAACCTGGTGCTAGCCCTTGTTCCTTCAGTCACACTCTACCTTTCTTTGGTCCTTGTCCATCAGAGAGTCGAAGACTTAGACCTCATCATTTCACACCCTTTAGAAAGTGTCCCTCCCAGAGCTGTGATTTCATGTTTCATGATTTAGGGGGCAGCATTTTGTAATGGAAGGGTGTAGGGTTTCGAAGCAGATTGGGGTTGAGTATTTGCTCTGCCGCTGACCAGTTATACCCCTTCCGTGTTTTGAGCCTTAGTTTTCTTGTCCATAAAATGAAGGCAATAATTTCTTCTCAAAGTGTTTTTTATGAAGATTGCAAATAATTGTGAGAGAGTAAAGTGCTGTACAAACTACATGATCTGTTTCTTTTGGGTTTTTTTGTTTGTTTTTACCTTTTAGAAGATTATAGAACTGTCAGCATTTTGTAAGACCTTTGATATGGATCATGTTGCCTAATGTTCTTATATCCATTCATTTAGTCAAATATCTAATGAGTGCCTGCTATATACCAGGCACTGTTTTAGGAGCTGAGAATACAGCAGTCAACAAAACAATATTCTTGCACTTGGGAAGTGTACATTGGGTTAGATATAGTACACATAATACTCAGATAGGGACAGATGAAGCATGGTAAGGTAAGTAGAAAAATACCAGGGACTTCTCTGGCAGCCCTGTAGTTAAGACTCCCCGCTTCCACTGCAGGGGGCATGGGTTCAATGCCTGGTTGGGGAACTAAGAGATCCTGCGTGCCGCATGGTGCGGCCAAAAAGGAAAAGAAAAGAAAAATACCAGTTTGTGTGGAGGGGTGGTTGTATTTTATATTGGGTGGTTAAGGAACAACTTACTGAGAAGGGGACATTTGAACAGAGAAGGTGGCAAGGGAGCCAATCATGAGGGTAACTGGAAGAAGAGGCCCTGGATGAGTGTGTGGCTTGGTGTGTTCCAAGCATGTACAGCAACGAGGGCTGTGTGGCTGGAGGGATGTGAGCAAAGGGGAGAGGAGTAAGAAATGGAATTAAAACAATTGGAGGCTGGGATCAAATAATTAGGACCAGGTAAGCCAATACAGTGATTGTGGTTTCTACTCTTGATTAGCCACTGGAGGGTTCTGAGTGACCGAATCTGTCACTGTTTTAATATTTATTTATTGCTTTATTTACTTATTTATGCCATACCATGTGGGATGTGGGATCTTAGTTCCCCAACCAGGGATGGAACCCATGCCCCCTACAGTGGAAGCTCGGAGTCTTAACCAATGGACAACCCAGGAAGTCCCTGTCACTGTTTTAAAAGGATCACTCTGACTATTCTGCTGAGAAAAAGCAAATTTTGAAAGCAAGGGTAGAAGCATTGCTACCACCTAGGAAGCTTTTGCAGTTATCCAGGTGTGTTAGTTATCAACTGCTATGCAAGAAATTACCCCAAAACTTAGAAGCTTGAAACAGCAGTCATTTATTATCTCATATAGTTGTGGGTCTGAAATCTGGGAGCAGCTCAGCTGGCTGTTTCTGGCTTAGGATCTCTCAGGAGATTGCAGTCAAACTGATGTCTGGTCTGCTCCCAAGATGTGGTTCCTTACCACTGGGCCTCTTCACAGGGCTGCCTGGGTGTCCTCAGGACACAGCAGAGAGAGTGGGGAGAGAGCAAGAGCTAGAGAGAGGGGAGGCCTTTTATGACCTTGTCTTGGAAGTCATTTCTACTTTATTCAGCTTCATTAACTTTATTCCAGATCATGCTCAAGGGGAGAGAGTTTAGGCTCCACCTCTTGAAGGGAGGAGTATCAAAGAATTTGTGGGCATACCTTAAAGCCAAGAGTGGCTTTGCTCAGGATGATGGTGGGGTTGGGTCAGAAGCGATAGGAACTGGTAGAGCCAACAGGATTTGCTGATGGATTGGTTATAGGCTGTGGGAGAATGGAGTCAGTATAACTGTAAGGCCCTTTGGGCTTGAGCAACCAGAAGGATGGAATTAGCACGTACTGAAATGGGGAAGATTGGAGGAACAGGAGTTCACTTTTGGATGAGTTAACTTTGAGATGCCTGTTAGACATCTATATGGAGAAGTTAAATAAATGTTTGGATTTAGTATAGGAGTGTGATGTGCCAGATGGGCTGGAGATGTAACACTGGGAGTCATGGGTGTATAGGTACAGTTTTAAGCCATGAAACTGGATGAGATTATTTAGAAAATGAATGTAGGTGGAGAAGAGGTCTGAAGCCTGAGCCCTGGGGCCTCCAACCTTGAGATGGTGGGGAGGAGCCAGCAGAGGAGACTAAAGGGAGAGAGGCCTTAGAGGTAGGAGGAGGATGGAGAGAGAGGCCCACATATGAGATTTATATAAGGAGCTGTGTGCTAATTTCTTTTTTTCTGGAATAAGAAACAAATTGTCTCTCCAGACAAATATATATATAGTTTCTTTTCTCAGGAAATAAAATATCTGTGCCCTCACGTGTTTTTTCTTTTTTGCTTTAAGTGACAAATTCTGTTTAATAATACCAGTTCTCCTCTTAGTCCTTGCAACATTTACACCTCTACTTCAAGTTTAGGTGGTGTTGCTGCTATTTTAAATTTATTTAAATACTCCTTTTGGAAGAATTTGGATGAGATGAGACAAAATATATAATTTATGTCACTCTTGTCTCACTCTTCACCCTAGGTTCAGAGGTCACTGCCCTTCCCAGTCTGGTTCCTAGCAAAAGTAGGAAGTCAGTCTTCCTCATTTCTGTATCACTGTGGCCAGTTACCTGATGCTAAGCTGGAATTCATGAGTGTTTACAGGATAAATTAACGTATAAAAGAAGTGAATCTTTTTCCTTTTCCTGTGGTAATGATAACATCTATTCAGTGGTTTACAGTTTACAGAGCAGACTGACATCCATTATTCTCATTGAATGCAATTCAGTCTGTTACCATTTGCCAGCTACTGACCTTTTCCTTTCCTGAGGGCCATTGAAACCTACCTTTCTTTTGGAGCTATGCTAGTTTATTTATTCTCTGGCTGATCTGACAGTGTGTTAATGAAAGGTGCTGAACTGTGTCTTGAGGAAGCTCAGAACTGAATCTCAATTTCAGAAAAATTCCTGGTGTAATTTTTCTCTGTTCCCTCCATCTTTTTATTCCTGTTTTTTTTTTTTTTTGGCGGGGTGGGGGCGTTAATCATAAAACAATTCAAGTCATTTTTTAAATAAACTTTATTCTTTAGAACAATTTTAGATTTACAGAACTTGCATAGTACAGCAAGTTCCTATATACCCTGCACCCAGTTTCCCCGTTAGTAACATCTTACATTAGTATGGTACATTTGCTACAATTTCGCATCATTTTTGAAGTAAATGGGGCATACCAATAAAATATGAACAAAATGAAGTTACTTAATCTCTGTAAGCCTCAGTTTCCTTATCTGTAAAATGAGAGGGTTGGACTAAATTTTTAAATAGCTCTAAAATTTTTAAATTATCTGCTAAAGTAAAATAATCATATAATTCTAATATAATTCCATTTTTTTACTGAGGTGTTACTATCATTTTCTAAAATAATGTATACACATTAACAACAGCCTTATTCTAAAAGAGGATTTAGAGAATTCCCTGCCAGTCCAGTGGTTAGGACTCTTGAGCTTCCACTGCATGGGCCGCAGATCAAACTAAGATGTTGCAAGCCACGAGGCATGGCCACAAATAAATAAATAAAAAGAATAAAAGAGGATTTAATAGGAGAATTCCAGGAACTATGAGAGGGCTGCTTATATATTAGGTTTGTATAATATATATAAATATATGATTATAAATATATATAATATTATATTAGGTTGAATTACATGAAATTATTTTGTTAGGTTATAAAAAGGGCAGATATCGGCAATTTCATGGGGTTTAACCGAATGCTTTTGGGGGTAGGGATTCAAAGGAGTGTTAGGGAGCCTTTGGGGCCTCTGAGACTCTGCAAAAGCCTGGCCCATCCCTCACAGTGTTCGGGGAGAAAAGGCTCTTCAAGTCCCTTGAAGCATCTCAGAGCTACTCTTGTTGTTAGTCGTGTTGTCGGTAAGAGCTACTTCCCAGCAGGTTTGTGCCTCCAACCAGAAGAGAGAGATTGAGCCAGCATTTCACAGCTGTGGTGGAAAGGAAGGGCAGAAAGGGAGGACACTGGAAGTACTAACCCAGTTGATCAGCTAGGAAGAGGCATCCTGGAGTGTTGGTGCCACTATGCCTTTACTGGTGCCACTGTACTCTTCCTACTTTATGCCCTTTCCTTACTGTCTAGTACAAGCTCAGCAAACCCGGGTATCTGCAGTTGCCCAGGAGGTGACTAGTAAGCTGAGTTTTCCTCTGTAACTCTGTTATAAGAAAAACAATAGCACAAGTGCAATGACATGACAACTAAAATCTGCTATCGGTGTGAGGGAGAGGGCAGGGGCCTGAGTCTAAGGTGAACTGGAGAGCATATGCCTTATCTAAAGGGGGCAGACACTGTTTCACTGCAGCCTATTGTCACCTTGTGGGAATGTGGGTCAGGGGTCACTAGATATGCTGATTATCCAAAGGAGCCAGAAATACGAATTTTTATATGTATTTTGCCAATGGTAAATGTTGGCACCTAACTTAAGTTCTTAAAAACCATCGTATAGGCCACACAATGATTGAAAAGAACCCGCAGGCTACATTTGTAACCTCTGGCCAAGGGTTTAGATCTGCCAGGAGTGAGGCCCACATGCATTTCTTCATTATGCATTGTTGACGAGCTCCTAATGACCGAAATGAATCAGCTCCTGCCTTTGAGGAACTCACAAATTAGTGGAGAAGATAGACAAATAGTAGTGGTAAGATGTAACATAGACATTCTCTCTATACATTAAATATAAATTGATATATATTGTATATATGGCTATAAAACTGATAAATTATACCTGGATACATCTGGGAGGACCTGATAGGACGTGGCATTAGAGCCAGGATGTAGAAGATCAACAGTTTGGTGCATTAAAGGGACATGGGGCCCCTGAAACTCCCACTGTATGTGCAAATGTTACATTGGCATTTGCTGTATATGCCATTTTCTTCAGATTATGAGACTGATGCTGCCAAGAAGGCAGCTCTAATAGACCATTTTCTTGATAGGTAGCTGGAAATACAGATACTCCTCAAACCTGATGATGGGTGTCTCAGGACTGATAAGATGAGAGAACTCTACCCCCCTCCTCTGCCCCCAGGTTATCGTGTGTTTTACAGGCCTAAGAAACTCAGAGGTCATGGAGCTGGGCACCCTCATTTTTGGATGAGGAGCCTGAGGAAGTGGCGTGCTCGAGGTCCTAGAGCCCATTAGAGACAGAACTTGGACTAGCACCCCAAACCCTTGATCATCTTGCCTTCCCGTCTCCTGGGTGTCTCTGAAGTCACTGGTTAGGCTGGCCTCCCTCACCTGCCCCCATTGCCCTGTGCTGGCCCATCTCCTGGTGGATGAGGAGGGTTTGCCATCCTGCTGAAGCTGGCTCCTTCTTCCCTCTGTTTTTTGGTTCTACTGCCTGAAATGCCTGCTACTCTCTGTCAGAGAGTCAGATTGCTTGTATTCAAATCCCTAGTCAACCAAATGCCAACTGTATGAACTAGGACAAATTGTTTAACCTTTCTGATTTCTCAGCTGAGGCTTAGCCTTCGTAAGCCTCAGTTTCCTCATCCATGTTAAAATAGTACCAATGCTGAAGTATGATAGGAAAGCACTGGAAGGTTTCAAGATTCTTGTGATGCCAAAATGACATGGTATGTGTAAAGCTTCAAGTGACTGACCCATAGAAACACTTAACAAGTATTCTGATGACGGTGATTCACACTGTTCACAGCCCCACAGGTTGGGTTAAATGTCCTTCTTTTGTCTTCCCATAGTATCCTGTGATGTCTCTGTTATTACTGCACAGACCACGTTGTATTGTAATCGTGTCCATCTCCCCTGCTAGCCTAAAATCACCTTCAGTGATTCATTCAGCAGATGTTTATTAGGCACTGTGCCAGGCACTAGGGATGCAATGGTAAACTAGGAGCTCTTGGTCGAGTGCAGAGTTACAAAAGTCATGCCAAGAAACACTAGTCCTGTGAACTTGTGTCATGGTCCAATAAATTTGGGAAATGATGCTCATCACGTCCCCCCCCCCCCTTTAGAGATTAGGTCCATCTTAGTATTTGAAAAGCTTTGAGGAGTACTATACTTTGTCCAACCCAATTTTACAGAACTTAATGAGTATTTGCTGAATAAATTTGAGTCATCTAGGGAGTTCTTTCAACTCCACTGTGTGCTTTAGTCCCCAGCTCAAGAGGAGGTCCAAGGGACACAGCAATGATTAGAGAGCCTGCTGGGAGCGAACAGCCTCTGGCTGCATAGGGACCTGTGGACTTACTGTCTGGTGCCCCCATGGAGACAGGGGGCCCTGGGTTGAACAATATGAAGCCCCGGTCACTGCAGCTGGTGCTGGAGGAGCAAGTGCTGGCGCTACAGCAGCAGATGGCAGAGAACCAAGCAGCTTCCTGGCGGAAGCTGAAGAGTTCCCAGGAGGCTCAGCAAAGGCAAGCAACCCTCGTGAGGAAGCTGCAGGCCAAGGTGAGGCAGCTGCCCTTTCAGGAAGGGGAAGGAGGAGAACACTTGGGGCTGGGGACTGAAGCGGGATGAGGTTTGCAGAAGATGGAGCCACGTGGTGGGAATGTCCTAAACAGCTCTCCTTTGATGTCTGCAACTTCTCCACCAGCCATCTACGATGTCCCTTTCAAAGGTGACCTTCATGAGGGGTCAGTTAGTTGTCTAGGTTTGCTCTCCTAGTCTAGAGCTAGGACCTGATCCTAGGTTTTCCGGTTCCAAAGCCCATGAACTTCCTTCTCCAATACAAGAGCTGTAGAGAACATATGATTAAATGACCAAATGGAAACTGTAAGATGTTATGGCCTCACTTCACTGTCATCACCCAGTCCCTCATTCACAGCGCATTTGCCCACGACCCTTGGGGACCTTTGCTTTGGGCTGTTGGTACCAGCCGTGCCCATTGCCGTGTCCTGCTCTGTTTGCCCCAGGTGTTGCAGTACCGGAGTTGGTGCCAAGAGCTGGAGAAGCGGCTGGAAGCCACTGGGGTGAGTGAGGCTCTTCTGTGCTCCTCCTGAGCCCTCAGGGAGTATAGTTAGGCCTCATTTGCCGACTGAGGGAGGCTGGGGTGTGATAAGGCGGTGTTTGGAAGAAGCCGTTCTTTCGTCAGCCCCTGAGAGCTTCATCAGATACCTTCACAGGACCTAGCTATTCCTGCCCCATCAGACTCCAACCCCAGGCTCTCTAAGGACAAAATGAGCTTTAGGAGACTTAATATTACCAGATTGGAAGGGGTGTGGAATCCGAGAGAAGAGATGCATTTTTCCTCCAGGAGGTGTCAGTGTTTATCTGTCTTGGAGAGATGTGTGCCTTTGCAGGCCTGAAAAAACCGTATTTGTGACAGAGAGATTTCTTTGTGCTGTGGGCTGGGTAGAACTGGCTTTCAAAAACCTATCTGCCTTTCTTCCAGCTCCCTCTCAGCATCTTCTCACATTACCCTCGGAAGAGTTCTCTCAGAGGAAGGAAAGGACGAGACTTAACTATGTACCGTTCTATGTAGGCCAGTCACCCTTAGGCATTGTCATAGAATTACGTCACTTAACCTGCAAAGCAACTTTTCAGGGGAATGATATCACCTTCATTTTGGAGCTGAAGACTTTGTGGCTTAGAGATGTTATAACTTCCCAAGGTCCAAAAATTAGTGTAGTAGAAGCCAAGACCATTAGTGAAAGCTGTATTTTATGCTTCTTAGGTCAAAAGTTCTTTTCACTACCAAATGCCATCTTTCACGAGAAATCACTGGTTTACGTTTGGAGAGAGGGATGCAGTGGGTTTACTTGAGGAATGCAGTGATTGAGAAAAGAGACATATTGCTAACAAAGGGGAGAAAGAATAAAAAAAAAAAGCTGGGGAATTCCCTGGCAGTCCAGTGGTTAGGACTCTGCGCTTTCACTGCTGAGGGGTGGTGGTGGGGTTATCCTTGGTTGGGGGCACTAAGATCCCACAAGCTGCTCGGTGTGGCCAAAAATAAAAATAAATATAAACGGATGAACTTTAAAAACAATAAGCAGGCTGCAGTAGAAGGGGGCATCCGGGAATTGGTCTGCGGGATGTTCTCGTTGAAGGTAATTGAAAGCTTGCTTTTGTCTGGCTAAGGGACCGGTCCCTCAGAGGTGGGAAAGTGTGGAGGAGCCAAACCTGGAACAGCTGCTAACGCGATTGGAGGAGGAGCAACAGAGGTGATGGACCCCAACTTTCTGGCCTGGGTGGTTGGCAGGCAGGTAGAGAAGGTTGATGGAAAACCTCTGTCTCGAGGGCTAACATGGATTAGAACCAAGGACTTCAGCCTTAGCCCTCCAGTTCCTGGCAGTGGAAAGTTCCAGTGGTTGTCATCTTACTCCAAGAGGTCCAAGGGTTGGCTCAGACCTTTGTTTAGTACTTGCTCCTACCCCTCCCCAGTGCAGGTGTGAGAGTCTAGCGGAGGTGAACACCCAGCTTCGGCTGCACATGGAAAAAGCTGACGTGGTGAATAAAGCGCTTCGGGAAGATGTGGAAAAATTGACAGTAGACTGGAGCCGGGCCCGGGATGAGCTAATGAGGAAGGAGAGCCAGTGGCAGATGGAGCAGGAGGTAAGAGAAACAGTGGGCGGGAATGGTGAGAGGAGGACTTGCAGTCTGGGCGCTGCCTGGTCAGTGCCGGAAGGGGTTAACTTCAGGACCTGGATGGAAACTGAGCTGTTTGTTAAAGTCTCTGGCCGTCCTTACTGCTCATGCTGGCAGCTCTGCCCTGCTTGGGCTGTCACCTTAGTTCTGTTCTTACCTGCCCAGTCGAGGTTTTGCTGGCAGGTAGCATGACACTCAAAGCAACTCTGTTCCTGCATAGGTTTTAGATGGATCTTAAAGTTTACTGACCCCCCTCATCTGGAAGTCTGCAATCTAGATGCTAATGAGGTAGCTGTTGAAATTGAATGGGGAAGAAATTTTCAGATCCCAGTTAAAGGAAACTAATGTTTCCTGGGCCGTTGCTCTGTGTTAGGCATTATGTTAGATGATTTACATATGTTATATCATTTAATCATCATTATAAGTCTATGGTGATGATGGTAATAGCTCCCATTTGTTGAGCAGCTACTGTTTATCCTTTTCTAATCTAGCTCAAAGAAGGCCATATACCATCCTAGGCCCTTTGACCTCTTGAATCCCACTGCTAACTTTATTAAACACTTCAGCATCGCCTGAACATAGACACCCATTCATAAGCTATCTCCTTTAAGGCCCTCCACTTCCCCCCCAATAGTCAGGAGGAATCCAAGACTCCTGTGTTGGCAAAAGATGTCCTCTGCCCTTTGATATGACCTTGGTTTCTGAACACACAGTTCTTCAAGGGCTACCTGAAAGGGGAGCATGGTCGCCTTCTCAGTCTGTGGCGGGAGGTGGTGACCTTCCGTCGCCACTTCCTGGAAATGAAGTCAGCCACTGACAGGTCAGTGTGGAGGTATGACGGGAGGAGGTTTGCCCCTACCTACCAACTCTATTCGCATGACAGTGGGCTGCTATAGAAGGGAATCAGGTTGTGGGGGAAAAGCAGAGGTGGAAGAGTTGGTGGGGAGGGATGGAGTTGTTGGATTGTTGGATTGAGATGACTTTTCCTAGACCTGCTCCTCAGGCTTCCCTGGGCGTGACCTCCACGCTCCCTTTCCTGTTCCTGGTCCCTGTTGGAGTCTGCTCTTTTCTTGTACTCAGAGACCTGACGGAGCTCAAGGCTGAGCATGTGAGGCTTTCAGGTTCCCTGTTGACCTGTTGTCTGCGCCTGACTGTGGGAGCACCACAGTCCCGGGAATCTGATGGATCTGGGAGACTGAATGGGAGCGAGCCATCCCAGTTGATGCTGCTACTAGCCAGGACCCAGGAGCTGGAGAAGGAAGCCCATGAAAGGAGTCAGGAGTTAACACAGCTGAAGAGTCAAGGGCATCTGGAGAAGGCTGAGCTTCAGGATCGGTGAGATGGCCTGGGTCCTAGGAGGGGTTCGCTAAGAGAAACTTGACTCCTTTAGGGAGTCAAGATAGGTGGGGGAGATTTGAAGAGCATTCCTCCCACAAGAGGGGAAGGAGATGTGCCAGAGGGAGTCTAGTTTGAAACCCAGTGCCACAGCTGGGGCTGTGTCACTGCCCTCTGCCCTCAGACTATCTTGCAGCTCAGTTTCTGTCCTGTTGACTTACAGAGCTGGCTGTGACTCTCCTCTATCAATACCAAACTATTTGCCATTCCCAGAACAGCCAAGTTCTTCCATGTTCCCTGCCTTTGTAGATGCTGGCCTTAGCCTGGAATGCCTCTCTCCCTTCTCTCTCTGCCTTATCCTTTAAGGCATAGTTAAATGTCACCTCTTCTATGACCTTGATAGCCTGTTACATTACTGTGCCCCCATGTGGTCTTTTTTTTGTTGTTATATACATTTTTTTTTAAATAAATTTATTTATTTTTGGCTGCGTTGGGTCTTCATTGCTGCACGCGGGCTTTCTCTAGTTGCGGCGAGCAGGGGCTACTCTTTGTTGCGGTGCACGGGCTTCTTATTGCGGTGGCTTCTCTTGCTGAAGAGCATGGGCTCTAGGCGTGCGGGCTTCAGTAGTTGTGGCATGTGGGCTCAGTTGTTGTGGCTTGTGGGTTCAGTGGTTGTGGCTCACGGGCTCCAGAACGTAGGCTCAGTAGTTGCACACAGGCTTAGTTGCTCCGCGGCATGTGTGATCTTCCTGGACCTGGGCTCGAACCTGTGTCGCCTGCATTGGCAGGCAGATTCTTAACCACTGCGCCACCAGGGAAGTCCCCCCTATGGTCTTTTGACGTGCTTGTTACATTGGTCTCGTTGATTATTTAGTTTTGTTTCGGGTTTTTTTGGCTAGGCTCTTTTATTTTTTGGATTATAATAAAATAGATTTTTAAAAAATGATAAGGGCAGGGACATAAACAAAGAGCTCCGTTTGAATCTTGGGGCAAAGTTCAGTTTATACCCCATGGCTAGGGTTGTGTCACCACCTATTGGTGGCGTGTGTAAATTGCAGTTTGTTTTGTTTGGGTTGTGAAGGCACTGGGAAGCACAAGAACAGAGACCATGTCTTAGTAAGTTTTGTGTTCTAGTGCTTTGCACTTCACCTGCGATATAGTAGACACTTAGTAAATGTTTGTTGAATCATACAATAGCTAAATGAATGACCATACAGTGAGTTAAAGCTCTTAAAGATGATACAGAATAAAATTATGAAGACTTTGAAATAAAAAATTAAGCTCCTTGATAACTTCATTCAAGAAATATTTATTTAGCTACTTATATAACACCAGGTACTGAGCTCCAGGATATGGTGTTAGGTGATAAAGATGCCTGGTGATTTCCCTGAACTTTGAGGTTAGTATCAGGGTGGTTAACCATAATCTTTCCCAATTTGCCCCTCCTTTTTCTCTATCAGAGTTAGAACCTTGGGCTTGAGGGACCTTGGGACTATCCCATGTGGCAATTCTGATGTTCTTGTTGGCTTCAGGGCGCTTGACTTCAAGATCAAGTGGGGTCTGGAAGGGCCTGGTCCAGGGCTTTCCTTCAGCTCTTGGGCCCCCAAACACGTGTTCCAGTCTTGAGATGTGATAAATCCTTGCATGCGTCTGAGTGGCTTTTGGCTCCCCCTCCCCGAGTTCAAGGCTATAGCATCATGTATTCAGGGAGTGCAGGGGCTGGGGGCACCCAAGGGACTCTGGGGGGGCGGCAGTGGGGGTGTCTGGCTTGGGTTAGGGTGTGCTGCATAGCTCTGTCCACATCAGTGGGTTCCCAGGTAACTGTGCTATGCTCTTCTCTTCAGGGTGACCGAGCTCTCTGCTCTACTGACGCAGTCTCAGAAGCAAAATGAAGATTATGAAAAGATGGTAAAGGCTCTGAGAGAGACGATGGAGATCCTGGTACGTGATCCTTTGTTCTGGGAGAGTTGGGAGTGGGCCTGTAGATTCCTGTCCTTTATGGACAGAGAGTTCAGGATACCAGTTAAATGTTCCTTGATGAAATCCCCTAAAGCTAAAAAATTAATTTTGGTTGAATCTGAAAATTATTTAACTCATTCTTTTATCCATTTAATAAACATTAGCTGTCTACTGTCCCTACTATATTCCTAGGGAAACTACAGCAGTGCGTGCATGCAGTGTGTCCTCCTCTGAGAGAGTGAGACACACATGAAGAGGCACACTAACCAAGTAGGAGCGGGGGATGTTTGGAGAGATTCAAAACCTAGTCAGACGGGAAACACCTGAGGAGCATGAATGTGGTTAGCCTGGAGAAGGAGGGCTTGAGGAAGACATGATGGCTGCCTTCACATAACTGAAGGACTGACACCAGGGAAGAGAGTTGGCTTGTTTAATGTTTGCCAGCGGGGCACAATCACTGCCAGTGACTGGAAGTTACAGGGTGGTAGAGCTGCTGGAGCTGCTCGGTAGTTGAACAGTCTGTCTAATGAAGGAGTGAGGTTTGTGTCACTGGCTTAACATCTGCCAGGATTGTTATCAAAGGGATTCTCTAAGGTTGGAAGTTAGAACCTCTGGCTTGATTGCACGTTTCCTTTCATCTCTGGGAATTTTCAGATCTCTGATTTTAGGCAAATCCTGCACCCCTATCCACATACATATCCCTAGTCTTCTCATCCAAGCTAGGATCAGCTGGGGGCTAGACATGCTTATGCCTTTTTGGTTTCTTTTTTTTTTTTTTTGCGGTACACGGGCCTCTCACTGTTGTGGCCTCTCCTGTTGCGGAGCACAGGCTCTGGACGCGCAGGCTCAGCGGCCATGGCTCATGGGCGCAGCCGCTCCGCGGCATGTGGGATCTTCCCGGACCAGGGCAGGAACCCGTGTCCCTTGCATCGGCAGGCGGACTCTCAACCACTGCGTCACCAGGGAAGCCCTTGGTTTCTTTTTGTTCAGGAATTTGCAAATTCAGATGTCCGCAGGGCCCAGGTAATATAAATGAATGAAGTGAGTTCAGCTATAAGAATTCTGATTTTCCAGTGCTATCATATTTAGTTTCCAGTATAACAGGGAACACTTGATCTCAATAGTAAGGAAACAGTGAAGAGTAGTGAGGACTGCAGGACCCTGAAGAATATATGTCCCATCTGGAGGAGGCATCCTCTATTCAACTTCAGTAAATTATTGCCATCTAGGGATGGGGGCTGGTGTGGCCCATATGTTAACTTTTTGAGAGAAGCCAGAAATTCAGATTTTTATGAATTTTTATGAATTTCTCAGCTCAGAAAAATCTCTCAATTTACAAATGTTGGTTCAAATTTTATATAGGCCAAAAAAAAACATAGCTGCAAATCTGCGTCTTTAAGCCTTCACTAGCACAATAAGGTAAGAAGGAGGAGGGGACATTTTGAGAGTTCAAATTTATTGCTGACCTTGGGGCTAGAGGTTCCTCTGGCTTTAAGTCTCAAGTGCCAATTTGCTGTTCAGAGACAGCAACCATCCTTCATCCAATGATAGCTCACATTTAATGAACATTTGCTTTCTGACAGACACTGTGTTGAGTAATTTACATGCAGTTTTTTCATTCAAGCCTCAAAACAAATCTATAAAGTAGTTGCTGTTAATTATTCCTATTTTATTTTATTTTTCAAGTTTTTCCATTTTTTAAAAATTTTTGGCTGCGTTGGGTCTTCGTTGCTGTGCACAGGCTTTCTCTAGTTGCAGTAAGTGGGGGCTACTCTTCGTTGTGGTGCACGGGCTTCTCATTGCGGTGGCTTCTCTTGTTGCAGAGCACAGGGTCTAGGTGCATGGGCTTCAGTAGTTGTGGCACATGGGCTTAGTTGCTCCGCGGCACGTGGGATCTTTCCAGACCGGGGCTCAAACCCTTGTCCCCCGCATTGGCAGGCGGATTCTTAACCACTGCACCACCGGGGAAGTCCCTTAGTCCTATTTTAAAGAGAAGGAAGCTCAAAGAAGGAGTTGCCTAAGGTTACCAAACTAGTAAGTGATAGTGCAAGAAATCTTATCTAGGCAGTCTAATTTGGAGCTCTTAATCCCTTAATCTGAATTCTTAATCACCACATCACATTGTCTTCAGAATCCTGGGACAGTGTTAGCATTCACGTGTGGTCAGGGGAAAAGTGGGATTGACAGAATAGACAGAATGAGACTCTGGTTAATTTGGGGCCTGGAATGATAAATTCTCTTCTGAGAGTTTGGCTCATAGGCTCTATTTGGTTCCCTGTCCAGGAGGCAAATCACACAGAATTAATGGAACACGAGGCATCTCTAAGTAGGAATGCCCAAGAAGAGAAGCTGTCTTTACAGCAAATGATCAAGGACATAACCCAGGTACTGGTAAGCCTCCGGTTCACAGTAACCGGTCCAACCTCACCCTCCCCAGACCTCCCCGTCCTCTCAGGTGCGCCTAGAGGAGTCTGGATTTAGGGTCTTGTGGGGAGGAATTGTCTGAGTACATTTGAAGACTGGAACCCTGAGGAGTAGCTAAGCTTTCGTGTGCTGGCACTGCCTGCTGAAATGCCCTCTCTCTTACTGCTAGCTGCAGTTCTCCGGCAGCGGCTGGATCCTGGCCTTTGCTACCTCAGCAACCTCTTCTTCCTTCATTTATTCCTTGGGTGTTCAAGGGGTGCTAGTCTTGTTGCTCATTCTAGGTTTGGGTGACCGAAGGGGAAGAGTTGGTTTGAGGAGTTGAAGGAACCAACCTTTTTGGCTCTTAAGATACCCTCCTCCCACCCCCCAGGGAGAGGACCTGAGAGAGAAAACATCAGGTTTGTCCAGGCTGGCATGTTAGTCCTCTACATGGATTCTAGGCCTTGGTCAGTAGGATGGTGACCCTGCTGTGTTGGATTTCAGGCCATGGTAGAAGAGGAGGACAATATGGCCCAAGCCTCTGGTCATGAGAGCTCCTTGGAGTTGGACCCTAGTGGCTTCTCCTCCCAGTTTGATTCCCAGCAGCCAGACAAGGCTCTTTCTCTGGTGCGTTCAGTGCTGACTCAGAGACGCCAGGCTGTGCAGGTGAGAACCCCAGCACTGCTCCTCAGCCACAGGGATGGGTGTCTAAACTGACTTGGGCCCCAGGTACCCTCCTAGCCCAGACTGCCCCTTTTGCTACATTGACCAGTCACAAGGTGTTTTGTCAACACCCCAAAGTGCCCATTAGAATCTCTGTGTCTGCCCAGTTGTGCTCGTGGGGAGCAGGCACACTCTCCATGCCACTGGCACGCTCCACTTTGATGCAGTCTTTACACAGCACTGTGCAACGTGGAGCCCCAGGGGAGTGTGGGTAAGCGTTCCCCAATTCTAAGGGTCCCAGCCACACTTACCACCCCCACCATTTTACATTTGAAGATGATGGACTCTGACACTCTGGAAGCCACAGAACCCAGTCATCTCTGATGCTGTCTCCTCGACTGGTCTCATCTCTCTTCGTAGCTTCCTTTTGTTGCACCAGCCCCCAACCCCCTTGCCCAGCCCTACTTTCAGGCTTATGACATCCCTCCTCTGCCCTGCGCTCTTGTTCACCACCGCACTTCTGATGCTCTCCCTCCGCAGGACCTAAGGCAGCAGCTGTCAGGCTGCCAGGAAGCCGTGAGCTCCTTGCAGCAGCAGCATCATCAGTGGGAGGAGGAGGGTGAGGCCCTGAGACAGCGGCTACAGCAGCTCACCGGGGAGCGGGACACCCTGGCAGGGCAGACTGTGGACCTGCAGGGGGAGGTGGACTCTCTCAGCAGGTGAGCGGGAGCTGTCCATCCCCCGCTTCCTCCCAGGCTCAGTCCCCGCCCAGCCCATGTGTTTGGTTGGCTGACCCTTTTCTTCCCTAGACCCACAGCTGCTCAGGGCCTCCTTGCTTTGTGTTCTGCTGGTTCCTGCTCACTCAGTTTTGGGTCTTTGTGATAAAAAAAAAAAAAAACAGTTTCCTGCTCAAAAGGGAAGATGAGATATTTAAAGGAAACATAAACCTCTCTCCTTTGACCCTGTGCTGTCTGCTTCCAGGAGGGCTTTTAGGTTCCAGGGTTTCTGTTCATGTCCGGTCTCCTTCCAGGGAGCGAGAGCTCCTGCAGAAGACCAGGGAGGAGCTGCAGCAGCAGCTGGAGGTGCTGGAGCAGGAGGCGTGGCGACTGCGGAGGACAAACATGGAGCTTCAGCTGCAGGGCGACTGTGCTCAGGGCGAGAAGGAGGAGCAGCGGGAGGAGCTGCACCTGGCCATCCGTGAACGGGAGCGCCTGTGCGTGCGTGTGACAGCCCCTCCCCGCTCTTAGAAAGTGGAGTAAATTGAAGCCTGGTGTTCGGTGGGTTCAGATTAGCTTACTGCTCCGTCCTTTGCAGGAGGATGAAAACAGAAAGTTCATCCAAGCATTGCTGAACACCCAGGAGGGCCGAGGCCCCGTGGCGGGTACAGAAATAAATAAGACACAGGCTCTGATCTCAAGCAGTTTGCAGTGTAATGGGGAAGTCAGACAAGTAAACCTTGGCCAGATGAAGTATGAGCTAAAAAAGAGCTTCAAGCTAGGTCCTCTGGGAGAATAGGAGTAACAGTTAATTATTGAAAGCTTCATGGAGGAGAGGGTAGCCGTTGAGCTGGGCCTTGACATATTTCGATTGGTAGAGAGTGGGACAAGGGCTAAAGGAACAGATTAGCAAAGAAAAGGAGTCAGGAACGTTCATGGCATGTTCAGAGGAGGCCGGGCTGGCCAAACTGTAGGACTGATCCTGGGAAGTAATGGGAAATGAGCTGGTCAAGGAAGGGAATTTCAGAGTACAGGGACCCAGCTCATTTGTAAATTCCCCGATACCATGTCATAGAAAAAGCAAGGACTTTAGAGCTGGGCAGAAGCTTGGTTTAAATTATGGCTCTGCCACTTGGACAGATTATTTGTAAAATGGGGCTGATAATATTTCCCTTGAAGAGTCTTTGGGGAGATTAAAGCAGTGTTTTGCAAAATGCCAGCACAGAGCCTGACATATGGTAAGTCTTCAGCACCTGGTAGCAGGGGCTATATTTTTTTTTTCAATTTTGGCTGCATCACGTCTTAGTTGCGGCATGCGGGATCTTCATTGCAGCATGCAGGATCTTTTCTTGTGGCGCCCGGGCTTCTCTCTAGTTGTGGTGTGCGGGTTTTCTCCCTCTAGTTGTGGCGCACAGGCTCCAGAGCACGTGGGCTCTGTAGTTTGTGGCACGTGGGCTCTCTAGTTGAGGCACGCAGGCTCAGTAGTTGTGGCGCACGGGTTTAGTTGCCCCACGGCATGTGGGATCTTAGTTCCCTGACCAGGGATCGAACCCATGTCCCCTGCATTGGAAGGTGGATTCTTTACCACTGGACCACCAGGAAAGTCCCTGTATCTTCTTCATCTTTTTTTTTTTTTTTT
>NW_020173068.1:7181742-7215563 GCF_003031525.2 Neophocaena asiaeorientalis asiaeorientalis
TTTATTTTTTGCGGTACGCGGGCCTGTCACTGTTGTGACCTCTCCCGTTATGGAGCACAGGCTCCGGACGCGCAGGCTCAGCGGCCATGGCTCACGGGCCTAGCCGTTCCGTGGCATGTGGGATCTTCCCGGACCGGGGCACGAACCCGCGTCCCCTGCATTGGCAGGCGGACCCTCAACCACTGCGCCACCAGGGAAGCCCTCTTCTTCATCTTTGATGCATCCCCTCCTCACCTGTTCCCTAGCTCCTTCTGCCTAATAGGCATGAATAATGGAATCTTGAATGACTGCTCTAAAGATCATGACTTGCACAAGGAGTGGCCTCTCCTCTACTAAGGAAAAGGAGAGACAATCCACAAAGATAGTTTTATGTTTTTAAATTTAATTTGTGTGACTCGATAATGCACCTATTTATATGATTCAAAAGTCAAAACTATTTTAAAAGGTATGCAAAGAGAAAGTACTACTTCCCTCGGCTTCATTCATCCCATATTCCTTCCTTCTGTTTGTAACCATTTAAATTAATTTCTTATTAATATGTCTAGTGCTGCTTTATGCAATAAATGCATATATCCTTATTTCCCCCAATTTCTTGCATAAAAGATAGTACACCATGTATACTGTTCTGCGCCTTGCTTTTTTCATGTTATGTGTCTTGGAGACCTCTCCTTATCAGTTTTTAGAGACCACCTTCATTCTTTTGCATCGCAAAAGCAATTGCATTCCTGTTATCTTCTGGGGTGTGGCCATTCCCTGAGATTTCCTCTAGCCCCCTTCTGTTTCCCGTCTTAGTCAGGAGACGCTGGCGGGCCTAGAAGCCAAACAGTCAGAGTCGCTCAGTGAAGTGATCACCCTTCGGGAAGCCCTGGAGTCCAGTCGCCTGGAAGGGGAGTTGCTGAGACAAGAGCAAACAGAAGTGACCGCCGCACTGGCCAGGGTGCGTGGCCCTCCCCCTCGCTGGCTGGGTGGGGCGGGCGGCTTGGAAAGTTGTGTCTCCAGGAAAAAGGCGCGCAGCCTGCCTCGTTCTTCATCCTGCAAGTCATGGCCCTTCCTGTTTCTTGCCTCAATGCCTAGTTACTGCTTTTGGGTTCTGTCCCTCCAAACAGACTCTCTGTATTGCAATTTGAATGGTTTTCTAAAATGTCAATCTGGTCATGTCAGTCTCTTTCCTAAAACCATTCATTGGCTTCCCAGCTCCTTGGTACCACATGCAAAGCCCTCTGCCACCTGCCCCAAACTGTTTCTAGCCTCCTCTTCACTCCAGATCCCTGTTCTAACGCCTCATATACCTTCGTTCCTGCCACATAGCACTAATTGCATTCTCAGTTTTACCCGTTCTTTCGTGATTTTAATACTTTGTATGTACTTTTCCCTTTGCTTGGACTGCTACTTTCCTCCCCTTTTAACCGCAAACTGTTCATCTGTCAGTACCCAACTTAACTGTCGACTCTTCTACCAAGCATTTTTGATTCTCTCAAATTGAATTAATGCTTTCTTTGAGTTCCCAGAGCACTTTGTGCTTACATTGGCTATGGTGTCATCCCAGTTGTAGTTGCTTATACATCCTGATGTCTGTGCCTCTGTAATGTGAGTTCCTCTCTTACTCTTCAACAAATGAATGGGTAAGTGAATGAAGAAATGAAGGGAAAAGTTGTTCAGAATGTAAGGGAAGGAATGAAGTGTTAACTGATCTCTGTACAAGGAAAGCAGCAGATGTTGGGGATGTGAGCTGTTCACTGTTGCAGGAAAACTGGAAAATGAAACTCTAACTCTCTGCTTTTAGGCAGAACAGTCTATTGTGGAGCTGTCAAGTTCTGAGAACAGCCTGAAGGCTGAGGTAGCTGATCTTCGGGCTGCAGCTGTCAAACTCAGTGCCTTAAATGAGGCTTTGGCCTTAGATAAAGTTGGGCTGAACCAGCAGCTTCTCCAGGTGAGCAAAGATTTCTCTGATCCACAGGGTAGGGCTGGGCCCCGACCGAGGGCAAGGGAGAGACAGACAAAGCTGATGCCTGTAACAAGGAACAGTTCTTAAATGGATCAGCCCAAGACAGATCAGCTCCCAAATGTAGTCCTGGAATGAGCAAAAGGAACATTTATAGTGCAAAGGAGAGCAAAGATTACAAGGCCCGGGCTCAGCCATTAAAAATAGACCCCTCCCACATCTGCAGCAGAACTACCTTTGGGCTTTAGGGTAAAATCATCAGGGCTAGGCCCATGTCCTCTGGAAGGAAGACTGGGTTTTAATCCTGTTGTATGAGATAACAGCAATCACAGAAAAGGATCTGTTGAAGAGCCCAAGTCTCAGAATTTTCTCTAGAGGTTACAGATTTAACACATCTCTTCACTACCCCATTCCCTTGAGCCCCAGAAATGTTGTATGTTCCCTTATTCTGAATTCTTTAAGAGCAGGATTTTGCCTTTTTTCTCTCTGTCCCCAGCATCAACCCATCTAGTACCTGGAGTAAAGACCCCAGACCAAATGTGTACATAGTCCTCCTCTCTCGTAAGCACTCCTGTGTTCATCTGTGGAGAACAGATTCATATCTCACTTGGATTTCTGTCTCAGCACTTCATCTCTAAACCGTAACCCTTTGTCTTTGATGTCCTTCCCTTTTTGGCCAGTAGTTAGAACAGGAGAACCAGTCTGTGTGCAGGAGGATGGAAGCAGCAGAGCAGGCGAGAAACACTTTGCAGGTGGGCCTGACAGAGGCCGAGAGGAACAAGGAAGCCCTGTGGGAAAAGAACACCCACCTGGAGGCTCAGCTGCAGAAAGTGGAGGAGACCAGGGCTGAGCTGCAGGCAGATCTCAGGGGCATGCAAGATGAGAAGGAAGAAATTCAAGAGAAACTAAGTGAGGTGAGAAGACAAAACTGCTACCATCCCATTAAGGATGCTCACTGTACATGCTCGTTGTACATACATGCTCACTGTAAAAAATGAAAGCACTACAGAAATGATTCAGGAAGGGAAAATCTCACTTCCTAGAAATGACCAGTGTTACTAGTTGGGGGTATGTCTTCCAGTTTTTTTAAAAGAATTCCTAGAGGAATCCTTCACTGATCCTTCATTGCTTCACATCCATCAGTTTGAATTAGATGCCTCTCCTGTGTTTTCTGATAATACATTGTATTTATTCAACCACCACTCCCTTCATACTGTATTATAATTATCTGTGTTTATGTGTCTCCACCATTAGACCAAAAGCTCCTTGAAGGCAAGACTATGTCTTACTTGTTTTTATAACTCCAGCTTTTAGTCCAGTGTGTAACACATAGCAAGGGGCTCTGAGTTTTTTCTGAACCAGTGCCCCAGCTCAAAGGTCATCTTTCTTCTCTACCAAGCATCTCATTGCCCTAGTAATTATACATAATCTCCCTTCTCAGAGCCTTTTTCTCAGGGCACTGATCACTTTCTTCCTGGTATTATGTGTGTGTCTTACCTCTCCTTAAGACTAAAAGCTCCTTAGAGGTAGATCTCTTGCAGCCGTAGCACAGGGTATTGCTCAAAGGAGAGCCTGTTTCCTGGGCTGGGGACTCTGTAGGTTGATCAGGGGAATAGATAAATGGTACTTGGTGTGAGTGGGCAGTGCTCAAGGCTCACAGAGCTGGGTCCAGAATCTGAGGAGCCCATGGCCCTAATCTGGTGATAGCAGCCCTGGGGGGATCCTGCCTCCCTCTGTATCCCATCAGTTCTTCCCCTCAGGCACATCACCAGCAGGAGGCAGCCTTAGCTCGGGTGGAGCAGCTGCATCAGGAGGCAAAGCGACAGGAAGAAGCGCTTGCCCGGGAAGTCCAGGAGAAGGAGGCTCTAGCGCGGGAAAAGGCGTCTCTCGAGGTGCGGCTGCAGGCTGTGGAGCGGGACCGGCAGGACCTCTCTGAACAACTGCTGGGGCTCAGGTAGGGTCTGGACCTGGTTCTGCCAAGGGCAGAGAGAGCTTTACAAGGCAAGGGGGAGCCAACCTAAGTTCCTTGCCCAAAGTATATGGGGCCTAAATGAGTTATGAATTTGTAATTGCCTCCCCGCCCCCATATTCTCTCTTGGTGACCAGTAGTTAGAACCCAGTTCCTCTTAAGGAAGGGGCTTGATGGGTAAGAACTCTCCCAATTCCTGAACCTGACAGCTCAGCCAAGGAGCTACTGGAGAGCAGTCTGTTTGAGGCCCAGCAACAAAATTCTCTGATAGAGGTCACCAAGGGGCAGCTGGAGGTCCAGATTCAAACCGTCACTCAAGCCAAGGAAGTAATCCAAGGTAAGAACCCAACTTGGATGGGCGCACTTCATTCCACAGGGATGTTGAAAGCTTGGAAGACAGTGGGAAGCTATTAGAGCCAGGCCCAGGGCCTCTGAGATGGGAGTTCCTCATGAGGTCTGGGGAGAGGGGTGAAAGATGGAGGACAGAGGCTCAGAGACAAGATCCCATCCCTGGCATCTTAGGGGAAGTGAAGTGCCTGCAGCTGGAACTGGACACTGAACGGAGCCGGGCAGAGCAGGCACGGGATGCGGCAGCCAGACAGCTGGCCCAGGCTGAGCAAGAGGAGCAGGCTGCCCTGCAGCAGCTGAAGTCAGCCCATGAGGAGGAGGTGAACCGGCTCCAGGAGAAATGGGTAGGTGGTGGTTGTGGCTAGGGGATGGGAGAGACAGACAGCAGCAGGTATTCCTGCTTATAAAAGTGAAATCTGAACAGGACTAGTCTGGTTGGTCACCATGGTGCAAAATCCAGCTTCTAGCTAGTAAATGAGTTAATGTATGGAAAACACTAATAATAGTTCCTGGTATACAGTAAGCTCTATATTTGTGTTAGGTATTATTGTTGTTGTTGTTTCTGTATGTATAGAGACTTAAGAGTGGATCCTGGGATTTAGGATCAATAAACTGGCCCCAGGGTGTAAAGGGAGCAGAGGAATGCCTTGGACCTATTATTGCCCAATTCAGAACTGTGTTTCTTTTGTCTTTTAATTATTTAATTTAGTCCATTTGCTTTTATTGTGATTATAGGCATATTTGGATTTATTTCCACCATCTTATGCTATTTCTTTTGCCTTTTTTTTTTTTTTTTTTGTGGTACGCGGGCCTCTCACTGTTGTGGCCTCTCCCATTGCGGAGCACAGGCTCTGGACGCGCAGGCTCAGTGGCCATGGCTCATGGGCCCAGCCGCTCCGCGGCATGTGGGATCTTCCCGCACCGGGGCACGAACCCCTGTCCCCTGCATCGGCAGGCAGACTCTCAACCACTGCGCCACCAGGGAAGCCCTCTCTTGCCTTTTTACACCTTTTGGGGAGGAGAATTCACCTTTTTTAACTTCTTTTAGAGGGTTATATCGGATTATTAAATTGTATTCTTTTCTCACTTCTTTTTTCCTCTCTACTACTTTGGATGATAGGTACTCTACTTTTTATTCTTTTAGTTGTTCTTTAATATTTTAAAATACATACTTAATAAAATCTGAAGTTAATCAATATATTTACCCTTTTCCTGAATGACACAAGGACCAGAGAACATTTTACCTGCATTCACTCCTCCCAACCTATCAACTGTATTAGTCATTGTGTTTAGTTATTACTAGTTGTTAACACCATACATTATGTGTTTTGATTATTTTATACAGTCAATAATTGTTTAGATACACTGAAAATTTTACGAGGTTTTTTTGCTCACCATTCCTCCTTGCGTGTCAGGCTTTCTATCTGGATTTGTTTTCCTTGAAGTAGAATTTCCTTTGGTGAGGGTATGTTGGTAGTTAATTGTCTGAAAATGTCTATTTTACTTCTTTTTTATAGCTTTTTCCTTTTTTTAATTTTATTTTTTATTGAAGTATAGTTGATTTACAATGTTGTGTTAGTTTCAGGTGTACAGCAAAGTGATTCGGTTATATATATATATTATGTCTTTTTTTTTTGCAGATTCTTTTCCCTTATAGGTTATTACAAAGTATTGAGTATAGTTCCCTGTGCTATATAATAGGTCTTTGTTATCTATTTTATATATAGTAGGTATATATGTTAATCCCAAACTCCTAATTTATCCCTCCCACTTTTATCCTTGAAAGATAGTTTCACTGGGTATAAAATTCAGGTACAAATTGTAAGGTAACCATTATTTTCTGTCAGCACACTGATTATTCCATTGTTGGTATTGAGAAGCCTCTAATTAGTTGTATGTTAGAACTTGGTGTAACCTTCAGGTATCTTAACTTTCTGTCTTAGATTTTTCATGTGTACTTTTTCTACACTGTATTCTGGGTGATATTTCTTCAGATCCCTCTTCTATTCACTAATTTCCCTTTTCAACTGTGTCTAATCTGCTTTATAATCTATTCACCAAGTTTTAAATTTTATTTATTAAATATTTTATTTCTCAACATTCTGTTTGGTTATTTTTTCAAATCTTCTTGGTCATTTTTTAGTGTCTTCTCCATAATTTATATTTGCAGTCCCTCTTTTATTCTTTAAACACATGAAACATACTTTTATGCTGTCTAATAATTCCAACACCTAAAATCTTTTTGGATCTCTGTTATATGTTGTTTCCCTTGGCTCTCACTGATGACCTTGACCCCTATGTGTTTTGTGATTCCTGACTCTGAACTCATGTTCTCTGGAAATTTTTCTGTGGGAATCCTTTTAGGCCTGAGGCAAAGGAGATTTTCCTCAGAGATTTGCTTTTGCTTCTCTGAGGAAGCTGAAGGACTAGCATCCCAGAACCACCTTAAAGTACAATTTCTGTTTAAAGTTTTTGGGCCACATTCAGGCCCTGAACCCACATGAACACCAGCCTATGGTTATGAATTCTCAAGTGATATATATATATATATAGCCCTTTGTGAAGGTTAAAACAAATTTTCTTGCTATTCCCTTCTGTACAGTGTTTTGTTTTCTCTCTCCCCAACTTTTTCTCTCTCCCTTTTTCTTCCCCTTTTCTCCCTCTCTCAGGTTTATCCATTTACTGAGGACTGTAGCCCAGGGATGGGTGGGTGTTTTTCTGAAGAGCCACATTGGGCCTTGCAGACCATACAGTCTCTGTCACACTCACTCTTCTCTGCCGCTCTAGTGCAAAAGCAGCTGTAAACGACATGTATGTAAATGAGCATGGCTGTGTTCCGATAAAACTTTATGTATGGACATTGAAACTAAATTTCATATAATTTTCACATGTCACAAAGTCTTATTCTTCTTTTGACTTCTTATCAACCATTAAAAGCATAAAAACCACTCTTAGCTCACGGGGCCAGGTTTGGCCCATATGCCATAGTTTCCTGACCCCAGATAGCCCTTTGGAGGTCCAGCCTTATGTCTCCTGTCAGGCTCCCCACCCTTTGTTTTCTGTTTTCTTTGCCCACATTGCCAGAAAATGAATTTCAAGGTTATTAGGTAAAGCAAATACCTCCAGTGGAAAGCCTGTTCTGTGCTCATTTACCTCTTTAGATCACAAGTATTGCTTTGATTTTGGCTCCAATGAAATTTTCATTATTTTCCTGCTGGCTCAGTGATACATTAAGATATATACTTAATAGTTAAATTGGCTTTTTTTTTGTTTGTTAGTTTGTTTTGCCCTTTTACAGGTGGAGGGTTCAGAGAGCTTGTTTGTCAGATTTCTGGAAATGGAAGTTGACTTGTGTTTTGTGTGTATTTGTGATTTGATAGTTATTACAAGGCAGACTTGTTGGCAAGATGGTAGCCAAAAGTTTGCCTCTTTTTAGAATTATGTGCCTAGATTAAGTAGGTACTTCAAAATATTTATTGAATGACCAGTGTCCAGAGGCAGTTTAGTTTCCCAGCAAGAATCAGGCATACCACCCACTGAAAACCCTACAAGTAAATGAAGCTATAAAACTTCTGAATGATGTGTTACCACCTGATGTAGACTTGGTATCCGTGGAAGGACTGACCATCTCATGGCCACACCTGAATCATGGGAAAGTCTCTTCCGTCTTTTCCTTTCTTCTCAGTCAGATAATCCCCCTGACTTCTGATTGTCTGACTTTATGATCTCCCTACTGATTGAAAGGGTTGAAAGCCCACATAACTCTCGAGAGTCTGTTAGTTTTTTGTTTTTTGGCCACGCCACACAGCATGCAGGATCCTAGTTCCCTGACCAGGGATTGAACCCAGGCCCTTGGCAGAGTCCTAACCACTGGACCGCCAGGGAATTCCCAGAGAGCCTGTTAGTTTTAACAGTGCCTGCCTTGTCCTGGAGTCCTACCAATTAGAAAAACTCTTAGGGGTTATATTCTCCATTCTTCCATCTAGTGTCTGAATCCCCTTTAATAGCAGTGATAGTGGATATTTACTTACTGAGCACTTTCCCATGCCAGGTACCATGCTGAATGCTAGTCACGTTATTTCAGATAGCCTACACAACCACCTAGTGAGGAAACTGAGACTTAGAGAAGTCACTCAGGGTTACCTGGCTAAGAAGTGGTAGAGCAAGGATTAACCATTTCTTAGCATTTATGCTATGTCCACTTCTACAATATCCCTTCCAAGGGTTGCTTAGCTTCTGTTGTATTCCATCCATTGGAATGCCCATTTATTTTTAGATAGATCTAGTTATTAGAAAATTATTCCTTAAGCTGAGCCAAAATCTATTACCTGAAACAAATCAGCCTTAGATTTGCTTGGAATACCTCACCAACATGGTTGATTTCCTCTAGACATGATACACATCACTCATGAACCAGTGTGCAGGGTATTCTGATCCACAAACTAGGCAGCAACGCTTGACTGCTGCTTCCTGGACATCACAGAATTAGCCCTTCTGGTAGCCGTAACACACTTCTAACTCATATTGAGCAAATAGGTCAGTTTTGTTTTGTTTTTTTTGACACTTAACTACTATTAAATTCACCTTTCCCATATTCTTACAGTTGGCTTTTTGAACCAGAGTGTATGATTTGATATTCATAGCTGGCCTATTAACTGTGGTATTATAGATCACTGTTCTTAAGCATCTTAATAGTGCAGTAGCTGAAATGTGATTCATTCAAGCAATGCTGAGTTCTTACTGTCTGCCAGGCATGATGCTGGGCATTGAGGATACAGCGGAGAGCAAAGTAGACATGGTTCTCCTGATGGAGCTTCAAGTCTTGGGGGAAGATAGGTATTAAATAAATTAATACATAAATGAGTAACTGATGATGGAAGTTCTATGAAGAAAAAGAACTGGGTGATAGAAGAAGAAGAACAAAAGGGGACCGTTTTGAGCGTATGGTCTGGGAAGGCATCTATGAGGAAGTGTCATTTAAGCCATGAGTGACGGTGGGGTGGGAAGAGCAGTCCAAGTAGAAGGAAAGCATGAGTCAAGGCCTTCAGTAATGGAGGTGCGTGGTGTCCTCCAGGACCTGAAAGGAGGCCAGTGCAGCCAGAGTGTAGCAAGTGAAGGGAAAGTGCACAAGACGATGTTGGAAAGGGGTGAAACACTAGAGGCCTTCCCACTAAATGTGGATAACTACGACTTACAAACATTTTAAAGGAAAGGTGATGAAGATGATGATAGCTATTGGCTACTGAATGCTTTCTGGGTGCTCAGCACCATTTAAAGTGCTTTACACGACTTACTTCACTCATGAGAACAACCCTAGGAGGACCCTGTTGTTATCCTCATTTAAAAAAAATTTTTTTTAATTTTATTATTTTTTACACAGGATTTATTTAGGCCATGCTGTGCAGCTTGCAGGATCTTAGTTCCCGGACCAGGAACCAAACCTGCGCCCTCAGCAGTGAAAACACAGAGTTCTAACCACTGGACCGCCAGGGAATTCCCTGTCCCCGTTTTTATAGATGAGGAAACTGAGGCACAGAGATGCAATAGAAATGAACTGAGGTCACACTAGTAGTACTGGGGTAAAGAGTGTAACCTAGGCAGCCTGGCTCCAGTGCCCTTCACCACCATCCTGAGATCCTAATAGAGGGGCTGGATTCGTCTAGGAGATCAGGGAGGGTGTCAGTCACTGATGGACCTCTGGGAGGACCGGGATGCCCCATCCTAACGCTCTTGTATCGTATAGGAGACAGGCTCGGCCTGGCTTTTTGGGAGGCTAATCCTGTCACCCTGAGCAGGGGAGTGGGGACAGCAGAGAGCGAGTCCGCCCCCTCAGTTCGCTGTTACAACCACCAACCATGATGTGCTTGCTTTAAAATAACAGATATTTGTAGCTTATATGAGGGACAGTTGTGCTTTAGAAAACACTTTTCCATGTATTATACCATTTGATTTTTTTTTAATAAATCTCATTTGATCCTCATAAAATTTGGCGAGATGGGCAAGGCAGGATGATTAGCCTCACCTCGCAGATGAGGAAGCAGGCTTGTCACGTGAGGCACCAAGGTCACACAGCTGGTGAGCAGTAGGCTTCTTGCCCTAACCCGGTTCTTCCTCTGCCTCCTCTCCTCACCCCCTCGGCTCTAACGGTGCTTCCTTCGTACGGCCAGGAGAGAGAGCGCTCCTGGCACCAGCAGGAACTGGATAAGGCTCTGGAGAGCCTGGAGAGGGAGAAAATGGAGCTGGAAACGAGGCTGAGGGAACAGCAGGCAGAAACGGAGGCCATGCGGACACAGAGGGCAGAAGAACAGGCCGAGGCCGAGAGCGCCCTGTGCCAGGTGGGCAGCTGGGAGGACTGGGCTGCACGTCCACCCTGTGATCCCCCTACCTTGGGCCACTTCCCTTCCCACTCCCGAGGGTGGTGCTGCAGGGGCTTCCAGAAGAGAATGTAGCTTCCCACTCTGTTCCCCATGAGCAGGTGATCGGTACCGTTAGCTGCACGGCCGGCGGCATGTCCTACTTCCTGAGGGAGGGCTGTCGTTTACCACATCCTGTCAGCTTGCAAACCAGCAGCAATCTTCGTACTTCCTGGCTCTCAGTCAGTGGGTCCAGACCTTCCTTCGCCCTCAGCCCCCACCCCATTTGCTAGAAGAGCCCTAGAGCAGCTGGCATGTGCTTGTGGCCTAGTGGGTGAGCATGGTGACCCCTAACCCAACACGCCTTCGCCCTCCTGCCCCTCCACAGATGCAGCTTGAAACAGAGAAGGAGAGGGTGTCCCTCCTGGAGACACTGCTGCAGACCCAGAAGGAGCTGGCAGATGCCAGCCAACAACTGGAGCGGCTGAGGCAGGACATGAAGGTTCAGAAGTTAAAGGAGCAGGTACGGAGGGTGGTTCTGGGCAAGGAAGAAGAGGCAGCATTGATTTATTCATTCACATTGACCTGCTCTTTGGCACTTCTTTGCACCGGGCCCTGCCTAGGTGCTGACATTTGACCAACAGAAAGGTGTGGCACAACGGTGAACATGACAGTCATGGAGTTCTAGTGGCAGAGCAGACACAAAATAAGTGAGATAATTACCGGTTGTGATAAGGGCTGTAAAGGAAATAAATAGGACGATGTAATTGAGAGTGATTCAAAGGAGGCCTCTTTGGACAAGGTGGTCATGGAGGGCCTCACTGAGAAAATGACATTTGAGCTGAACCATTAAGGTTGAAGAGCCAGACCCGTAGAACAATAAGGATGAACCTTGAAAGCATTATGCTGAGTGAAAGAGGCCAGTTACAAGAAGGCACACAGTGTATGATTCCACTTGTGGGAAATATCCAAAACAGGCAAATCTACAGACAGAAAGTAGATGAGTAGTTGGGAGTGAGGATGGGGGATGGGGAGGGTACAGGATTTCTTTCTGGAGATGATGAAAATGGTAAAAAAATGATCATGGGGACAGTTGCACAACTCTGTGAATATGCTAAGGCCATTGAATTGTATGCTTTAAATGAGTAAATTGTAGGGTATGCGAACTGAATCTCAATAAAATCATTAAAAGGAAAAGAAAAGAAGCCAGCCATTTGAAGAACAGTTTAGGCAGAGGCAAAAGCTATCATAAGGGCCTGGGACAGGCAGAAAGGGCCTGGGACAGTTCAGGACAGACAGGAAGCAGCATGATAAGCTTGGGGGCAGGAGCCCTTTGTCAGCCATGGTAGGACCTTGGACTTTGTTCTAAGGGCAGTGGGAACATGTTGGATGGTATTTAAACAGCAGAGTGGGACATGAGTTATTACGTACATATTTTAAAATACTTTAGCTGCTGAGGGGAGAATTCTGTGTGTGTTTGTGTTTGCCTGCTTGCACGTGGGCATGGTGGCATGAAGTGGAAGCAGGGACACCCGGCAGGAGGCTGCTGCAGTGGTCTGGGTGAGGGACCCTGGCCGAGAAAGCCTGGGTGAGCAGTGCACTTGGTGAGGGAGGAGAGGGAATAGGAGGTGAGGACTTGAGGTGACAGGGTATCATGGAAACAACGTGGATAGCTGGGCCCTGCCTCAGCTTTTGGCAACCCAACCAAAACAACAGTATTTATACAACACGGATTGCTGTAACATGGATTTCAAGACCAAGGAAGCTTTCTTCTGCTCCCTGCTGTCTTCTCCCTTCGCAGGAGACCACTGGGATGCTGCAGACCCAGCTCCAGGAGGCTCAGCGGGCGCTGGAGCAGGCAGCCCAGCAGCACAAAGACAGCCTCGCTGCCCTCCAGGAAGAGGCTGGCACCCTGCTGCGGGATAAGATAGACCTGCAGAAGCAGGTCCCTGCTCCTCTCTCCCAGCCCAGCACCCTTCCCCAGCACAGCCAGGCTCTCCCACTCCCTCTGGCAGGACGGGGGAACAACCTTGGCTGCCTGAGCCTGGGAGGGGGAGGGGAAGCCCCAGTACTGAGTGGAAAAGTGAAGGGTGCTCAGGGCTGTGCACGTGCCTCCCAGATCCCTGGGGTAGTTAGTAACCTCTCTCAGTGGGGACCACAGACCTCATATTTTCTTGGCAGCCCCATAGATCCAGCCTCCCCATAGATCCAGTATTTTTATACCAGATTGCTTTTCCTTCTCAAAATCCTATATCAGATGATGGTCGGGTTGTTTACTTTTAAAAAACTACAATCACTTGCTCATCACTTGGCCTTTGGACAGAGTTACATTCAACCAAGGTTTTTATTTGTGCCTGCCTCTATACAGCATATGTGAGGCTGGGGAGACAGGGGACTAGGCTGGATGGTACTGGCAGAGGGAGGTGGATAAGAACAGCATGTAAGGGTTGGCAGGACCTCCAGAGCTTTGAAAATGGGCTGGTGACTCTGGTAAACCTTGAAGGACCCTAAAGCCCTAGGTGAGAAGCATCCTCCCACCAACCTTCCTGCCCTTGGTCCTCATGCCCTTGACTTTCCAGGTGGAGGACTTGAAGTCTCAGCTGGTTTCCAAGGAAGACTCCCAGAGGTTGGTGGACCAGGTTCAGGAGAAGCTGAGAGAGGCCCAGGAGTGTTGCCGAATTCAGAAGGAGCTGGAGAGAGAGAAAGCCAGGTAGGCTAGACAGGCCATGGAGCTGGCTTTTGCCTGTCTGGGTCCAGGGGTCACTGTGAGGTTGACAGTTTGCTCAGGGCACCTAACCTCTCACGTCTCCAGCTCTGGGCTGTACAGGTAGCTGTGTGGAGAGGGCATGGTCCTTGTCTCCAAAGCTCATGCTTCATTCATTTAGCAGATATTTAGAGAACACATAGCACGCACCAGACACTATGCCAGGGGTTGGGGATATATTAAGACAATAGAGTCTCTGCCTCAGTAGAATTCCTCGTTTTGTGGGGAAGACGTTAATCAAATAACCCCCAAAGGAAAGTATTGCAGATTATGTTACCTGGAGTCTGAGGAGGGAGAAATCCTTTTGTTGATGAAACTAGAGGCAGGAAGACAAGGTAGGAGACTGGTACAATTGTCCAGATAAGAGAACCAAAGCTGAACCGAGGTAGGGTCGTAGGGAAGGGGAGGAGGGAAGGGGTTTAAGGGGTGTTAGGGGAGTTGGAATCAGTTATTTGTAGTCTTAAAGTGGACTCAGGTGGGATGAGGGGAGGCTGCTGTGATGTGGTCAAGACTTCTAAGGGTGAATGGAGGTGCCATTCAGTGAGCTGGGGAACATAGTAGGGGTGACTGGTGGGAGGGGAGGTGCAGAGGGGATGGGAAGAATTGGACATGTTGAATTTGAGGTATTGTATAGATATTTCTGGAATTTTCTAGAGAAGAATAAACTGTGAAGTTGAAATGAAATATAGGCATGAAGGACCTAGGAGCACTCAGTAGGTGCTCAGTATATGGAGGCTTTTATTGTTATACTGGAATCATTATCATCACTGTTTCTATTAATTATTAATGCTGTGTTAGAGCAGTCAGATGAGAAGGTAGTTCTTCATTCCCTGAGAGAATGACCCAGCCCTCTGAACCGTCTCTTTTTAGCCTGACTCTGTCGCTGGCAGAAAAGGAACAGAGACTCCTTGTTTTACAAGAGGCTGACTCTGTTCGACAGCAAGAGCTGAGCTCCTTGCGCCAGGACATGCAGGAGGCCCAGGCAGGGCAGAAAGAGCTCAGCGCCCAGGTATTTCCCACCCCACTAAGAGCCCTCTTCCTTGGTGGAAACCTCCTTCTGGAGTCGGCAGGTGATTGCTCAGTCACGCTGAGACCTCAGCAGCCCTGGCAGGAGGGGGAAGCCAGGACCGGGCTGGGTGGGGCTTGGGAACCTGACCCAGAGTTGAGAACGGACCCTGTGGGGAACCTGATGGCCCAGAACACAGTGCCCAGAGGGGCAGAGCTCACACAGGCCTGGTTCAAGCCCAGCCGCTGCCAAGTGTGCCTGGTCTGCCTGGCAAGACACAGCAGGGGGAACCAGTATTACTCCAGACGGGGTCAGCGGCAGCCTCTTGCTTCCAGGGACTCAGTCTGCTCACAGCAGAACCCCAGACCTTGTGCACAGAGGAAAGATGGGACTGGGAGGAGAATAATGAGGAAGTGAGAGCTAGAAGTAGACTGCGGCAGATGAGGACCCAGGTCTGCCTGTTAGACGATCCTGGGTGTGACTCCCAGCTCTACTGCTTCCTGGTTGTGCGAACATCACTTTATTCAACCATAAAACAAGGATGATAATTCTTAATCATTATAGGAATATATAAAGTGTCAGGAACACAGTGAGCATTCAATAAATGGTAGCCATTAGTATCGTGACTGGTCTTTTTAGGCTCAGTGTCAGTGTTTCAGGCAGATTTCTAATCATAGCAGGGAGCTGGCATAGTTGCCAGGGGGACCAGGGACAAAGCCCATTTGCATAGCCCAGGCCCATGTGTCAGGAGTCCGTAGGTGGGCATGTAGGTTAAACCTAGGGTTACACTCATTCCGGAGCCCTCCCTTCCTGCTGGAGAGCTGAGCCTACTGAAATCCTCCCAGCCCCAGTCAAGGTTTGCACAGGGATTGAGTGGGGTCAGGCCCGGGAGGGTCTGGGGAGAGGGTATCCGTTCCCTGCTCAGAGTGACCATACTTCCTCTCTGGCAGGTGGAATTACTGAAGCAGGAGGTGAAGGAAAAGGAGGCTGACTTTCTGGCCCAGGAAGCACAGCTGCTGGAGGAGCTAGAGGCAGCTCGAGTAACAGAACAGCAGCTACAAGCTTCCTTGTGGGCCCAGGAAACCAAGGCAGCCCAACTACAGCTGCGACTGCGCAGCACGGAGAGCCACCTGGAGGCCCTGGCAGCGGGACAGCAGCCTGGGCACCAGGCCCAGGTCCAGCTGGCCAGCCTCTGTTCTGTCTTGCAGCAGGCCCTGGGGTCTCCTTATGAGAGGGGGCTTGAGCTGAGTGGTGGAGGAGACTCGGCTTCCTCCCTCTGGGGCCCTGAGCCAGGTGAGGCAGCCACCCAGGAACTCAGTTCTTTGGTCAAAGCCAGGCCTAGCTCCCAGGGGAGAAGGGAAGGGAATGCAGTTCCTTAGGCAATACTCATCAAGGCCAAGGCCACAGACTCTGGGATTAATTCAATCAGAGTTTGAACCCCAGCTCGGCCATTTGCTAGATGTGTGTCCTTGGGCAAGTCACCTCTTCTCTTTGAATTTGATTGTCTCAACTATAAAATGAGGGTGTTAAAAGTACTTACCGGGACTTCCCTGGTGGCGCAGCGGTTGAGAATCCGCCTGCCAATGCAGGGGACACGGGTTCGATCCCTGGTCCAGGAAGATCCCACATGCCATGGAGCAACTAAGCCCGTGCACCACACTTACTGAGCCCATGTGCCACAACTACTGAAGCCCATGAGCCTAGAGCCCGTGCTCCGCAACAAGAGAAGCCACCGCAATGAGAAGCCCGCACACTGCAACGAAGAGCAGCCCCCTCCATCCGCAACTAGAGAAAGCCCGAGCACAGCAACGAAGACCCAACGCAGCCAAAAATAAATAATTTTTTTTTAGAAGAAGTACTTACCTCTTGGGATTTTTTTAAGGAGTTAATGAGATGACAAATAAAATCGTTCACACAGTTCCTGGCACTTATTAAATGCCTAACAAATGATAGCATTTTCTAATGCACATCACAGTGCCTGGCACGTAGGTATGCAGACAGGGCATGATGAACAAACTGCTGAGAAGGGGTTCTTTGAGGAGAAGAGGGATGGGTGGGAAGGCCAAGGCCAGGTCTGGGAGGTATGGCTGTTTCTTTTCATAGTGCAGCCAGGTCAGGAGGTGTTTCCTCATTTTTTCAGACCAGAATGGAGCTAGGATCCTCTTTAAGAGATGGCCCCTGCAGACGGCTCTCTCAGCTGAGGCGGTAGCGTCTGCCCTCCAGAAGCTTCACCAAGACCTGTGGAAGACGCAGCGGGCCCGGGTATGTGTCTCTGTTCTCCTTCCTCAGGCTCTTCACCTACGCCGAAAAAGACTTGTGAAGCACTTTGACCTGTTTTATTTCTGACGTAAAGTTGGGATGAGTTCCACCTCTATCACTTACTACCCGGCAACTGTGAATAAAGCATTTGGCGTCCTGGGCCTTGGTTTCACTAGTAAAGTAGGGCAAATCGTGCCTGCCTCACAGGGCTGTGAGGAATAAATGAGTGAGGGACTCGAGTGAGCCCTGTAAAACGTGATACTCTGTATAGACCTGTGATACCGTTTTGCATCGTTTTCCTCTCAGCCATGAATTGTTCTTGGTGTCCAGACCTCCAAGAAAAACCTGACAAATTGGGGATCACTGAGATTTGAGGTTGCCATTTATAGGAACATTCTAGACCTAAGACTGAACTAAATGTCCCCCAAATTCCACCTCACAGTGAACCCATCAGTCAGTAAAAATTGAGTGTCACCTATATACATGCCAGCCGCTCTGAGCTAGGGATACAAAAAGGAGAAAGACCTGCTCTCTGCCCTCAAGAAGACTTGTGACAGGGCTGAGCAACCAGACTGCATCCTAAGATAAAGCAGATCTGATAGAAATAATTGGATCAATAACAGATGTACATGATAATAATAGGAGGAAGGGACAATTGGGAGGGTCAGAAGGAGGGAAGCAGTGACCTTTGAGCTAAGCTTTGAAGTAGGAGTTTGGGGAGAGGAGAGGTGATCCCGGGCTAAGACTTCAGCAGGAGTTCTGTTTCAAAGACAGACGAGTCAGAAGGGGAACCCTAGGCTCCAGCCATTTGGAGCAGAGCCTGTCATCCCTTCCAGGAGCCAAATGCACATGAGTTCAGAGGTAAATAACCCAGCAATCTGAGAGTAGGTCCGTGATGGCAGACCCTGACAGGCTGAGGGAAGAGAGGGATCGGGCCCTGAACTGGGGCGGCTTTTT
Organism: Neophocaena asiaeorientalis asiaeorientalis; assembly: GCF_003031525.2. Lineage (NCBI taxonomy): Eukaryota > Metazoa > Chordata > Mammalia > Artiodactyla > Phocoenidae > Neophocaena > Neophocaena asiaeorientalis. The sequence continues at coordinate 7,199,341 of NW_020173068.1, forward strand.
GGAAGATGAGGAACTTGAGTTCCACACCCTTTCTTTCCCAGGATGATCTGAGGGATCAGGCCCGGAAGCTGGAACAGCGTCTCACTGATACAGAGGCTGAGAAGAACCAGATCCACACAGAGTTGCAGGCTCTGCAGAGACAGCTCTCCCAGAACCAGGAAGGTGAGAAGCTTAAGGCAGGGGTGGGTTTGGGGCAGAAGAAAGGAAAGGCAGGAAGCCCAGTGGGGCAGGATCAGGCCTGGGAGCCACTCCTTACTGCTTACCCACAACTGTGAGATTTACCTAGAGGCGTCTCCAAAGGGGCGATGACCCCCGTGAACTATTTTTTGTACTTTGCTTGGCCTTTGAGAGCCGTCCTGGAAGAAGGGATTAGGAGGAACAGATTTGGTGAACTGAGAGAAGTTGCTAGCTAGGCTTCTGTTTTATCTGTGAAGATTTAAAAACTGGCACCCTAAGGTCAGGTCTATAAGAACATTGTAAAATTCTATGTCTTTCATCATTTATCAGTGTTACTTATTTTGTTATCTCCAACTATGTTCTCAAATGATTAACCTTTGACAGCAGAAGGATTATGGGCTTGTTTGGGAGATAGGAAGAGGGGGAAATCTGGGGAGAAGCTACCTGTGCCACAGCCAAGGGCTAGGAAGGGTGGTGACTACTAGGAAAGGAAAGGAGAGGGGAGGGTCTTGCGACTCAAGGCTCAACTGTAGAAGGGAAGAAGACAACGTGGGGAGTGGGTCTGGGTCTTAAAAGTATCCCAAACGGCTCCCTGAGAGCCACACACATACAGTTGGGTTCTGGTGCATTTTGCAGAAATGGAGGGTACCCTGCAGAGCAACCCTGGTCTCGAGGAACCTCTGCAAAATCATAGACTTAGGGACTGGAAAGGACCTCCAACATCATCTAGCTCAACCCTGTCTGGAATCCAAAGTTGAGAATCTGTGATCGGGATGGGAAGTGTTGGGATGATTGTCAGGCACTGCTGGAGCTGGGCAGCAGATGCAGACGCGAGTCTGGAAGCAGCAGGGAGCCTAGAGAGACAGGAGCAGCTGGCAGACGGGTGATGCCTCTATGAAACTGGGTGTAATCCTCTCCTTCTTGGCCTTTTCCTCCTTTGATTCTATTCCCCATCTTCCATCTGCCTCTACGTCCCTCCTTTCCTCCAATCATGGTTCTTCCTCCACTACCTGTCTTCCCAAAGAGAAATCCAAGTGGGAAGGAAAACAGAACTCCCTAGAATCTGAGCTGAGGGAGCTGCGTGAAACTGTGACATCCTTCCAGAGTCGCTTACAGCAAGCAGAGCTCCAGGGAATAGAAGCCCAGGTAAGGTGTTTCTGGTTTGGGGGAGGGGTTGCTTCAGGAGTAGTCCCTCAGGGCCCGGGATCGAGCCCATCCTGGCCCATGGTCGTACCCCATCCATATGTAGTGCCCAGCTTCCTTCAGCAGTGTCTCTGGCTCTCCCCACATCCCTGGGGGCCATTATTAAGGCCCTAGTGAATCCTCCTTTAATTACTTTTTCTGAATTGAGGTTGAGATTTTTGTCCCTTTCCCTGAAGGACTAGAGTCTGGGATGACTCATTTGCAACAGTTTTTCCCCTCTGAGCACAGCAGAGCCCGGGGTAGGGTAGGGATATTCTTTTACAGTATCAGCCTAAGTGGAACACCCAGTTCCTTTTGCCCAAATCCTTGACAATGCTGGTGCCGCAGAGGAAGGAAAGGAAGGGCCTGTGTTGGAGTGACAGTTTCAGGGAAGTATAGTTTAAGGTGGTTTTGCATCTTGTTTTGCAGAATGAGCGAGAGTTACTGCAGGCAGCCAAGGAGAACCTGACTGCCCAGGTGGAACATCTCCAAGCATCTGTGGCAGAAGCCAGAGCTCAGGCAGGCGCTGCCGGGGTCCTGGAGGAAGACCTGAGAACTGTGCGCTCAGCACTGAAACTGAAAATCGAGGAGGTGGAGAGTGAGCGCGAGCGAGCCCAGGCCCTGCAGGAGCAGGGCAAGCTGAAGGTGGCCCAGGGGAAGGCTTTGCAGGAGAATCTGGCTCGCCTGGCCCAGACCCTGTCTGAAAGAGAAGAGGAGGTGGAGACTCTGCAGGGAAAAATCCAGGCGCTGGAGAAGCAATGGGAAATGCAAAAGGCTGCTTTGGAAGTGCTGTCCCTGGACCTGAAGAAGAGGACCCAAGAGGTGGATCTGCAGCGAGAACGGATCCGGGAGCTGGAGGAGTGTAGGTCTGTTCTAGAGCATCTCCCCGTGGCCGTCCAGGAGCAAGAGCAGAAGCTGACTCTGCAGAGGGAGCAGATCAAGGAGCTTGAGAAGGACCAGGAGGCGCAGAGGAACATCTTGGAGCATCAGCTTCTGGAACTTGAGAAGAAGGCCCAAGTGATTGAGTCCCAGAAAGGACAGATTGAGGACCTGAAGAAGCAGCTGGTTACAATGGAACGCCTGGCCCTGGACCTAGAGGAAAACCATCACAAAGTGGAATGCCAGCAAAAGGCGATCGAGGAGCTGGAGGGCCAGAGGGAAATGCAGAGGGTGGCTCTGACCCACCTTACACTGGACCTGGAGGAGAGGAGCCAGGAGCTGCAGGTGCAGGGCAGCCAGATCCAGGAGCTGGAGAGCCAGAGCACCCTCCTGGCAAGAGAACTCCAGGAGAAGGACCAGGAGGTGACGTCCCAGCAAGACCAGATCAAGGAGCTGCAGAGGCAGAAAGAGCATCTGACTCAGGACCTGGAGAGGAGGGAGCAGGACATGGTGCTGCTGAAGGAAAGGATTCAGGTCCTGGAAGATCAGAGGACCCTGCAGACCAAGATCCTGGAGGAGGACCTGGAGCAGATCAAGCTGTCCTTGAGAGAACGGGGCCGGGAGCTGGCCTCTCAGAGGCAGCTGATGCAGGAGCGGGCAGAGGAAGGGAAGGGCCAGAGTAAAGCTCAGCGAGGGAGCCTGGAGCACATGAAGCTGATCCTGCGCGATAAGGAGAAGGAGTTGGAATGCCAGCAGGAGCGTATCCAGGAGCTTCAGGAGCACAAGGACCAGCTGGAGCAGCAGCTCCAGGGCCTACACAGGAAGGTGGGGGAGACCAGCCTACTCCTGACCCAGCGGGAGCAGAAGATAGTGGTCCTGCAGCGGCACCTGCAGGAAGCCAGGGAGCAGGGGGAGCTGAAAGAGCAGGCACTTCAGGGTCGGCTGGACGAGGCCCAGAGGGCCCTGGCCCAGGGTGCCCGGGAGCTCGAGGCCCTGCAGCACCAGCAGCAGCAGCAGGCCCAGGGCCAGGAGGAGAGCGTGAAGGAACAGGCGGGCTCGCTGCAGCAAGCTCTGGAGCAGGCCCACGCCACACCACAGGAGTGCCAGGCTGAGCTGGAGGACCACAAGGAACACGCGCAGAGGCTCCAGGAAGAGCTGGCAGTGGAGAGACAGCGGGTCCAGGCCCTGGAGGAGGTGCTGGGTGACCTAAGGGCTGAGTCTCGGGAGCAGGAGAAGGCTCTGCTGGCCCTCCAGCAACAGTGCGCCGCGCAGGCCCAGGAGCGTGAGGCGGAGGCCAGGACCCTGCGGGACAGCTGGCTGCAGGCAGAGGTGATGCTCCAGGAACGGGACCGGGAGCTGGAGGCCCTCCGGGCAGATGGCCAGTCCTCCCAGTGTCGGGAGGAGGCTGCCAGGGTCCAGGCTGAGGCTCTGCAGAAGGCCCTCAGCAAGGCTCAGGCCACCCTGCAGGAGAAAGAGCAGCATCTCCTTGGGCAGGCGGAGCTGAGCCGCAGCCTGGAGGCCAGCACGGCCACCTTGCAGGCTGCCCTGGACTCCTGCCAGGCACAATCCCGGCAGCTGGAGGAGGCCCTGAGGAAGCGGGAAGGTGAGATCGAGGACCAGGACCTCCGACACCAGGAGGCCGTGCGGCAGCTCCAGGAGGCACTTGCCCAGAGGGATGAAGAGCTGAGACACCAGAGGAGGCAGGGACAGCTGCTGGAGAAGCCTCTGGCCCAGCGGGGCCTAGAGGATGTGACCCAAGAGAAGCAGGAGCCAAGGCACGAGAGAGAAGAGGAAGAGACGAGGGGCCTTCGTGAGAGCCTAAGGCAGCTACGGTGGACTCTAGCCCAAAAGGAAGAGGAGATCCTGGAGCTGAGGGAGGCCCGGCCAAGGAAGGATCTGGAGGACTCGCCCCCCAGCCACAGAGCCTCCCCAGGGGAGGAGCTGTCTTCCACACTTGATTCCTCAGCGCCCACGCTGCAGCGGGAGCTGGAGCGACTACAGGTGGCCCTGAGGCAGACAGAGGCCAGGGAGATCGAGTGGAGGGAGAAGGCCCAGGACCTGGCACTGTCCCTGGCCCAGAGCAAGGCCAGCGTCAGCAGTCTGCAGGAGGTAGCCCTGTTCCTGCAAGCCTCTGTCCGGGAGCGGGACTCAGAACAGCAGAGGCTGCAGGTGAGTCACCCCGTGGGTGGGAAAGGCTGGGGCAGAGCCCGGTCTGCCTGGGCTCTGGGGCTGCCTGCACCTCAGGGTGTGAGAAGGCTGAGGTCACGAGCACCTCAACAGAGTGGAATCCAGGTTACTGTGCTAGTGCGGTGGGGGAAGATGTGGCATCCACAGTCCCTGCCCTCCTAGAGCTGATGGTCTAGTGGAAAAGCAGTTATAATGCAGTGCCTAATTAGGGTTGGTGCCTGACACGTGAAGTTTCGTGTGCTCTGAGCATACCGGAGGGACCACCCCACCTTTCCTGGTAGAAGTGGTGTTTAAGATTAGATCTGAAGGGACCAGTAAGGAAAGAGCCAAGCACAGGTTGGGGGAGGGAGAGGAAGGAGGAGGAAAGAGAGCGTGGAGTATCTGTGAGGGAGTTCAGGCTGCCAGGGACAGAGAAGAGGCTCTGGCAAGAGAAGAGAGGACAGCAGGGGGCCATCATTTAGGGCTTGTCAGCATGTTAAGGACCTGGGTGACCAGTGCGAAGTGGATGAAGGGTTTGGGGCAGGGGAGTGACACGATCGGGTATATAGTTCAGAAAGATGGCTCAGGCTGCCGGGGGAGCAACTGTAGACCTGGGAAGACTGACCAGGAGAGAAGTAGGAATGGTTATTATCTTCATTTTATAGTTGAGGAACGGCAGTTAAGAGAGGTTAAGTAACCTGTCCAAGGTCATCCAGCTAGTAAAGGGCAGAACTAGGGTTAGACCTAAGTAGGCTGGCCTCGTACTACTAAGCTCCTTCTCTCTCCCAGACAGCCTCCACCCACACGTGTACCTTCCGTTCCTCTTCTCTGTCTGTCCTCTTGACCTTTACCATTTATGAACCCTAGGGTGCCTAGAAAATATCTAGCACTAGTCTTCTCATTTATCTAAAGGGGTTTAATCCCAGAGGCTTAATCTAAACTTCACGTGGTCTTTGTGTGTGTGTGTGTGTGTGTGTGTGTGTGGCCGCGCCTCCCGGCATGTGGGATCTTAGTTCCCTGACCAGGGATCAAACCCACGCCCCCTGCATTGGGAGTGCGGAGTCTTAACCACTGGACCACCAGGGAAGTCCTCATTGTGGTCATTTTACAAACGAGGTAATTGGGGTTTGGAAAGAGCCCATAACTTTACCCAAGTCATATAGCCAATACGTGGTGACACAATACCCGGTTTTATGTGATTCCTGAGTCCGTGCTCTTTCCACAACACCTAGTGCTCCCAATTGTCACTTAGCTTAGGGGAGATCTAAAACGGGAGTTCCCTGGTGGCCTAGTGGTTAGGGTCTCACTGCCGTGGCCCTGGTTCAATCCCTGGTCGGGGAACTAAGATCCCACAAGCCATGCGGTACGGCCAAAAAAATAAAAATAAAAATAAAATAAATAAATAAAATGAGACAGGTTTTAGTCCTAGTCCACCATGTATCCTTGGGAAGATCCCTCTCTGCTCCTTAGTTTTATCCACCTGTAAAATGAAAGTTATCCACTAGAATAGCTCAGAGATGCCAGGAAAAGTAAGATTATAACCTGATGAGAAAATTGTTGAGGACGGAGGGTGGAGTGGGTCTCCATATGAGGCCATAATGGTGTGACTCACCCCAGGATGAGTTGGAGCTCAGCAGACAAGCTCTGGAGAAGGAGCGACTCCACAACCCAGGCCTGACCAGCCGAGCAGAACGGGGGCCCAGAGGAGACCCCGGCGCCCAGCTGGGAGAGGTGAGCTGGGGGCCTGGTGGGAACAGATGGCCCAGGAGGGAGCGCCTGTCCAGGGGCTTGTCCCCTTCCCCTGGGAATTGGGTCCCTGAAGCCCAGACCTGCCAGGCTAGTCCTTTGCCCTCTATCTGTTCCTCACCTGTCTGAGGGGCTGCCCGGCTGAGACTGACAGGTCTCTCCTTCAGGTCTCGGGGGCAAAGACTGAGCCGAGTCCTGAGGTGGAGGAGAAGCAGCTCTGGGAGCAGAGGCTTGAACACCTGCAGCGAGCGGTGGCGCGGCTGGAGGTTGACCGAAGCCGACTGCAGCACCACAATGCCCAGCTGCGGGCCACCCTGGAGCAGGTGGGTGACTCCCGTCCTCAGCTCCCTCCCCGGTCTGCTGGGCATGCAGCCCCCAGAGCAGGGGTTAGTAAACTATAGCCCAGGGGCCAAATTCGGCCCACTGCCCGTTTCTGAAAATAAAGCTGTTTGGAGACACAGATCGAATGGCCCACAGTGCCTAAAATACTACAGAAAAGGTTTGCTGGCCCTACTTCAAAGGCTGAGGAGGCCGGCCCCACCTCCTCTGCCGCAGCAGCACTTTGCACTCAGGGCTGCCCCAGCAAGCGCGCTCCTCAGCCCAGTTCAGCTTCCCATGGCTGCTGGCCCCTTATACATGCCCCACCCTCACACCGGCCTCCTCTCAAAAAAGGCGGCTCCGCTCCAGACCCAGAGCCAAGCCAAGCCCTAACTTCTCACTCACATCTTGGCAGGTGGAGCGCGAGCGGAGGAAACTGAAGAGGGATTCCCTGCGAGCATCGCGGGCGGGCGTCCTGGAGAGCGGTGAAGCCACGGCACCGTCACCCACCCAGCAGGTTTGTCTATTTCATTGACTGCAGCCTCAGGAGAGCCCAAGCCCAGCCACTAGAAACAGCCCTCTGCAGTGCGTATCCCAGGCTCCCCTTGCAAGGGGAGGAGCCACTCCAGCCAGTCCGTAGGGCCCCTCCTGACCGGGCTCTGCCCCACCCAGCACTGTCCCTGACCCGGGAAGGAGGCCCAACATCAGTGGGCGGGGCTGGAGTCAGCCCTGCTTTCTGAGGAACCCAGCCTTCACTGATACGCAGTCCACCTGCCCCCCAGACCAGTGCTTCAGGCTCCCAGGAGCAGGCCTCATGGGGCTTCTGGTCTCTCCCTGCATGTAGGTGTTGGGTGGTGCTTGCCGGACCTGGATGTTCCTAGGAGCTTGATAGCAGCTTCGTGGACCTCTTAGACTTCCTTGCCCTTTGCAATACTGAATTTACAAGATATGGGTCCAGGGTATTTCCTGGGGCCAGAAGGATCTGGGGGAAGACACCACAAACCAGCACTCTTTTAGTTGAGTTATGTCAGTAGACAGCCTTGGGGCCTGGCAGGTAGGGACTGTTTCTGGTGTCTGAGCACCTCCTAACCCTCCATCCCCCTTCCTTTAAGGAAAGCTTCCCAAGGGACAGACCCCTTGTCTTACTTCCCCTCTGCATCCTTAGCTCACGGACCAGGGCTAGCACAAAGCAGGTGTGTGCTGAACTTTAAATGAAGAGGTACCTCAAAGAAGCCAGTCCCATACAAGCCTTTGGGACATTTGGCCTCAGGTCTCCATTGCGTTGGTTTGGGCCCTCTGGGGCTTCTCCTTGCCCCAGGGCCATGGTGCCCCAGAGAGTTCAATCTGAGTTCAGGCACTTCTGGCCCATAGCCCTTGCCCTGGTCCCCAGGATTGTGAGGAGGCCTGCACAAACTCCAGTGGAAAGCCTGTTCCAACAGGAATGGCATTTGTCTTCCACAGGATGGAAGAGGAGGACAGAAGGGCTCCTCAGATGCCAGGCACGTGGCTGAACTGCAGAAAGAGGTACGTTCTGGAAGGATCCATCTTCTAAGCCCCTTTTCCCTCCCTTGCACTCAGGCAGCAAGGCTTTGGTGTCTGCTATGTGCTTGGCCCTTTGTGCACCTCCAGCAGGGAGAGGGGAAATAGTTCCTGCCTAGAGAACTTCAGCCCTTGTGGGAGGCAACAGAGCCCCGTCTCAACTCCACCTCCCACACTGAGTGGACTTAACCTCCCATGTGCTTAGGGTGGGACTGGCGAAGAAAGCACACTCCAGGCCCCAGACCTCCTACTTAGGAAAGAAAAGGGAAAGGCAGAGGAGCAGATGAAGGTTCTAAGAGGACAGACTAAAGCAAGCAGAAACATCCTGGCCTCCTCTGCCCTCACATGCACCCAGCACACCAGGCAGAGTTGCCTGTCACCAGCGCCAGGATCCATACCCTAGAGCTCAGGTCAAGCTCAGGGGAACTGTATAAAGTGCCTTCTTGCCTCTTAGGCCTCCCCTAAAGGTTCACCCTGTCTTTCAAGGCCCAGGAGTAATTAGAACTGTGGAGTTTTGATTTCTGAGCCTGTTTCAGAAATCAGTAGTCACTACTGGCAGGCCCTGACTATACAGCTAGACCTAAGCTATTACTTTTTTTTTTTTTTTTTTGGTACGCGGGGACTCTGCCCTCACATGCACCCAGCACACCAGGCAGAGTTGCCTGTCACCAGCGCCAGGATCCATACCCTAGAGCTCAGGTCAAGCTCAGGGGAACTGTATAAAGTGCCTTCTTGCCTCTTAGGCCTCCCCTAAAGGTTCACCCTGTCTTTCAAGGCCCAGGAGTAATTAGAACTGTGGAGTTTTGATTTCTGAGCCTGTTTCAGAAATCAGTAGTCACTACTGGCAGGCCCTGACTATACAGCTAGACCTAAGCTATTACTTTTTTTTTTTTTTTTTTGCGGTACGCGGGCCTCTCACTGTTGTGGCCTCTCCCATTGTGGAGCACAGGCTCCGGACACACAGGCTCAGCGGCCATGGCTCACGGGCCCAGCCGCTCCGTGGCACGTGGGATCTTCCCGGACCGGGGCATGAACTCGTGTCCCCTGCGTCGGCAGGGGGACTTTCAACCACTGCGCCACCAGGGAAACCCTAAGCTATTACTTTGAATTCTCTTAAACTCACACAAAGCAATCGCTGAGACAGGGCCCGGACTAGGGGGAGGCAAGACAGGCCTCACTGTTGACCTGGAGCTCCTCCTTAAATTTTGCACCCTAGGAGCATCTGTTGCCCTACCCTAGTCCTGGATGTGCCCTGACCTCCCAAAAACTTCACCTCCTGGGGCCCTCAGTATACTCATCTTGAGAAATGGATCAATCAGTGATTCTCAACCCTGGCTGCACGTTAGAACCACCTGGGGAGCTTTGAAAAAAATACTGATGCTCAGGCCTCACACCTGCCTAATTAAGTCAGAAAATTTCTTAAAACCTTCCAAAAGGGGCACGATGGAGCTTTCTGCAGGGATTAAAGCATTCTGTATCTTGATTGAGATAGTGGTTATATATGGGTATGTATGTTATGAAATTGGTCAAAATGTACTTAAAATCTGGGCATTTTATTACATGTAAACATGTGAATAGTCTGGTTGGTTTTTTTAAGCTCTCTCTCTGAGTCTCCTGTGCAGCCAGGGTTGACAATCACTGGATTCTCTGATTGCCAGCAGCCCTTCCCCCAAATGCTGTAAAGCCTCATCCTGAGATTCGTGGGTGAGGTGTTCATTCAAATGCTGGTCTGACAGGAGCCACAGGAGCCGAGCAAGAAGGGTTGGGGCAGCTTCGAGGCCCTCCACTGCTCTCACCCTCTTGGTTTTCCTGCCCCCCAGGTGGCCCTGCTGCGAGCCCAGCTGGCCCTGGAGCGGAAGCAGAAGCAGGACTACATCGCCCGCTCAGTGCAGACGAGCCGTGAGCTGGCGGGCCTGCACCACAGCCTCTCCCACTCCCTCCTCGCCGTGGCCCAGGCCCCAGAGGCCACTGTCCTGGAGGCCGAGACCCGAAAGCTGGATGAGTCCCTGACTCAAAGCCTGACATCCCCTGGGCCGGTCCTGCTGTGCCCCAGCCCCAGCGCTGCTCAAGGCGCCTCCAGGTAGCAGCTGCAGCAAGGGCAGGACACGGGCCAGCCTGGGAGCACACAGACAGACAGAAGGCCATAGAGCGGGTCGTGGCCCCTCCACACAGCTGCTGTTTGCCAAAGAAAATTCTGACTCTGTTACCCAGCCTGGGAGCCCCAGGTCAGCCGGCATTCCCCGGAAGAGGGAGGGAAAGCTGCAAGGCTGGGGGAAGGCCCTGACTCACATGGGAATGAGGCACATCACACTTGCTGCCGGCCTGCAGTCACCCAGAGAGCGCCTTTCCCTGGCCAAGGGGCGTCTGCTGCCTCTCGCCTAGAGCTCATCATCCAGCACTTCACCCTCTCGGACACCTCCCCCTCCAGCAATAAACCCTGGGTCTTTGCATTTGCTCTCTGCTGCTGTCTCTACTGTGTAGCTGGGCAACAGCCGTACATCAAGGGCATCTATTAAGGAAGAATTCACTGAAGGTTCCTGTCAGGTGGCATGCATTTGTCATCTACCTGCATTCTGATAGAGAAGGGCTACAGAAGATACACAAGACAAAGCCCCTGCCCACAGGAAGCTTGAGCCCAATTGACAATAACAGGCAGATGAGTCGGAGACAGTTGTGTGTGCTGCCTAGAAGTGCTGTAGAAATTCCAGGGGCTGAGGCAGGAAGGTATGAACTGGCCCTTGGTGGCTGGAGAGGAGTTGGGAGGGTTGCTAAGCATACTGGTGAGAAGACTGGTCGGCCTTAGCAGGGTGTGTTTGCGCTGAGGGATGAGTCATGAGGGAGAGGAGGGAGGGCCTTGGGATCTAGATTTGAACTCATGGATAGTGATGAACCATCATACGTTCTTGACTTAAAACATGTTCTGGGGACTTCAAAAACACTGAGCTGGCTTTTGGCTAAAGTCAGCCTCTTGAGTTCAGAAGTTCTATCTGGCTTCATTCCCCTTCCGTGCTGGGTGAAAGGCCTCGGGGTGTCCCTTTCTGGGCATATCAGCTGCAACCGACTGTGGCCCCCTGTAGTCCAGCCATAGGTCAAGCCAGGAAAGAGGATGGAGTGTGGCAGGACTTGTCACTTATGGCCTGGCCCTGGTTTAGGCAGTGTACAGGCTTAAGACCTATTGTTGGCAACTTCCTCAAAGCCTAAGAGAGAACAGTTTTCTTTAAAGAAGCAGGCATGGGACTTCCCTGGAGGTCCAGTGGGTAAGACTCTGCAGTCCCAATGCTGGGGGCCCAGGTTCGATCCCTGGTCGGGGAACTAGATCCCACATGCATGCCACAACTAAGAAGTCTGCCACAAAACAATGAGAAGCCCGTGTACCACAACTAGACAAAGCCCACGTGCAACAACGAAGACCCAACACAGCCAAAAAATAAATAAAAAATAATGATAATAAAAATTTTTTAAATAAAATAAAGAAGCAGGCATGACCTTCTTCCAGCCCTCCAAATGTAATCTGTGATTCCTCTTACCTAGGCATGGGGATGGAGCTAAGGCCGGCTAAGAATGTGGGAGTTTAGGAGTAGCACCACGGTCCCCCAGACCTACTTACCCGGAGCTCAGGCCCCATTATACCCTGTCACACCACACAGAGTGGGTAGGGGGCTGTTCACAGCTGCTGGAGCTTGGTTGCAAAGCCCACGCACAGGACTCTGCACAGATGCTTAGTAAAAAACAGTTTAAGACCCCCCAGAGCTAAATCTGGGGCCCCCAAGATGCCAGCCGTTCCCTGCCTCTAGTCACATCCCTGTGGCTCAGAATCGTACCTGGCCTTTTCGATGCTAGGAGTTCTCAGGGACAAACGAGATTTCTCTGGGTTCCTTACCTTTTTTGGTCCCCCAACTCTGGTTCTGTAGCTTAGAGCCTGACAGAGGGACCCCGTTGTTTACCTTGGAGTTTCTTCTCAGTTCCGTTATCTGTAGGTTGTAAGCCAAGGCCTTAAGCCTCACACACCTTCTGGGAGCAGGGAGAGAGCTTTCAGCAGATGAAAGGCGTAGAGGCAGCCAAGCAAGGTCTTCATTAAGTAATAAACTATATCTGCTCCTCACTCCCCATCCAACCCTCAGTAGCCCCTCACCCTCACTCTAGACCTCAGGCTAAGGCCTCCCCTCCCCACCAGATATTGGTCAGGGTTAGTCTTCAAGTGTAGACTACATTCTTGCTCTCACATTCTTAGCTTGTGGATGATTTTCTGCTCCAACTTCCTAAAATACACTTTCTTTGACCAATAGTAGGATCAGCTGTTTGGAGGGTCCCACCAGTAACAGAGCCAACTGCTCTTATCAGCTCCAAACCCAAAGAGAGAGACCTGAATTGGAGAAGCACGAAGGAAAGAATATGGGTCTTCCAGGCAGGACCCAACCTTGCCCCAAGGCATCAGGCCAGAGCTCCCTTTCCTTCTCTTTGTCACATGCAACAGGGCATAACCAGAGCAGTGAATCCAGTGGATGGGCACTGTCTCTGATCATCCAGCCAGTTCTCACGGGTACAGTAGAGGGTGGTGTGATTGATCTCCAGAACCTGGGGGAAAGGAGGTCAGAGCTGAGCACGCAGGTCTTCTCCATCCACAAATCCTCCCCCTCCCTCCAGCCTTCTTTCCTGCTTTGAAAGAGGCTGCTACAGGCCCCAAAGTCCTGAGAACAGAAGGGGGCGAGAGCTGAGTCAGAGTCTGGGCAATGTTCTCGTTCCCAGGGAGCTCTGGGTCTGGTGGGTATGACACCCTGCTCGCTCAAAGAGCCTCCATGCTTTGCATGTTAGAGCGACAATCACCACATTGCAACCTAATTACCTTTTCTCATCTGCTTCCCGCCCGGGGACTAGCAGGGTGGTCTCTAACTCCATCAGGAGCTGCAGGGCCCATCGGGAGTGCTAGGCAAACCAGGTAGACACCCTGCTGATGCAGGCAGGCTATGTAGATGCTCTGGGGCCAGCAGCAGAACTTCCAGAAGTACCTGTGGAGGTGGGGAGACCCCACCCACAAAAGCAGCAAGGCATCCTCCAGCCCGAGACTTCACATGCAGGCCTCATCTCAGCCCATGGGACAGGTCCCTTGGGCAGTGAGTTGGTTCAGTTGTTCTATCTTAGGACAGATGATGCCTTTAGCAGTTCCCCCCCCTGCAGTACTGCACCTCCTACCTCCTGTCCCACGAACCACCTACTCGCACTTGCTCCCGGGGCTGAGGAAGGGACCAGCTGAGCAATATGAAAACGCTGAGTCCTGAAGAGCCGAGGGAGTGGTGAGCAGAGGCAGGGAGGGGCAAGGAGCGGGGACCACCAGTGTGCCCCGAGCCGTGAGATCCCTCTGCGCAGTCGTGGTGTGCAGGCTTCGCTCCGCTCACCACACCGAGAAAGGAGGCAAGGGAGAAGGAAGAACAGGAACAAGGGGTCTCAAGGTTCTGGGGCCCTGCAGTTTACTCCCCTGCTCTCCTGAGACCAGGGTTTGCCTAGACCCTGACGGAGGTGAAGGCAAGGAGCGAGGCTTCTCCAGAGAAGAAAGGACTGTGCTCCCGGCCCCGCTGTTGCTCGCCTGACTCACCTCAGTAGCCTGTCACGGAGTGGACATTATGACCTCTTTCTTCTTAGTCCTTTGTCATTAATGCCCCCAGCTCTTTAAATGCCTTCATAGGGCCTGAAGCTTGGCACAGGTGGAAGGGCTTGGAGGCAAGAAGTTGAACGGGTCAGGGATCAGAGGAGAGACGTGAGCAAAGGCTGTGAGGTGGCCATCTGAGAGCGGGTGCTCACTGTTCCCAGCTCATGGTCATTTGTGTGGAGGCAGAAAGCAGTAAGAATTAGTATTCAAGTTTAGTCCTTCCTTAATTACTACTACTTGTTGGGTGAGGGAATCAGGGAAGGCTTTTTTTCAGTGCCTGGTAACCCATGCATCGCTCCTGCACCTCCTATCTTGGTTTCCTGTCATTACCTCTCCCGTATCTGCATATTCCAACCCTACCAAGAGTCTAAGGCTTGTTGCTGGCCAAGAGTAGGCTCACATCCGAGCTGGCTAATTCCCTTGCCTTCTGCTGTTGCGTGATGCTCGGCAAGTCATGCTGGAGCCTTAAGCTATAACTCTCTTCCCTGCATAAGGGGTCATCTCTTCAGCTTGTCCACCCGACCGCAAATAGAGAAACCCTGTGGATGGGGTCAGATGCACTGGTTGCTGCCCCCTGCTCCTAATCCAGCTTTTCATTCATCTGACAAATACTCATCAAATCTATGTGTCACAAAGCTCCATGACACGCACTGAAAGGAGGAGCTCGTCTCCAGGGGAGACAGACCCTGGACGTAAAGAAACACTCACAGGATGACCTGGGTGCTGGGAAGAGACTCACTGGCCACTTGTAATGAGGCCAGGGAAAGTGTCACAGAACATCTTGGAGGAAGAGAGGGCTTGAGGGCCCTTTCAAAGTGTTTGTCGAGCCGATTGGTTACACTGGGTGCATGGCGTCAAGGGCTGCACCTGCGGGTCCCGGGAGCAATGGCAGCTCTTGGAGTTGTACCAGCTAGCCCGGTCAGGTGAGACTGCTCTGAGAACAGAAGCATCAGCCACAGGTGAGTGTCAAGGCAGCCCACCAGCCTCAAACCCACCATTAAGCTTTCATTCCTGTCCCATGGGACAACTCACAGGGCAAGTGGCAGGCTGACTCGGACAGCAGGCTCCGGAAGAAATAAGAAGCCGTGGTCACAGCCTCCACCAACATCCCACTGCCCTGGTGGCCTCCATCACTTCCCCAACCCTCCTCACCACATCTCCTTATAGCACTTCACCTCTCACCTCCCCAGCCACCTGCTAAGCCCTACAGGGTGCTGTGCTGGAGGATGAGGGGAGGGAGGGGAGAAGTGCCTTTTGGTGTGTTCTGTGGCCTCCCTGGAGGAGAAGGGGTTGATGCCCAATGGGGTCCTTCCTGCCAGCCCATTTGTATCAGGGACCCCACCACACAAGTCACATTGTGAGTTCCTGAATGTAGGCTTTGTAGGTAAGATTGCCTTCACCTTGGCATTCAGCCCAGGGTCCAGCTGGTGAGAGAGGGCTTAGAAACCAGGTATGATGGGGATGGGAATGAAAAGGGCAAGACTACATGCCAAGGCTAGTGTAGTGCATCTCTGAGAGGGATGCCAGCTATTCCTGATGCAGGCTTGTTAAGCATGAGGCAGACAGGGGAAAGGAAGAGCCTTTTGGCCCCTCTTGAGAAAAGAGCCTACAAGAAAACTTTGTGATGGGCTTAAAAGGAAACTTCTATCCAACCAAACTTGGGGGGGGGGTAGGTATTTTTGTTTTGCTTTGTTTTTAGGCCACATTTAGGCTTGCAGGGATCTTAGTTCACTGACCAGGGATCGAACCCAGGGCTCTCACTGAAAGCGCTGAGTCCCAAACCACTAGACCGCCAGGGAATTCCCTAGATTTTCATTTATTTAAAATGAAACAATTCCATGCACATGGTTGAAAATTAAACAGAATAGAAGGCAGGGGCTTCCCTGGTGGCGCAGTGGTTGAGAGTCCGCCTGCCAATGTAGGGACAACGCAGCATGAGGGATCTTAGTTCCCCAACCAGGGATCGAGCCCACGCCCCCTGCAGTGGAAGCACGGAGTCTTAACCACTAGAAAGCCAAAAAAGTCCCACCACCCCATTCTTTTTTAACCCCTTTCCAATTTTTTAAACTCTATTTTCGTAGAGGGTAACTTTGTTCCTCTAAGTAGTGTTTATATAATGCCATATGGGCCCAGCATCTGGAACAAGATGGTGGTAGGTAGCTGCACTGCCCACACCTTTGGGGATTCTTGGACTCTGGTTCTGAGCCAGACACTTGGCATCTCTGTGCCCTTAGGGAGGCAGGTAAATGTGCTCTCAGGTGTACCAGGGATATTTACATTTTGTTAGGTTATGTGTGTTTGTCGGGCAGCCAAAGTAAAAATGTAGTGGATTTGTTTTGGATACCCAGCAGCTGAAAACCCTCATTAACTAAGGCTCTTTGCTTACCTTGAACTACTGTTTCTACCAAGAAGGCAAGATAAATGCTTGCCCCCTGCCCTCGTTTGATGTAATAGTCTTCTCCAACGATTGTTTTTATTTCTCTTTGAGTATCATTATGGACCCAAGGATTTTTATATATTCACTGTGATTCATTCACGACAGTTGCTTTTTTTTTTTTTTTTTTTTTTTTTT
>NW_020173068.1:7215605-7233015 GCF_003031525.2 Neophocaena asiaeorientalis asiaeorientalis
CCGTTGCAGAGCACAGGCTCCGGACGCGCAGGCGCAGCGGCCATGGCTCACGGGCCCAGCCGCTCCGCGGCATGTGGGACCTTCCTGGACCGGGGCACGAACCCGTGTCCCCTGCACCGGCAGGCGGACTCTCAACCACTGCGCCACCAGGGAAGCCCATCAGTTGCTATTTTTGATGCTCAAATTGTCCCAAATTTGATGTCCAGTTTTTCCTTGTACTTTTCTTGTTCAGACCTGGAATCTTTTGGTGGGAAAAAAATATTTAGAAAATGAAATCTGCATTCCAGAGTTGATCGTTGCCTCTGGGATGTCACGGTTTTTAGACTCGCAGAAAATGTGTTTTGAAAATTGTGAGTTCAAGATGGTGATGGTTGCACAACAATGTGAGTATACTTAATGCCACTGGACTGTACACCTTCAAATGGCAAATTTTATGTATAATTTACCACAATAAAAATAACATAAAAATTGAGTTCATAATGATATTTGCAGTGTGAGTTTAATGTCACAGGGTTTTTATTATACCTGTCTGATTTTGTATTTGGTTCCTAATAATATTAATATAATTATTTATTTTATTCTGTGATATTTATTATATAGTTTATAATATTATAATAAATTACAATATTATAATAAATCTACTGAGTGAAGTTTAAAATTTCTTTGTGGTTCTTTTCATCCACAGAATCTATCCTACAGAGAATACACAGTATATTGAATTCTAAAGGAACTTGAACTACTTCTTTCCCTGGTGGTTATGTTATCAATCTGATATACAGTTAGGTCCATTTGATGTGTTTTCAACTTTAGGGTTTGCTTTTTCCTCTTTTTCGTTTAATTTTATTTTTTGGTCAGGTAAATATATATATGAGTAACAATGAAATGTTTGCTGTTGAGAATCTAGAAGAGGATGTAGCCGTTTAATGCCACAATGTAGGGTTTTATCAGTAGCAGAGTGACCTTCATCCAGGGTGTGTTTGAAGCTCCAGTCCCTCTCTGACACTCCAAGGTCCCCTTGACTACCTGTCAGCCTCCTGGGGCCTCCAGTGGGCTGAATAGGCTGGGGACCATCTCAGTTGTAAATAACAACCTTCCCCTCACACTGCAGCTTAAGAATGACCTGTTAAAAAAAAAAAAAAAAAAAAAAAAAAAAAAAAAAAAAACTCTTTAAAAAAAAAAAAAAAAAAAAAAAAAAAAAAAAAAAAAGAATGACCTGTTGCTCTTCTTTAAAACTGTGCATGTTGCTCTTGAACCAATATTCTTCATCCCAGTAATGGGACCACCTGCTGAGCCGGTCTGTCCGCAAACTAAATAAGGATACCTGGAAGGATGGGGTAAGACAGGAGAGGGCTGTGGGGCAGCAGGCTGGATCCTGCCCTGCTTCCATGCCCCCCGACCATTCCTTCAGCAAACACTCACTTAACATCAAGGGTGACAGGCCACCTCCTGGAGCTGGGAGAAGAACGGAGCTCACCTTCCCCAGGGGAGACAGACTCTGAACACACAGAGGGACCCCAGAGCCCAGAAAAGACAGCACCAGCTAGCTGATTCTCATCATATTGGAGGAAGAGAGCATTCCTCGAGAAGACAAGGGGAAGGCATTCCAGGCAGAGGGAGCATCGTGTGAAAAGGCATGAGTAAGATGGTGTGTGGGGGGAACGCTGAGAAGCCCATGGTGTGAGCCTGGGAGAGAGGAGGGGTGGGGGGAGGGGTCAGACCATGCAAGGTCTTGAAAACCAGACAGAAAGATTTAGACTTAATGTGAAGTCCCTGGGAAAATGGACATTTTTAGTGGCAGAGGGATGAAATTCTGTGAGTTGCAGACGGTGTCTTACCTGGTCACAGGCGTGCAAGGTGTACAACAGAGCTATGAACCCCAAGGATGGAAAGTGATCGTTTTTTCCCAGCCATCTCTGCTGGACATACTGGAGGAAGCTGAGGCTGATCACTGAGACCTGGGGAAACAGAGGAGGGTGGTGACCTGAGGTCTGTCCAGTGGCTGCCCAAGCCACATCATTTTACTCATTCCCCTTTTCCCTCCTGGTCCCTCACCTTGTCTTTGCTCTCTTTACTTCCACCAGGGACCTGGACTAAAAAAGGATTGGAGGTGGGGGAGTTTCAGAGTCATTTGACACAGCAGTCCCCAAGCTTAGAGCAGTGCCCTGATATCTAGCAAGGGTCTCTCTGGAGTTCCCACTGTCACCCCTTACAATGCTGCACCACACCATGCCCAGGATTTTTTGGCTTCCTCGTGATGCCCTCTTTCTGCAGTACCTCCATGACCCACTTCAGACCAGATGAATTCAGAGGAAGCAGCAGCAGCTGGGCGCCAGGATCCTGAGGGCTGTCTATCTCGGGATATGTAATGTGCATAGTGGTCATGTTCCCCACGTCTGTCTCAAAGCCTTGGACAGGGGCCTGGAAAGGAGGGCAGGATGGACATCTGAGGGAAGAGGAGGATTTAGCCTGACTTTCCTAGTCTCCACCTTTTACCCTGCACCCACCTAAGGACCATATCATATTGGTCAATCTTGAAGCCAAGGTCAGAGCCCCGTAGGAACTTTTGAGTTTCCAACCACTGCACAGGCCTGGCACCCCACACGGTCCAGTGGGTGTGTGAAAGGCTCTTTAATTGACTGCTGGTTTTGATTCCCAAACTCCTTCTCTGACTTGATATCCTAAAGTTCATAGGACCTCAGGAAGGAGAAATTTAGGGGTTTACCCTAGGCTCCCAACCATCTGTAGAAGAAGGTTAGAGCCTGAGGCCTTGAAGGGAGAGATGGCCAGGGCCTGGGGTTGGGCATGGGGACTGGACAGAGACCGAGATTGTGCACTGACCAACCACAATAGCAAAGCATCAGAGGACACGGGTGCTTCTGACCTCATCAGGGGCTCAATGTGCATTTCAAAGCTTTCGTCAAACCAAACAGACTCTCCTGGAATGTGGAGGCAGGTAGAGCACCCGTGGACCCCAGATGAACAGATACACTTTCTTAGAGTTCCTGGGGCAGTGGCAGGTCCTTGAGCGGATCCTGGGCTTCTCCTGAGAGTCATTCTGGCTGGACTGCTGGTCCGGAAGGGAGGCCACCAGCCACAATGTAAGCAGACAGACAGCTACCAGACCCAGTTTCAGGTATCAAACCCCCATCTCTGGCCCAGACGATGGTGCCCCAGCAGGCAGTAGATTGGCTCTGACACCAAGAGCTAGGAAGGAGGAAGGGCTGGGGTCATCAGACATCCCCAGCACCCCCTGTCCTGGTAGCTTCCGTTCCTCCCCCAACCCTTCACACCGCACCCCCTCCCAACACCTTACCTCTTGCCTTCCCAGCCACCTGCTAACCACTAGAAGGAACTCTGCCCAGGCCTGGGCTGGAGGCTGAAAGGATGGAAGAGGTGACAACTGTTGTGTCCTGTGGTCCCCCAGAGGAGACTGGTGTCCAGCGAGGTCTTTCATACCAGCCCAGTTACACCAGGGCCTCATCACAAGAGAACACACTGTGACCGCCTCTGTGCAGGCATCTTGGCAAGCCTCACCCCCACTTTGGCATCCAGCCCAGAGCCCGGCTGACAAGGGAGGTGTGGATTTAAGCCTCAAAGGGACAGGAGGTGAGGAGGGAGTGGCTGTGTGCCAGGTCTGATGTGGATGAGCAGGAGACCCAGAGGGGAAAGAAGGGGCCACTTGGAACCTCCTGGGTCAGAGAGAATTTACCATTACGACAAAAGTGAATATTTGGTGTAGTCAACCCTTGAAACCTCTCAGGAGTTGGATTTCTTTTCTTTTCTTTTCTTTTTTTGAGATTGTTACCAAGGAAAATACATGAAAATTTCTTCCATAAAAAATCAGAGTTCAGGGCTTCCCTGGTGGCGCAGTGGTTGGGAGTCCGCCTGCCGATGCAGGGGACACGGGTTCGTGCCCCGGTCTGGGAGGATCCCACATGCCATGGAGCGGCTGGGCCCGTGAGCCATGGCCGCTGAGCCTGCGCGTCCGGAGCCTGTGCTCCGCAACGGGAGGGGCCCCAACAGTGAGAGGCCCGCGTACAGCCCTCTACTAGAGGGAATTAAAGCTGGCCTGTTAAGTTGCCTGACAGGACCACTAAATGTCTAAATTGGGAATCGACTATATTCTATCCAGTTTAACCCTCTCTGTTAACACAGGGAAACAGAGGTCCAGGGAGTTCAAGAAAGTTGCCCAGAGACAGACAACTACTTTTGAGCTGGGCCAATTGTAAGACCAGGGTTCCTTTCACTAACCAACATCTTTTCATTTATGTGGCCTTTCACAGTTTACCAAGCACCTCCTCAGCTCCATGGCCTCATTTATTGTACTATATCCATGAGCTTACAGAGGTGGCTTTTGGGAGATTTTCTGCATCCTCAGACCAGTGTTGCAATAGCTTATTCTATACTGACCCTTAAATTTTAAAAATATATATGTACACACACATGTAAATGTGTGTGTACATATATATGCACATATGGAAGACACAGCACCACATCTCCCTGTGTCACCCCATGCGGGCCACACCCTGGCAGTCACAAAGCACAAAGAGAAAATGGTCTTCGGTTTCAGAATTCCCGAGTTGCCACTGATGCTTCAATACTAAAGGGCTTAGAAGTGTTCACACTTTCAAGAGGAGTAGGAATGTTTTAGGCTTCCCTTTAATGAGTCTCATTTTGAGACAGGATGGCAAGGTTGGCCAGCCACTCTTCATGCAGTTTTTGTAGTAAGTCTTTCAGAGAATGAATGGTGAAGCCAATTCATTTCTCCTCCTGGAATTTGTCCTTCTTCTTTTTCTCTGTTGTGAGGTTATATATTAAAGGTATGGGCATACAGACATGAAAGATATGGGCTATCACGTGAGGGAGGAAATCAGACAATAAATCAAAAGAAACCTACGGAAATTAAAAATCTGAACTCAGGGGCAGGGCAGGAGGCGACACGGTCTTTTCACAGAGCTGTTACACATAATGCAACTGTCCTCAAAAGCAGGAATGGAGAAGACTAGCCATTCAGCTGCAGAAGGAAGCTGGGGTCTTGGCTTTAGAGCTTTCAACGTCTTTAGCATTAGGCTGGGCAGCAAGTGCCTTTTCCAGAGTAGGCCAGAGAAGGTAAGTCCAGTTTGGTTTTTAAGGCTTGGGTCAGCTCTGTGGCCAGCAGCTCGTGGAGGGACACACCGTCGTGGGAGTACACCCCGTTTCTCCCAGTCCAGTCGTAATGCTTGGGGCCGCTGGATGGTGAAGATAACCAGATTTGCTTGTTTGGGGTCTGCTTGTTGATCACATACGTTCCTAGATCTCCACCCAGTTTAATTGTTAAAACACCACTCCCAGAGGAGACATCATAGCCTTCAAATGTGTAAGATTTGTCTGCAAGGTCTTCAAAAAACTCTGCTAAGGAGTCCAGCATCTCCTCGGCCAGTCTTTCATAAGTGGTATCGTCCAGAGGGCCAGCGTCACCCCAAGTTCCCATTGTCCTCAAATCCATCCAACAGACACACTGCTTTTTGACATTCAGGATCTGGTTGAGGCAGCAGAGGCTCATACTGGGCTGGCTGGGTGTGCCGGCCGCGGCGGTCCCGGTGCGCAGGCCCCGGCAGCCGTAGAGCCGGGGGTCCTTCGTTGGCCGCGGGGCCACAGCGCGGGCCTGGGCAGAGCCCGGGGGCGCCGAGCAGGGCAAGAGGCTGGCAGCCGCTCGGTGCCCAAGCATCCACATGCTCCTCGTGACCTGCGGCCGCTCATTTTGGCCTCTTAAGGTTGCCCTCAGAACTGTCCTGACGCTGGTGGGTGTGTCATTTAGCATATGCTGATATATCACAACGAGCGTATAATGAGGCTCAAGGTCCACTGGAGGTTGAATTTTCCACCACCTTGGACCTAGTTGGTTCTAACCAGTTTATGTCATATCCTCAACGGCTAAGTCATTCTTTTAAAGGTTGTGCCCTGCCCCCTTCCCTCCTGTTTCATCTTCTTTTGCTTAGCATGTTTTTGAGGTTCTTCCAAGTTGTAGCATGTATTAATACTTTGTCCCTTTTAATGGCTGAATAATATTCCATTGTATGGACACGCCATAGTTTGTCCATTCATTTGGGTTGTTTTCACCTTTTGGCTATTGTGAATAACACTGCTATAGACATTTGTGTTCAAGTTTCCATGTGGACATATGTTTTCATTTCTCTTGGGTATCTACCTAAGAGTGGAATTGCTGGCTCACGTGGTAATTCTATGTTTAACTTTCTGATGAACTGCCAAACTGTTCTCCACAGGAATGACGCACTGAGCTGCTGCCCATGGAAATCACTGGCCTTATCACATACTCACCCAGTTCATGGAAGTGCAGGAGATCTGTGAAGACTTAGTTTTGGCTCCAGATTTAGCAAAATAATAAATTAAAAGATAAGCTGAAAACTCTCTTAACAACAAAAATCCAGACTGCTGGTCAAATTAAATTTTTTTAAGTATTAAAATTTTTAAATTGTACCTATTTTTGAATGTATAATAGGGGTCCGTGGTACATAGTCCAAAAGGTATTAAAAAGTAAGTGAAAAGAAAGAATCTGTTCCCCACTTACCCAGTCTCTTCCCCAGAGGCAACTACCATTCCTAATGTCTTGTGTATCCTTCCTGAGTTAATTGGTAATTTTGCAAGCATATACATATATATTAATAAAAATTATTTTAAATGCAGAGCAGAGGTAAAAGGAAACAGGAAGTGGGACTTCCCTGGTGGCACAGTGGTTAAGAATCGGCCTGCCGGGCTTCCCTGGTGGCGCAGTATCCACCGCGATGAGAAGCCTGAGCACCGCAATGAAGGGTAGCCGCCGCTCCCCGCAACTAGAGAGAGCCCGCGTGCAGCAAAGGGGACCCAACACAGCCAAAAATAAAAATAAATTTAAAAATTAATTAATTAAAAAGAAAACAGGAAGTCCCCAGATGCCAGAAATGAAAAGAGAACTGAAAAACAGCATGGGGAGCACTTGAGCTGCCTAAGAGGCTACCCAGGAATTTAGGAGTTTAATGCTCATGTGGGCAGAGGACCTTGATCCCAGGGGAGGCAGAGAATTGGAACGGAGGCCCCTACAAAGCCCTGGAAACCTCAAAGAGCTGAACCTTCAGCAAAAAGCTGGGCTAGAAAAAAATTCACCTGCCAGCATAGGGTGAAATAAAGAGGCTTATCTCTTTTGTCCAATGGGAAAAGTGCTTCCCCCAAGACAGTCTGGGCCTGCACTTTGCACAGGGTTGGCTCTAAATTTACACCACCTGCATGATCTGGGGGACCAGGCAGAGAAATGAGTGTAAATATTCCCCCTGAGCCATGGAAGTCAAGTCTGGCCCTTCCTCACCTGGCACTGTCCTCACAGGTAAAAGAATGAGGCCAGGACTTATTCAGTACCAGACTGATTGCTATACAATTTCCTCTTGCCCTTTACCCCTGAGCGTCCCCAGAGCCCTGCTGCTCCTGCTGCTGCAACCCCAAAACTCCCCTGCATTCAGGCCCAAAGGACGAGGACTTGTGTGCACCCAGCAGGGTGTCCCGTGTGAACGGTGAGCTTGTCCACTCTAGCTGACTTCCATTTCTGCTTCTGCGCTGTGTATGGACAGAATCTCCATTGGTCTGATTAACATCCTCCCAGTAATGGGGCCACCTTCCTTGCTTTTCTGCTCCAAATCCAAAGTGGGCATCCTAGTGGATGAGAGAGGGATGTGTGTCAGCAGGCTGAATCCTGTCCTCATCCCACTTCACCTCCTGGAGCTGGAAGGAGAACGGAGCTCTCCTTCCCCAGAGGAGACAGACACTGAACACACAGAGGGACCCCGGAGCCCAGAAAAGACAGCACCAGCTAGCTGATTCTCATCATATTGGAGGAAGAGAGAGGATTCCCTAGGGAGACAAGAAGAGGGCATTCCAGGCAGAGGGAACAGCGTCTGAAAAGGCATGAAGCAGATGGTGTGTTTGGGGAACGCTGAGAAGCCCATGGTGTGAGCCTGGAAGAGAGGAGGGGAGAGGGGAGGGGTCAGACCATGCCGGGTCTTGGAAGCCAGACAGGAGTTTTTTGTTTTTTTTTTTTAAAGTAGCACTTAAATTAGTGTGATTGGATCATTGGAGGAAGGTGTGTATTCAGCAGTGGATGGCGATCCTAGAGGCCGTCTTAGAATTGCACCTACTGCACTCACCAGTGCCAAAGTGAAAGCTTTGCTTGTCTGCTGGTGCCCGACTTCCGTCCTCCCATATGTGACAGAGGATGTCACAAGCCTGCATCTGACATTTATTTATTTATTTATTTAGGCTGTGTTGGGTCTTCGTTTCTGTGCGAGGGCTCTCTCTAGTTGTGGCAAGCAGGGGCCACTCTTCATCGCGGTGCGCGGGCCTCTCACTATCGCGGCCTCTCCCGTTGCAAAGCACAGGCTCCAGATGCTCAGGCTCAGTAGTTGTGGCTCTCGGGCCTAGTTGCTCTGCGGCATGTGGGATCTTCGAACCAATGTCGCCTGCATCAGCAGGCAGATTCTCAACCACTGTGCCACCAGGGAAGCCCGACAGGAGCTTTAAAACTCTATGCTGAAGGCATAACAGGGGAAAGTTTTAAGTGAGGAAAGGACAAGAATCTTTAACTGGGTCACAGGTGTGCAAGGCACAGAACAGAGCCACGAGCCCCTGGGATGGATACTGACCCTTTTATCCAGCCTGTTGCCCTGGGTGTACCTGAGGAAGGTGGGGCTGATCACCAGGACCTGGGGAAGAAGGGGGAGAGGGCCAACCTGGGGCCTTTCCCACAGCAGCCCGAAGCTACATCTTCCTGCCTCTCATCCCCTTACCTGGTCTTTTCTATCTTCCATTCTACTAGGGAACTGGACCATCTTCCAAAATCTAAGGAAGTTTCAGCATCCCTTGAGACCTGCAAAAGTCCTGCAGGTGCTCTCAATAAGCCAGCAGAGGGTCTCCCTGGAGCCCCCTCTGTCATCTCCTGCAGTGACCTCTCCTTACCCCCCATACTAAGAATGTCTGGGTTCCCAGACCATCACCTCTTCACTCATAGCATCTGAAGTCCATGCCAGAACAAAGAGCTTCAGGAGCAGCAGATCCAGCTGCCTCCAAGAACCCTGGTCCCTGCCATTCCTGAGAGAGACAGACTGTCCTGTGGTTTGGTTCCCCAGCATCTCGAAGCCCTGAATAGGGACCTGGTTCATCCTGGGAAGGAAAGCAGAAACTGACAAACCTCTGGGGGCAGACCTGGACGTCCAGTCCCCTGCCCCCTCCTCAGTGCCCACCTGGAGACCGCGGTGTGATAGCTGCTCTTGCCGAGGCTGGCGGCCCACAGGATCTTCGAGTTCCCCACCGATGCACAAGTTCCACAGAAGAGATCAAAATGGCTCACCGAGGTCCTGGGAATCACCTTGAACAGCTTCTCCCACACTCTGCCCAGCTCGCTTGCTGAGTTCATGCCCTGAAAATAGCAGGAGGGAGGAGATTGGGGGTTGAGATCCAGGTATGGGCCCCCAGTGGAAGGAAAGCAGAGCTAGGTGAGTGAGACCTCCATCCAGAGGTCAGGGGTTGAGGTTGTGAAGATAGGAGGCACACGAAGCCAGGGCTGAGGGCAGGAGTTTGGGCCAGGAAGTGGGAGGTGGGCTGGGCCTGGGAAGGACGGGATGGGCTGGCCCAGTGTTGACCACTGACCGACCACGAGAGCACAGCGTCAGGGCTGGTGGGCTCTGCTGCTCCTATGAGGTGCCCCATCGTCTTCTCGTAACCTACATCAAACCAGTTCCCTCTGGCCGTGTGGTGGCAGACAGAGTCGTTGAGGGTCCTGGATGGGCAGCCATATTTCCTGAATTTGAACGGAGGGCAGCTGCAACGCCATGGTACCACCTTCATCCATTTTTAGTGGAGTGCCGATTCTGGCTCCAGATCCAGGCAGGGGGCCATCAGCCACAAGATGAGCATCAGGGAGATGCACAGGACAAAAATCTGCCAGCAGCACTTCATGTCTGGCCCAGGCAAAGGCTCCAGTGGCAGGCAGCTGACTGGCTCCTCTACCTGGGACTGGGAGGGGTGAGGAACTGAGGCCACAGATAGCCCCCCAACCCTCTGTCTTGTTGGCTTCCACGGCTCTCCAGCCCTCCACACCACACCTCCTCCCAACCCCTCATCTCCCACTTCCCTATCCATTTGCTCCCCTCCAAAGGGGACTCTGGCTGGGCCTGGGATGGGAGGTGTGAGAGCAGAGAGATAACATATGGTGTGTGCCCTATCCTCCCTGCAGGAGGAAGGCTGAGCTCTCAGTGGGGTCCTCAGTGCCACTGGGTATATCATGGCTCTCATCACAAAGTACACATTGTGACCTCCCTCCTTTAGGCACAAAGCCACCACCCTAGCCTGTCTGTTACACACAAGCTGCCTGCACTGAGTGCAAGATCCACGCGGATAGAGACTGACCTTGACTGACCTTGACTGTCTTCTTTACCTCCGAATCCCTAAGACTGAGAATCATGTAATAAATATTTACAGGAAACGGGAACAGAGTGGAGAGGGAACCGTAGATACTATTTATGTGTGAAGCCCCCTCTCCAATAGTGTATCTTCGGCTCAGGCCTCTCTCTTCTCTAGACCCCATACCCAGCAGCCTGTCGCACCTCAGCTTAGATGTCTCAGAGACCTGTCACCCTGAGCAAGCTGGAGACAGAACTCATGTTGCTCCCTTTAAACCAACCCCTTCCCAAGACTTCTCTATCTCAACAGATGTTCCTCCATTCAGCTTGTTGCGGAAGCCAGAAACCCATGCACTATCCTTGACTCCTCCCTCTCCTATGATTTCCAAATCATTTTTAAAAATTTATTTATTTTATTTATTTATTTTTGGCTGCATTGGGTCTTCGGTGCTGTGCGCGGGCTTTCTCTAGTTGTGGCGAGCGGGGCTATTCTTCCTTGCGGTGTGCGGGCTTCTCATTGCGGTGGCTTCTCTTGTAGTGGAGCACGGGCTCTAGAGTGCAGCCTCCGTAGTTGTGGCGCACGGGCTTAGTTGCTCCATGGCATGTGGGATCTTCCCGGACCAGGGCTCGAACCCGTGTCCCCTGCATTCTCAGGCGGATTCTTAACCACTGCGGCACCAGGGAAGCCCTCCAAATCATTTTTAATCTATTTGTTTCTATTTCCAAACCACCTTCTTCATCTCCAGTGTCACTCCCTTAATTCAATATTGGCCTGTGGAAGATGTTAAAAAACAAAATGAAAAACTTTGAGTTGTTTTTAAGGTTTCAGAAGACAAGGAGGGTCAGAAATCATGCAATTTTACTTTTAAATCAAAATGTTTTCTTCCATAGGAGGAGAACAGTAAAACAGTTACCATAACTAGTGAAAATCCGCACTGGGTATTTTATAGATTAAAAAAAATTCACCAAAAAGTCTGAGTAAGGGTCTTCCTTGGTGGTGCAGTGGTTAAGAATCTGCCTGCCAATGCAGGGCACATGGGTTCGATCCCTGGTCTGGGAAGATCCCACATGCCACGGAGCAACTAAGCCCATGCGTCACAACTACTGAAGTCCGGGCGCTCTAGAGCCCGAGCACAGCAACTACTGAGCCCACATACCACAACTACTGAAGTCCGCGTGCTCTAGGGCCCACGTGCTGCAACTGCTGAAGCTCAGGCATCTAGAGCCCGTGCTCTGCAACAAGAGAAGCCACCATAATGAGAAGCCAGCGCACCGCGACAAAGAGTAGCCCATGCTCGCTGCAACTAGAGAAAGCCTGCGCACAGCAACAAAGAACCACTGCAGCCAAAAAAAGAAAAAGAAAAAACAATCTGAATATCTGTAGACTAATTGTATTGTCTCAATATCAATTTCCTGGTTTGGATAATGTACTGTAAGTACTATATGGTAAGATGAAACTTGGTGATGGGTACATGGGACCTCTCTTTACTGTTTTTGCAATGTCTTATGTGCCTATTCCTGTTTCAAAATAAAAACTTTAAAAAAATCATCTAGAAACAGAAGCCTAGTAAGCTCTATTGGAGTTTCATTTATATCAACAAATGTAATATTTTTTTATTGTCGTAAACACTCAAAAATTTACCATTTTAAAGTGTACAATAATTCAGTGACATTTAGGACATTCACAGTGTAATGCAACCATCACTACTATCTAATTCCAGAACATACTCATCACCCCAAAAGGAAACCCCACACCCATTAAGGAATCGTTCCCCATTCCTCTCTTCTCCAGCCCATGGCAAGATGCAATCTTTTAAAAACATCTCAAAATATTAGGTTTGGTTTTGCTTTTTAGCAACTTTCTTGAGGTACAGTCTACATACCATAAGATTCACACATTTTAAATGTATGATTCAATAATTGTCAATAAATATATACAGTTGTGTATCACTACAATCCAGTTTTAGAACATTTCCATCAGAGATCCCCATTCGCATTTGCAGTCAATTCCACTTCTCATTCCAGGCAACCACTAACCCACCTTCACTATAGATTTGCCTTGTTTAGTCATTTCATATAAATGGAATGATACAGTATGTAGTTTCTCATATCTGACTTCTCTTCCTCAGCATAATATTCTGGAGTTTTACATTGTAGCACGCACCAGTTGTTAACTCCTTTTTTGCTGCTGAATAGTATTCCATTGTGTGGATAGACCACGTTTTGTTTATTCACTCACCAGTTGATGGACATTTGGATTATTTCCACTTTTTGACTATTATGAATAATGCTGCTATGAACATTTGTTTACAAGTCTTTGTGGGAACATGCCTTTTCATTTCTCTTGGACAGACAGCTGGGAATTGCTGGTTTATACGTACATTTATTTTATTTTATTTTAATTTATTTGTTTGGCTGCGTTGGGTCTTCGTTGCTGCACCCGAGCTTTCTCTAGTTGCAGCAAGCGGGGGCTACTCTTTGTTGCGGTGCGCGGGCTTCTCATTGTGATGGCTTCTCTTGTTGCGGAGCACAGGCTCTAGGCGCGCAGGCTTCAGTAGTTGTGGCACACAGGCTCAGTAGTTGTGGCACACGGGCTTAGTCGCTCCGCGGCACGTGTGATCTTCCCGGACCAGGGCTCCAACCCAGGTCCCCTGCATTGGCAGGTGGATTCTTAACCACTGTGCCACCAGGGAAGTCCTGTACATTTATATTTAACTTTGAAAAAAAATATTTCGAAGTATTTTCCAAAGTGGCAGCACCATTTTACACTGTCACCAGTAATGCATGAAGGTTGTAATTTTTCCACATTCTCACTAACATTTATTTTTGTCTGTCTTTTTGATTATAGCCATTCTAGTGAGTATAAAGTGGCCTCTCATTGTGGTCTTAATTTGCATTTCCCTAATAACTGATGATTCTAAGCATCTTTTCATGTGCTTATTAGCTAGCCATTCATATATCTTTTTAGTGATATATCTATTCAAATCTTTTGCCCATTTTTAAATTGAGTTGTTCATCATCTTATTATTTTTAAGAGTTCTTTATATATTCTGGATATGTCTGTTATCATATATGATTTGCAAATTTTTCCCCAGTCTGTGGCTTGTACTTTCATATTCTTTTTTTTAATTTATTTTTTACTGAATATAGTTAAATTACAATGTTGTGTTAATTACTGCTGTACAGCAAAGTGATACATATACATATATTCTTTTCCATTGTGGTTTATCACAGGATATTGAATATAGTTCCCTGTGCTATACAGTAGGATCTTGTTGTTTATCCATTCTATATATACCAGTTTGCATTTGCTAATCCCAAACTCCCAATCCAACCCTCTCCCATCCCCCTTCCCCTTGGCAACCACCAGTCTATTCTCTATGTCCCTGATTCGGTTTCTGTTTCATAGATAGGTTCATTCGTGTCATATTTCAGATTCCACACACAAGTGATATCATATGGTATTTGTCTTTCTCTTTCTGACTTACTTCACTTAGTGTGAATCTCTAGTTGTGTATTTTCAAATCCTTAAAGGTATCATTTGAAGTGCAGAAACTTTAATCTTGGTGGAGTCCAGTTTATTATGTGGATCATGCCTTTGTATCATATGATTTGCCTAACCCAGGATCGTGAAGGGTTAGGAGTTACCTAGGTTCAACATAGTTTCGTGGTCGAGCCAATGATTGGTTGTAGGTTATGCTTAATTAAACAACTTGAGCTTATAAGTCTTCTGCCCTTTACCAGTGGATCTCCATGTGGTTTGGAGAACACATTGACAATTCAGGCAGTTTACAAATTCACCCGCCTTTTGCTTTCTGCATGCTCGGGGTCTCACATTCAGCCAGGGATGACTAGATATCTAGGACACTCTCCAATCTCTCCTGAGCATGTGTTTAGGCTTATGCAAGTGGGCAGCCTTCCAGACCACCAGGGATGCATGAAAGCTTATTAAGACCCACTATGGCTATCTTATTCCCAGATTTCTCTGTTAAATTTCTGGCTGGCTTACTGGTCTGTTGCTTGTTCCAACCAGTATCATGACCTCAGGATAGCTGCAGGGTTGGCTTTCCTTGATTGCTTGCCACTAGATTGCTATTATTTTCAACAACATCCACAGGCAAGTGTTTTCCAAGCTCTGCTCCAAATCAAATCAGCCCCTTCCAAGGGCAAATCTCCTAGTGCTCACAAACGTCACCACTCTGGTAGGACTGTCACCACAGAACTGGAGTGGGGAAGATGGGAGCAGTCACTGCCTAAAATGCCATGAAATCTCATTGTTCTTACTGAGCTTTGATAGGTTCTCTCAGATAAATGCTTCTCAACTTGATGTATGCCTTTGGTCAATTTCCAGAGTCCTAAGGTGATTGCTATGGCAATTTTGTATAGTTTCGTCACTGTTTTTTGTTTTTTTTTTTTAAATATCTGTTTTTTTAAAATTTTATTTATTTACGGCTGTGTTGGGTCTTCGTTTCTGTGCGAGGGCTTTCTCTAGTTGTGGCAAGCGGGGGCCACTCTTCATAGCGGTGCACGGGCCTCTCACTATCGCGGCCTCTCTTGTTGCTGAGCACAGGCTCCAGACGTGCAGGCTCAGTAACTGTGGCTCACGGGCCCAGTTGCTCTGCAGCATGTGGGATCTTCCCAGACCAGGGCTTGAACCCGTGTCCCCTGCATTGGCAGGCAGATTCTCAACCACTGCGCCACCAGGGAAGCCCCCATCATTGTTTTTTTAAAGAGAGGATTTGCTGGGCTTCTCAGTCATTCTGGAAGCCCCATCCCTTAACCAATATGCTCTCAAACCACTGTTAATTTTTCTCTTCTATTATTATAAAATATTTCAAGGACACTGTAGTGAACAATATAATTAACAGCACTAGAGTTATGAATATGACATTATATTCATTATATAATGAATATAATGACATTCACGTAGCCACTATCCATTTTTTTTCAGATCTTAACATTTTCTCTGTTTTTCGTGTTCTGGTGTCTAGGTGTGAATATATGCTTATTTGTTCCATTTGAATAGATTCAGGCCTCTTGAATATGAAAACTCATGCCTTTCATCAATTCTGGCTAATTCTCAGTCATATCTTTCCAATATTGCCTCTCCCTCATTCTCACTACTTGCTCCTACTAGAACTCCTATTAGTCATATGTTGGATTTCTTCATTCTGAAACTTTTATATCTAGGATCTTATTTTTCTATACTACATGCTGGGTAATTTTTCCAACTCTTTCAGTTCCATATTTCTCTCTTTAATTTTGTCTAATTGGCGGCTTAACTCACTGATTTTTGAACTTAAATTACTATATTTTTCATTTCTAGAAATTATTTTACATTTAAATTTATTTTCAAGTATTCCTTCTTTACATTTTTATTGTTTCTTAAATATCTTTAATCACTATAAACTTACTGCTTTATAGTTTTTATCTGAAAGTTCTATGATCTCAAGTTGATAAGCATCTAATCATGCTGATGATATTGTCTGTGAATCTTGATCATGCTGGATTGTGTCCTCATATGTTTGTAATGTTAGATCAGGTGCTCATTTTTAGCAGGGTTTTATCCTTGAGAATGCTATGTGGCTTAAATTGTGTGTGTTCCCTCAGAGCAGTTTCATGTTTGCACCTGCCAGGTACCCTCAATTTTATGCTAATTTCTCTGCTTTGGAGCTTTCAGACTAAGCAGAGAATATAAATCCAAACCTCAAATGTGAGGACAGGCCTGTGATTATGATGTCACAGCAATGTTTAATTTTTCTGTGCTCTTGTGTTCCTATCCAGGACACAGGTTGAGACACTCTCAAGCCTTCTCTTTTTCTTCCTATACAAGTGGATAATTTTTTTCCAGACTAACCTTTTCCTATGGGTCTAGCTCTGTCGCGACTCCATCTTTTTATTGAGGCCTCATCTGGCTGTCATCTCCTCTCTATGTAGGCATCAATATCCAATACCCAAAGAAGACCCCCACCCCTAGCTATTGAGTTGGCCAAAAACTTTTTGGCCAACCCAATATTTTGACAATGATTATAAGGCACGTACAATATGGTCATGGGACAGTTCAGGCCATTTTACCGTGCTCAGGCTGTTTCGGTAAAATCAACCCCAGAGGCCCTGGCTCCTACAGTACTTTCAGGTCCAGAAGAAATGGGTTGGAATCAGGCCCTGCCATTAATTCCTGTGATCTAGGGCAAGTTACTTAGCTTCTCCAGGCCACAGTTTCTCCTTCAGAAAATGGATATAAAAGTCACACCTGGGCTTCCCTGGTGGCGCAGTGGTTGAGAGTCCGCCTGCCGATGCAGGGGACACGGGTTCGTGCCCCGGTCCGGGAAGATCCCACATGCCGCAGAGCGGCTGGGCCCGTGAGCCATGGCCGCTGGGCCTGCGCGTCCGGAGCCTGTGCTCCGCAACTGGAGAGACCACAACAGTGAGAGGCCAGTGAGAGGCCCGCGTACCGCAAAAAAAAAAAAAAAAAAAAAAGTCACACCTACTTTACAGAGATGATTCTCAAGCTGTAACTGCAGGGAATCACCTAGGAGCCATTCCTAGAGTTTCTGATTCATCAGGTTTGTGTCGGGGCACGATAACTTGCATTTCTAACCAATTCCAGGTGATAATGGGGCTGCCGCTTGGGGAGACTGAAAACCACTGTTCTAGGAGCTTCCAAGTTCCAAGAGTCTCATGTGAAACTCGAGGCGCAGTTCCTGGCGCAAGGCAAGCGAATGCTGCTATTACTGTGTCTACCCGGCGGAGTCCTCCTCCGGGGACCCTGTTCCGCAGAAGACCTACCCCCCACCCCGCCTTCCCTCGCTCCCTTACCGCTGGAGCCCTCTTTAGCCGCCGGACAGTAGTGCCGACAGCACGGATGGGCGGGGCGGCCTGAGCGAGAACAAGGGCGAAGGGTGGGGCCGAGCGTACGCATTGCTGCGCCTGCGTGCGGAGAGGGGGCGTGGCTCAAGCTCGGCCGGAAGCGGGCGGCTGCAGGGGCG
>NW_020173068.1:7233192-7238198 GCF_003031525.2 Neophocaena asiaeorientalis asiaeorientalis
CCCCATGGAGGCGCTGGGGAAGCTGAAGCAGTTCGATGCCTACCCCAAGACTCTGGAGGACTTCCGGGTCAAGACCTGCGGGGGCGCCACGGGTAGGCCGTGGCGGGGTCGGGGTGGCGGGGAGTGGGGTGTCCTAGAGGTTGGCTGGGGCGCCTGGAACCTGCCCGGCCTGCCAGGGGCTGAGGAAGAGGAACAGAGGCCCTCCTGACCCTCGCTCCCTGCCCGCAGTGACCATTGTCAGTGGCCTTCTCATGCTGCTACTGTTCCTGTCCGAGCTGCAGTATTACCTCACCACTGAGGTAAGGGGCGGGGCCTAGTACGTGGGCGGGGCTTGACGTTCTAGAGGTAGGTGCTTTAAGGGATGGGAATGGGGAAAAAGAGGCTTGGGGCCAAATCTTACTGAGGTCGTCCTGCCCCAGGTGCATCCTGAACTCTACGTGGACAAGTCACGGGGAGATAAACTGAAGATCAACATCAATGTGCTTTTTCCACACATGCCGTGTGCCTGTGAGTACCTCACCATAGGTGGGAGTTGCAAGTCCCAGGGTTCTCAGGTGGGCTTCCAGGTTCACACCTCCAGCCTTAGGTTCTGGACAGGACTCCAGGACAACCTCCTTCCCCTAATCCACTGCTGCCCCAAGACAAGCCCAGCATCCCCATTACCCTCCAAAACCCAGATTCCCTTGCCCTTAGGTTCCCAGTACCTTACCCTGATTTCCTGCTTCTAGATCTGAGCATTGATGCCATGGATGTGGCTGGGGAGCAGCAGCTGGATGTGGAACACAACCTGTTCAAAAAACGGCTAGATAAGGATGGCTTTCCCGTGAGCTCAGAGGCGGAACGTCATGGTAACTGGGGGGAAGAGACCAGATCTCAAATCCCAGAGCTGGACAAGCCCAAGCACTACCTTCTGGCAAGTGGGCTGTGACCGGCCCAGTGACAAATGAAACATCTAGGACCCAGAGAAGTCAAGTGGCTTGCCTAGGGTCCCCCAGCTATTAAGAATCAGAGTGGGCTGAAATCCAGTTTTCTAGCCTAGTATTGAGAAGAGTACTCTTCAGGGCTGTCATTCTCAGAGGTCCCCAATCCCTACCTGTTGTGGTCTGAGTAACAGAAGTTTGAGGATGGGTCCTATGTGCTGTTGCCTTGGCAGAACTCCTCTAGGTGGACCCACGCTTCTCTGGGTGTTGCTTCCCTGTCCCGTAGACTGACTTCAGCCCTGAATGCTCTTCCCTCTTGGAATGAAGGATGGCTTAAGGTTGAGTTTGTTCTTGGGTTAGATTGCCTGCGTTCCGATGTAGCTTCGTCTCTTGCCGTCTGTGACCTCAGCTATTAAGTGGTGATAAACAGTTGTACCCACCACGTGGAATTGTAGGATCAAATGAAGTAATATGTGTACAATGCCTAGTACAGAGTGTCTGTTCACTTTTAGCTTCCTTTCTTCTCTCTGGGTGTCCTCCCAATGCCTCCATTAAGTCAGTTTTCCTCCATAACAAAACCTTCCTGAAAGCTATGATTTTTCACACCTTAGGGATTCCTCTGTTGGTGAGCTTTATCATTTATTTGTTCAACAAATATATGTTGAACACCAGTAAAACCAATAGAATTGGCTGTAGGATTGGGTGTGGGGTCAAGGTTGATTCCAAGGCTTTGGTCTGAGGAAATGAATGACTTGATGACCAGAAAGGAGGAAGAGGATTTGTGTGTTTGGGTGGGAGAGGTGGGGGAATATATATCCACTACTGCATAACAAGTAACCCCCAAAGTTAGTGACTTAACACAACAAACATTTTTTTTTCAGTTTCTATGGGTCAGGAATTCGGGAGTGACTTGGTTGGGCTGTTCTGACCATTGCAGTTGGCAACATGGAGGTCACTGGAGACTGAAAGGATTAGTTTTGATACTGTTGGGGATGAAAATCTAACCAAAGAGTAGAAAAGGAAGTGGAGACATCAAGTATAGATGACCCTTCCAGGAGTCTTGCTGTGAGACAGAGCGGAGAAGTAGGGTGGAGGCTGGAAGAGAGTGCATGTGGGTTGGTAGGTTTGGTGTTGAGATTAAGTGAGGTTCTGTTGCTTCTCTTTCTTTAGTGGAAATTGAAAGCAAAGTCATTATCTAAGAGTGGAGAAAGGGGAAGGGATTTTGGAAGCCCAAGGAAAGGGGGAAAGATAGAAATGAATCATCGTGGGGAATGGGATAGTGAACTGATTATTGAAAGGAAGTAGGATTGCCAGGCAGTCTTAAGGGAGGCACAGGAAAGAAGTAGGCACAGGGAGTTGAACTCAACTAGGATTTGAGTTTTGCTAGACTTGTACGACAAAGGGAGAGAGGAACAAATGACTTGTGATTATGTGCAAGAGAATAATTGCAGCAGTGGACCAGAGAATTTATTTTCCAGCCTTGTAGAGATATAATTGAAATATACCATCGTGTAAGTTTATGGTATACAACATGATGATTTAACATACATATTTGTTATAAGATGATTACCACAGTAGGGTTCCCTAACACATCCATTACCTCACAGTTACCTTTTTTGTGTATGTGGTGAGAACGTTTAAGATGTACTCTCAGGGGCTTCCCTGGTGGTGCAGTGGTTGAGAGTCCGCCTGCTGATGCAGGGGACGTGGGTTCGTGCCCCGGTCTGGGAAGATCCCACATGCCGCGGAGCGGCTGGGCCCATGAGCCATGGCCGCTGAGCCTGCGCGTCCGGAGCCTCTGCTCCGCAGCGGGAGAGGCCCACGTACCGCAAAAAAAAATTTGTAGGATAGAATACAGTACAATATTGTCAACTATAGTCACCATGCTGTACATTAGATCCCTAGAACTTATTCATCTTACAAGTGAAAGTCTGTACCCTTTGACCAACATTTCCCCATTTCCCCTACCCCCCAGCCCCTGGCAGCCACCTGTCTACTCTCTGTTTCTATAAATTTGGTTTTTTTTAGATTCTACATATAAATGAGATCATACAGTATTTGTCTTTCTCTATCTGACTTATTTCCCTTAATATAATGGCCACAAGGTTTATCCATGTTGTTGCAAACGGTAGGATTTCCTTCTTTTTAATGGCTGAATAATATTCCAATATATGTATATGATATATATAAAATATTCTAATATATATGATATATGTAAATTCATTATATATATACATACCATATATATATATACACACCATACACACACACACACACACACACACACACACACACAGAGACAAACCACATTTTCCTTATCCATTCATCTGCTGAGGGACACTTAGGTTGTTTTTTGTCTTGGTTGTTGTGAATAATGCTGCAATAAACATGGGAATACAGATATCTCTTCAAGATACTGATTTCTTTTCTTTTTTTGTATCTATACCCAGAAATGGGAGTGCTGGAACAAATGGTAGTTCTATTTTTAATTTTTTGAGGAGCTTCCATATTGTTTTCCATAATGGCTGTACCAATTCACACTCCCGCCAACGGTGCACAAGGGTTCCCTTTTCTCCACTTTCTCATCAGTACTTCATTTTTGTTTTTTCTGATAGGTATTCTCACAGGTGTGAGGTGATAGCTTGTGGTTTTCATTTGCATTTCCCTGATGGTTAATGTTAAGCACCTTTTCCTGTTGACCACCTGTATGTCTTCTTTTGAAAAATGTCTCTTCCAAGTCCTTTGCCCATTTTTAATTGAATAAATTTATTTTTTTGCTATTGAGTTATATGAGTTCCTTACACGTTTCAGATATTAACCCCTTATCAGATATATCATTTGCAGATATTTCTCCCATTCCATAGGTTGTCTTTTCATTTTGTTAATTGTTTCTTTGCTGTGCAGAAGCTATTTATTTTGATGTAGTTGCACTTATTTTTACTTTTGTTGCCTGTGCTTTTGGTGTCATGTCCAAAAAACCATTGCCAAGACCAGTATCAAGGAGTTCTTTCCCTATGTTTTCTTCTAGGAGTTTTATGGTATCAAGTCTTACATTTAATTCTTTAATCCATTTTGAGTTAATTTTTGTGAGTGGTATAAAAGAGGGGTATAATTTCAATCTTTTACATGTGAATATCCAGTTTTTCTGGATATTCCAATTTCCAATTCTTATTGAAGAGACTGTTCATTCCTCATTCGGACCATAAAATTTAAACACGGAGGGAAGTGACGATGTGAAGGGGTGATAGTGTCAGTGGTGTCAAAGAATTGGTAGATTCTGGGTACCAGAGAGAGTGATGTGGGAAAATGAGGATAAGATTGAAGATTGGGATACTTGAAATTGAATTTTGGAAGGTTTGTGGTAACTGGTAATAACTGAGTATGGAAATGCGTGGCTGAGGTTGGATGACAAAAATAGAAAGATTATTGGAGGACAGGAGATCAGGGTATTGAATATTGAAATCACCAGTTATGTTGAGGTAGTTAAAGGCAGGGAGCCAGGCGCAGAGAGAGCAGTCTGAGGACAAGCACCATAGTTAAGGGCTTACACTTTGGATTTAGAGCTGAAATCTGCCACTTACTGTGTTGCATTGGGTGAAATCACTTTTCATCTCTGAGCCTCAGCACCTTCTCAAGTACTGTGGCGATAATAACCTCCACCTTCACAGTCATTGTGGGGTTGAAAAGAGACAATATATGTAAAGTACAGCGACCTGTACTCAGCTAATATTTAGTATTCACTGTTATTGTTTTATTACTATTACCGTTATTAAAAGAAATAATGTATGTGTAGAAATGCTTAGTGCCTGACACATAGTATACATGATGTAAATATTAGCTGTTATAATGTTTATTAACCCAAAGGGCCCATGCAAGGGTTAGGGGTATAGATTTCACTGTGCCTGCCCCCAGCTGATGCCCCTGCCTCTGCCCTCCCCTTAGAGCTCGGGAAAGTTGAGATGAAGGTGTTTGACCCTGATTCCCTGGACCCTAATCGCTGTGAGAGCTGCTATGGTGCCGAGACGGAAGACATCAAGTGAGCCAGGGTTGGGGGTCGGGGTGGGGGGGGGGGGGCTGGGCCCCCAT
>NW_020173068.1:7238264-7248560 GCF_003031525.2 Neophocaena asiaeorientalis asiaeorientalis
TGTCAGTCATCCTCAGCCTTTGTTGGAGTCTGTGGTTTAGACCAAGAATTTAGACCGGACGGGACAGGCTGCATGCCTTGGTCTCTGATCCTGGTGCAGGCGACTGAGGCTCTGTGGCCAGGCCCTACCTGGGGGCTGCAGAGCTGGGGACGAAGTTGAAGTGGTCCTTGCTCTGGTTCAGAGGTAGTCTCTGGAGTCCAGCTGCCTGGGTTCTACCCATGGGTCCTTGGGCCAAGCTACGTAACCCTCTCTTGTGAAGGGGGACCATATTGGCACCTTTCTCACAAGAGTCACATAAGGAATATGTATGTAAAGCAGTGAGATGGCGGGCCCAGCCCAGGTTATTAATTAAGCCTTCCATATATGGTAACTGCTGGTTTGTGTCTCAGGCCCTGACCCGTGAGAGGCTGATTCACCAGGTCTAGGGCAGGGCCTGGGAATATGTATTTTTTAAAAAATTTTTTAGGTAAAATATATATGACATAAAATTTACCATTTTAAGCATTTTCATATGTGCAATCCAGTGGTATTAACTACATTCATAGCATTGTGCAGCCATCACCACAATCTGATCTAAAAGTTTTCATCACCCCAAAGAAAATGGGAATATGTATTTTTAACAGTCCTGCTGCCACTGAGGAAACATACTTTGAGAACACTGGATGGTCAGGGCTGAGGCTGGCAGAGGCTTCATTAGTGGGCAGAACTGCTTTATTTCCCAAGGTGCCGGCACTGTTTCTGTGCCTCTTTGACATTCTCCCCCTGCACCTCCTCCCCTACAGGTGCTGTAACTCCTGTGAGGATGTGCGGGAGGCATATCGCCGTCGAGGCTGGGCCTTCAAGAACCCAGACACTATTGAGCAGTGCCGGCGAGAGGGCTTCAGCCAGAAGATGCAGGAGCAGAAGAATGAAGGCTGCCAGGTGTACGGCTTCTTGGAAGTCAACAAGGTACAGGAGGAGCCGAGGCGGGACAGGGCCAGCTGGGCTGTGGGTTGGCCCCACTCCACTGTGAATCAAGGGGACAAAGGGAAGGGGGGAAACGGCTGGAGAATGAGAGGGCATCTCCCCTACAGGTGGCGGGAAACTTCCACTTTGCCCCCGGGAAGAGCTTCCAGCAGTCCCACGTGCACGGTAAGTGACCCGACATCAGCTGGGAGCTTTAGCCCCTGGACACCTGGCGAGTTTGAGTGCGCCTTCGGCTGCCTCCTGCTCTATTGTCTTTGGCCCAGAGCAGACCCTGAAACCAGGACAGCAGTTTGGCAAACAGTTAAGAGCACAGGCTGAGGAGCCAGACTGCCTGGCTTCAGATTTCAGTTTTAGACCTTACAAGCTGTCTGAAACTTTGAGAAATTTCCTTAACTTTTTGAGCTTCAGTTTCCTCCTTTTTAAAGTGGGGATGATAGTACTCATCTCCTATGCTGTTTGGGCAGGTTAAAGATGATAGCACAGAGCCTGGCTTGTGGTAGGTATTTATTTAAATGGTAGCCCCCAGTATCAGATGACCTGTGTGTGAGGCTTTGGGGGAAGCAGAGCTGGTTTGGAACCCAGGTTCTGCCTCTCCCACGCTGTGTCGTATTTAGTACGTATTGAGCCCTACTCAATTTCTTCTTCTATAAAATGGGCCTGAAATAGTGCCTACCTTACAGGGTTGTTCACAAGGATGAATAAATGAGATTTATTCTCATTCATTTATTCATTCGTACATTCACTAGATATTTAGTAATCACCTGTTGTGCGCCATGTGCTAGTCTAGGTGCTAAGGATACAGCAGTGATCAAAACAAAGTCCCTGGGACTTCCCTGGTGGCACAGTGGTTAAGAAGCCACCTGCCAATGTAGGCGACACAGGTTCGATCCCTGGTCCAGGAAGATCCCACATGCCGCGGAGCAACTAAGCCCGTGTGCCACAAATACTGAGCCTGCGCTCTAGAGCCCGGGAGCCACAACTACTGAAGCCTGTGTGCCTAGAGCCTGTGCTGCACAACAGGAGAAGCCACCGCAATGAGAAGCCCGTGCACCACAATGAAGAGTAGCCCCCGCTCACTACAACTAGAGAAAGCCCACACGCAGCAACGAAGACCCAATGCAGCCAAAAAAAATTTTTTTTAAT
Organism: Neophocaena asiaeorientalis asiaeorientalis; assembly: GCF_003031525.2. Classification (NCBI taxonomy): domain Eukaryota; kingdom Metazoa; phylum Chordata; class Mammalia; order Artiodactyla; family Phocoenidae; genus Neophocaena; species Neophocaena asiaeorientalis. The sequence continues at coordinate 7,240,374 of NW_020173068.1, forward strand.
GAAAAAAAAGTCCCTGCCCTCAGAACATTCTAGTAAAGAAACAGACAATAAATAAGTATGTAAAATGTATATCAGATGCTATTAGGTAACTCAAACCCAAAAAAGGCAGGATAAGGATGATGGGGCCGAGAGGTTGGGTGAGACGGTGTGTGAGTACCATTCCATATCGGGTGGTCAGGGGAAGATTCTGATGGATGACATTTGAGTGAAGACCTGAAGAAAGTGAAGGGACCGGCCATGTGGATGACGGGGGTGAGGTGTTTCAAACAGAGAGAATAGCAAGTGCAAATCCCTAAGGCAGGAATGTGCTTGGTGAACTCAGGGCACAGTGAGGAAGTGAGGGTGGCCGGAGCACAGTTAGCCGAGCTGCGTGGTTAGCAGTAAGATGAGGGAGGTAACAGGGCCCAGGAGGGCACTGCAGGGACTCGGGCTGCTGCTTTGCATGAGATGGAAGGCTGTCGTGGGGCTCTGAAGAAGAGGCACGTGATCTGACTTAATTTTGAAAAGACAGGCAGCCCTCTGCTCTGTGGAGAAAACGGCGGGCCCGGGGTGGGGGGTGTGGCGGAGGAGGACAGAGGCAGAGAGGCCGATCAGGAGGCTGTTAACGGCAATCGGTTCAGGCACCAGGTGATGGGGGCGGGGCCGGAGTGGTGGTAGATGTGGTGAGAAGTGACTGCGGGTATTTTGAAGGTGGAGCTGCTGATGGATGCGAAGATGAGGGAAAGAGGAGTCAAGATGACACCGAAGTTTTCTACTTGAGTAGCGAGAAGGATGAAGTTACCATTTAGTGATGGGGGATGACTCAGAGGAACAGGTTTAGATGGTTGGAGTGGGGGGCATAAAGCCACTTTCAACATGTTCGGACCAGTGGGATGTGGGTGTCCTTTTAGACACCTCAGATGTCAAGTAAGAAGTTGGCCATTCAAGTTTGGAGTTTAGGGGAGAGGTCTGGCCTAGAGATACAAATGTTGGAGTCATCAGTGTATTAAAACCATGGGACTGAATAAATCACCTCTGGGTGGAGGTGAGGGTAGATGGAGAACAGGAGAGCTCAGGAGCCTAAGCGCCAGGCCCCAGCATTAGAGGACAGGGCATCAGGAGGAAGCAGCAGAGGAGACTGCTAAGAAACACCGAGGAGATGAGAGCGTGAACCAGACATCCTGAAAGCCAAGGGATGAAAGTGTTTCCAGAACCATATCAGATGCTTCTGGACATCAAATACAACGACCATTGGGTGTATAACGTGGCAGTGGTCATTGTGACCTTAACAGAGCAGTTCGGGTGAAGTGCCAGGAAGCACCACTGAGTGGTTCAGGAGGGAATGGGAGAGGAGTGGAGCCAGTGAGCAGAGGCAGCGCTTGTGGGGTTTGTTCTAAAGGGAAGGGAGAAAGTGGGCTGTGGCTGGAGGGAAATGTGGAGTCATGGGGGGTTTTGTAAGATGTGTGATGTAGCAGTGTGTTAATACGCTGTCGGAAGTTACCTCCTGAAGAGAGCAGACGCGATGCTCCGGAGATGAGAGAGACATTTACTGGAGTGAAATCCTTGAGAAGGAAAAGGAAGACAGAATGTAGTGCCTTAGAAGTGTAGAAAGCCCCAACTTGGCAACAGGAGGAAGGGCACATCTACACAGGTTTGGGTAGGTTGGCAGCTGAAATCACCAGGAATTGTGACAGGACCATCGTATGGGAGAGCGTGACAGTGGCTACAACTCTTGAGAACTGGCATGGGAGGACTGACCGGCAGTTCTTTGTGGATCTCCAGCAAACAGATGGGGATGGGAGGTGGTATAGTGTTCCAGGAGCTGCAGACCTGGAGACTTTTAGAGAAGATCAAGGGACAGTGATCTGAAAATGGCATTAAGGAGCAAGGAGGACCTCTCTTAAGGCCAAGGAGGAGGACGGGTGTGGGAGAGAAATAGTCACTGCTTGAGGTCTGCAAGGGAGATAGTGCGTTCAAGGGAGAGCTGGGCTGCCGCCAGAGCACAAGGTGGAGGGAAGGTTTGGAGGTTGAAGATGTCGAGGTTTTGCTGATGAGTAACAGGGCACGTGGAAGGGTCTGGGAGGGATGGGAGTCGGGATTATACTAAGAGGATGTACAGAGCTACATGGTGACAAGAGTCCAGGGGATGAGAGATGACCTGGCAGTCCTGAGCTGCCCAGTGACGAAGGACAACAGGAGTAACAAGCCTGATGGAGATGGCCCTGCTGGTCTTTAAGGCAGTCGGGGAGAGGCTGAGTGTTGGAGAGGAGCAGGCAGGTGGATCCGGAGGGGGCCGGGGAAGGGTGGTCTTACTGGGATTAGGAAGACGATCAGCGTGCAGCTGTGGGCGCAGGGCCTGCAGGTGGTGCATCTCTGCTTCTCTTTCTGGGCTGTTGTCATAGTCAGGGAGCCCAGGGCAAAAGGCACTCCATATCCTAGAAGGATGTTCGAAACACAGAACTACAGTTGCCCGAGGCCAGAGGCTGAATTGAAGGCCTGGGAGCTAGTTTCTGACGTTATGTTGATTGGGGAAGAAAAGGGGAAGATTGTAAAGTTTACCAAGTACTTTCCCATCTTAGATCCTGCCTGGTCCTCAGGACAGCCGTGTGCAGAGGGGAACACCAAGGCTCAGAGAGGACAAGTGATTTGCCCAAGGTCACACAGCTAGGAAAGTGACTCTGGGCTCTAGGTCTTTTGTTCTTCCTAGGCCACCATACTTCTGCCCCCAAGCCCCCTTGCCCTCTTCTCTGGCCAGGGAAGGGCTCCTTTGGGGAGGGGACCAGGAGGAGGCTTGTTAGCTGAGTCCTGACCCTGCTGCTGAGGCAGGAATATCCAGTCTTCCCTTCTACCACATATCTTGGTCTGTAATTCTCGTAGTTCTTGTTGTGAAGCTCTGAATCTTTTTTCTCTTCCTTCCTTCTCTCTTCTTCCCTCCCCCATGCTGCAGTACATGCTGTGGAGAGTAAGTGGCCCTGCCCTCCCAGGGAGGCCAAGCCCCCATTTCTGGGGCAGCCTGCCCTCCCAGGATGGGCGGAGGTGTGGATGGGCGGGATGGCTGCCCGGTGACTATAAACAGCAGTGGGATGTATCTTTTAGGTGGGGTTCCTTGTAGCAGGGAGGGATCAGGGTTAGAGGGCAGGAAGAGCTTGTTCTGGAACAGAGGGTGCAGGTTGCCTGTGGGATTTCCTTTGGTGGGTTGAGGGTGAGGGCAGAGGAGGCAGGGAGAGAGCTTGGACCACATTCTCAGGTCCCACCTCACTCTGGGGTTCAGTGATTGGCCATCGGCTCTCGTTAAACCTGAGTCAGTGGGTTTTCTTTCCTGAGATGCAGGCGGGGCCTTGGTGGGAACAAAGGCCTGGAGTGATGCCCGTGAAGGGCTCCCTGTGTATGTTAGGGAGGAACTGGGGCCTGTGGAGGGCATGGACTCTCACACAGGCCTGCGGCAGGCCCTCTGGCTGCCCTCAAGCAGGGCCAGACTGGTGAGTGAATGAGGGGTAGAGGATGAGCCAGGTGGGTCACAGTCCAGAGGGTGGAGTGAGGAGGCCCAGGCGAGGGTGTGGGGAGCCTGCTCCGTCTGCTGACATCTTCCCCCTTCTCTCCTAGTCCATGACCTGCAGAGCTTTGGCCTCGACAATGTACGTACCAGGTAGAAACCATGGAGGGCGGGTGGAGGGGGAAGCATGCTGCTGCCTTCGTTCTCTGTAGAGACATCCTGGGGTGGGGAGCAGATTTAGAAAAATAAACCATGTTCTGACAGGGGGTGCGGTCCGAGGGTACTGGCGGTGACTTTTGAACTGAGATCCGCGTGGGCTGGAGACAGGGGATGGGCTTGGACAAGAGCATCCGGGAAGAGGGAGCCTTGGGGTGAGGTCAGGAGGGTTGGGGCACTTCTAAGGAACAACAGGGCCATGTGGTTGGATGAGGATGAGGCTGGAGGGTTGGCAGGCCGGCCGGGGGGTCTGGACTTTCTCCCAAGCAGTTGGGAGGCTGTTGTCTTACCTTAAGCAGGGTTATGACATAATCAGATTTGCACTTTTTTAAAAGATCCCTCTAATGGCTGTTTGATCTAGACAGGAGCAGGACAGGCGCCGGAGCTGGGAGATCTGGGGCGCCTCCAGGCAAAGCCAGCACCTGCCACACAGGGCCCATGTCCAGTCTGTGCTTGGCTAATGGGTGGGTGCAGCCAGAGCCTCAAACTCTGGAGCCCCAGAAGCCCCCAGACCCTGAGGAAGGACTTCCTAGGTGGGGTGGGGGTGCCTGTCTCAAGCAGGTTCTCCTAGGCAGAGCCCAGCCCTTGGCCCATCTCCACACACCCACTCCCCAGACCCAGGTGCCCCTGTCTGCTCCTGTCTGAAGAGCCTTAGAGAGGGAGGGGCCTTTTGGGGCCTCAAGTGCTCCAAGACCCAGGAGCTGGTGTTTCTTGCAGATCAACATGACCCACTACATCCAGCACCTGTCATTCGGGGAGGACTACCCGGGCATTGTGAACCCCCTGGACCACACCAACGTCACTGCACCCCAAGGTACCAGCCTGGGAGGTAGCCCCCAGCTACCCAAGCCCTGCCTGCACCCACGCTCAGTGCCCTCTTCTCCCTGCAGCCTCCATGATGTTCCAGTACTTTGTGAAGGTGGTGCCCACGGTGTACATGAAGGTAGATGGGGAGGTGAGTCTGAGGGAGCTCAGACATCCGGGCACCCTCTTGGTGCCAGGCACCTGAGTTCCTTCAAGCTGGGAAGCGGAGTCCTGCTCTTATCCCCATATGATGGGTGACAAGGTGAGGCTCAGAGAGGGTAGGTGATTTGCCCTCACAGCCAGAGCTCAGGCCCCAGGCTGTCAGATTTCAAAGTGCTTTACCTACTTGCCCAAAGTACCTCCATCCACTCCTCCCGTGTCCACTCTCTGTCTGCCTCACTGTCCCCCGTTATCTGCCCTGAGCCAGGAGCTAGCAAGGTCAACCCTCTCGTGCCCCTTCCTCCCGTCTCTGCTGTGGCCTGTGGAGCAGCATCTCCGCAGACTGGTAGAATGCAAGGGACTGAGCAGAGAGGAAGTCAGGCCCAGCCTCGCCAGGAGCTTGTGGTACAGCCTTGGAGAGTTGCTTCTCGCCCCTGGACCCCCATTGAGAGGGTCCACCAAACGTAGCTGGGATTGAGCAACTGTAAAGAGCTGGTGACTGGAGGGGAAGCTGGGATGGTCAGGCTGGGAGAGGGCATCTAGGTGGTCCCCAGGCCTTGCAGTGTTTGTTTCCAACGTGGGGCCTCGTTTTCTCCTCCACACAGTCAAGGCACTGCAACACCAGGGGTAGGAGCAGGGGTGGGGTGGCAGGGTTGGGAGCCAGGTCATAGACCCAGCCCTGGCCCAGGCTCCCCTCCCATCCCAGGTGCTGAGGACAAATCAGTTCTCTGTGACCAGACATGAGAAGGTCGCCAATGGGCTGATGGGCGATCAGGGGCTTCCTGGCGTCTTCGTGCTGTACGAGCTCTCGCCCATGATGGTGAAGCTGACGGAGAAGCACAGGTGAGGGCGGGGAAAGGGGGGGGCCTGGGCCGGCAGGGAGCGGGGTGCCTGCTGACCCTCCCCCGCCCCTCTGCCAGGTCCTTCACACACTTCCTGACAGGCGTGTGCGCTATCATCGGAGGCATGTTCACAGGTTAGAAGCTTGAGGGTGTCTGTCGGGTTCAGGGCTTGGTGGGGAGTGTAAAGCTTGACTCCCCCCACTAGGTTTTGGTTGAGGGAGGAGGGGCACTTCAAGGGCCAAGGTGGGGGATGCTGGCCTGGCCAGTCAGGTGACAAGGCCCGGAGGGCAAGCCAAGAGCCCACCTGGGCCAGTGCCAGCCCTCGTCTCTCTCCCCAGTGGCCGGACTCATCGACTCTCTCATCTACCACTCAGCTCGAGCCATCCAGAAGAAAATTGATCTAGGGAAGACAACATAGTTGTCCGTCCCTTCCCCCGCAACAAGTCCTTGTTTTCCTTTGGCCTTGTGGTCATTTTCCCAGCCTCTTACCCCGCACACCCCCTCTGCAGAGTCAGTCGCGGCCCCAGGTTGGTAAATCTATCGATTGTGATAGTACTCACTGGTCTCTGTGTGGTTCTTGGGTCTGGCTGGAGCGTGGGAACAACCCTCATCACAGCCACTTATCAAAGGCTGTCAGGACTGACTTTGCAGAGCCAGGTGCCCCTGGGAGCCCCACGTGGACGTCCCTGCTTAATAGGACTTGATTCAAACCCGACTGATGTTCACTCCACAGCCCCATCATCAGTCCCTCCCACCGTGGCCTTCAGGCCTTTTGGGTTCAGCCCCAGGGCTTAGATGGACCTGTCCAGGATGAGCTCCCTGGAGTCATCCTGGCCCCCAGCCTTGTGAGTTTCCGACCCCACTGGTAATAGGCCCTGGCTGCAGGCTGGGGATTGCCACCTCAGTGGTGGCTAAAGCTGGGGCCCCTCCCTGCCACCCTGGGCTCGGTCACCTGATCCCCTCCTGCTCACTGACCCTGCGACATGCCAAGTGCCTGCTGGCTCCTGGTGCCCAGAAGGGTACAGCCAGGTCCTTTGCAATTTCCTGGGTGGACACAGAACTGAAAAACGGGGAGGGAAGGTAGCAGTGGCCATTCTGAAGCAGGGCTAGCATCAGACTCTGGCTCTGGACCTAGTCAGGCCTTCCCATTACAGCCCTTAAGATGTGTGGGGAACCAGCCCTGAGACCTCACCAGTGCACAGCCCAGGCAACCAGGGACATTAGTAGCTGGTCAGTTCAGCCAGTCATTTCTCAGGGAGTTTCAGTGTAAGACAGTAGTGGGGGGAGAAGCGGAGGACAGAAAGCAGAGTAGGGCAATGACAGCAAAACTTCTGGAGGCAGCCGGACATGAGACCCAGCTCTGATGTGGCCACTTACGAGCTGTGACCTTGGACGTATTATTGGTGGGCCCTTGTCTCATTTATGAATTGCAGGTGATATTGTCAGCTGTAGTGAGCCTTGTTTTTTTGGTCACCTGGGAACCATTCCCCCTTGTTAACGGTATCCTGGGTTTCCTCTGGGAACCTCCCTGCCCACTGTCAGCTTGTGTGATTTGGGAAGAGGGCTGATCTCCCACCCTAAGCCCCAGGGGAGGGCCCCAATCAGCATATCCCATCCCACACCCCCACCCCAGTGACCCAGAGCAAGCTAGCATCTGTCAGGCCTAGGAAAGCTTTCTTTCCTTCCGGACATGAGTATGGGGAGACGTGGGGTTGCTGCAGCCGTCCTGCACTTCCGAGGAGAGACCCTGTCTGCAAATGAACTTCCCCTGAGGACTACAGCGCCAAGCTCAGGCAGAGAACCAGTCCTGGTGACATTGTTTGAACCCTGAGACAAACAGCACCTGAAGCCAACCAATTCCTGGGAATTAACAGCTGCGTAAGCCAATAAATTCCCTTTTTGCTTAAGCCAGCTTGGGTTAGGATTTCTGTCACTTGCAGTCAAGTGTCCTAAGTGATCTGCCTCCTCTCAGGGTCGGTACAGGTTCACGGAGCACATAAAGGGCTTAGCTGCCATGGAGCAGCAGAAGCCACAGCAGACGGGGTGAGAGGGACCCAGTCGCTGGCAAGAGCAGGCGCAGCAGGTGGGCTGCTCGAGGGCCTGACACCTCGGTGGCCAGGGCTCCTCGGCTGTGACCCGCCACGGGGCCCTGTTCTTCCCGGCAGCAGGGCCACGTGGGCAGCCTCCCATTCTGTGCATTCATGCGCCCGAGGCCACCCAAGAACACATCTGTTCTCTGCCCCTAGTGTCATTTATTATCTGCAGCATGTGTTCAGGGGACAGGGTGGATACCTCATAAGGTTTACACAGAGAAAGCAGGGAACACCAGGATGGTTCCTGTTGGTGGGAAGGACACCAGGGGCAGGAGTTGAGGAGCTGGCATTACGGGAGGAGTGTCCAAGGTCAGTCAGGGGCGGTGGAGGGGGTGGACGGTGACCTGGCTGATCAGGCCAGGCCTGGTGTAGGAGACGAGGAGGAAGACAGTGATCAGCGCCGCCAGCAGCAGCAGGATGTGCCAGCAGCGGCGCCAAAGACGACGGAGGTCTTCAGCGGGTTCACAAACCAGTTGAAGGAGGTTTCGGGGCAGCTGCGGGGAAGCAGGTGGTGTCGGAATGATGAGGAAGCCCCCCGGCTGCCCCCTGCCCCCTCCCCCAGGCTCTGGCCCCGCCTCCTGTACCGCACCGCCCGCACCCT
>NW_020173068.1:7248572-7360084 GCF_003031525.2 Neophocaena asiaeorientalis asiaeorientalis
CACCGCCCGCACCCTTGGGCTTCTCCGAGGGCTCTGGCTCCTTGTGCCTCTTTCCCACTGGACGTTTCTCAGCCTCCTCCACAGTCAGCAGCTCAAACTCAGCCTCCACCTTCCCCTGGAAAAGGGGCGACGGAAGCCAAGTTCTTAGGCCGGCTCAGGCCTGGCCCCTGCCTGGCCCGGTTCCTGCCCTGGCCGCACCCACTGTGAGGATGTAGTCGTTGCCTCCTGAGTCCGAGAACTCTTAAGTCTTCTGGCCGGCCCTTCCTCCTCTTCTTCCTCTTCTTCTTGCCAGCCTGAGCCTCCGGCACCCGCAGCTTCACTACAGGCCACCAGCCCCGCAAGCAGCGGCAGCGAAACAGATTACGCCTTGGCCCGGCCCCGTCCCGGACCAGCCACACGGAGCAGAGCTCGGGGCCCCAGGCCCCTCGCACCATGTCCGGTAGCTGCAGCTCCAAGGATCCGGCAGGTCCAGAGCTCTCTGAGTTAGGCAGGAGCTCAAGGTCTATCTGAACCAACCTGCCTCCCTGAGAGTGACATCAAGGAAAGCCGAGCCCAGAGGTAGAAAGTGCATCTTGGGGGAGGGGCATCCAAAGTTAGAATGTGGCAGTCAGGCCCCAGCTATGGACCACACACCACAGCCCAAATGTCAGCAGGTTGTCAGACCCTGATGATACAGGGCCCAAGGATGGGACCAGACCGCCAAAGCAGGGACTAAAGGCCATGGAGTCAAGAGTCCAGTGTAACCCGAGCTCAGGTCAAATTAGAGGACTGAGTGGGAGATTTGGGTGGAAATGGAGGTTTTGGTGCTCAGAGCTGAATAAGTTCAGTAATTAGGCCAGAAAGCAGACCTAGAATCTGAAATCCAGGATTGAGGATTGGGTTAGAGTAGGGAACCCAGGAGAGAGGGGACAGGGCAATGAGGGCAGAAATCGGGGCCAGGGGTTGAGGTAGGAGGGTAGCTAAGCAGTAGCAAGGAAGTCGTTCGTTGGCAGAGATGCAGTCATAGTCCCAGACCTGCAGGACCAGCACAGACGGCTGCCGGAACTCAGCTTCCTCCAGGGTGAAGGGTCCAGGCCAGCAACGGACGTTCACCTCTCGCTCGGTGGGCAGGTAGTCAAAGCGGAACACGAAGCGCCGTTGAAGTTCCCTCCCCTGTCAGAGAGTTGAAGTGAACGTCTGTCTCCTGCTTGTCTTGCTCCAGCCCCTTCGCCCAGCTGGAGCCAGGGGAAAGGTGCAGGCGGAGGGGATAGGCATCCATGCTGGACGGAGCCCAGAAACCGGCTCCTCACCTAGCCTGCCCCTCCACTCACCACCAGACTGGTCCCTCCACCCAGCTCCAGGCGCCATCGAGGGCTTAGGGGACAGAGCTCTGGCTCAGCCCAGGGCCCAAGCCCCTGTTTGAAATCTCACGTCAGTGCACAGCCATGTGCCCACTAGGCCTGTAGGCCTACCTTTTCACGTAGATGTCACTCGACATCTCTCCAGTGAGTGGGTTTGCATCATCCGGAACTACATCCTCCGTGTTCCAGATGATGACTCTGAGCTCATAGCTGAAGGATGTATTGGGGGAGGGTTTTCAGACTCTCGAGAGGGGTCCTGGGAGGGGCTGCAGGAAGGACCTGGGCCAGGGCCACTGACATGCATTGAGCACCTGATGTGTGCCCAGCCAGGTGATCAGGATGTCTGTGGTCCCTTGAAGGGACAGCCCCAGGTATCACCAACCACCCCCACCCCCCCGGATGGCACCAGGAATGGTCTGCTGACCCAAGCTGGGCCAATGGGCTTCTCCCACCCATAAATTTGGAATCAAGACCCTGAAAGGTTGACTCAAAAAGCATCAGATGCAGAGCTGGAGCCACCACAAGCCAAAGTGCTGTGCAAGCAGAGAGAGACAGTCTGCAGAGAGACACCAAGTGGGGATGACAGCACGCAGCCCCTGAGGGACAGAAGGAAGGGCTGTGACATTCTTGATCCTACCCCAAATAGCCCTGTCCTTGTCTGTCGTGAGGTTTCCTGGATATCTATTGTTTTCTTTTGCCCCGTATCAATTTCCCCTCTCTTGTTGACAGCACTCTGATTTTCTGTTGGTGACTCCCACTCCACCCCCACTACTGTCAGTCTGTGTTATCCTGGTGGGGCGGACCAACCCCTCTCTGGCTCCAGAGGTTGGTGTATCACCTACGACATCACCCAGGACTGGCCAGTCAATGCATTACAGCTCCCTGATCACAAAGGTTGGTTCAGGAATCAGCATTTGACCCAAGCTGGTACAATGAGAGTCAGCTCGAGACTTTTGCTCTAACTGGGAAAGACGTGGGTTTTTTTCCTGCTCAAGTAGTCCGGTTGGTAAGATGTAAGCCTCCACTGTTAAAAGCCACTTGGACCCCAGACTGCATGTCTCCATGAGAGTGACACCAAGGAAAGCAGAGCCCAGAGGTAGAAAGTGACAGATTGCTGACATCTGAAGTGCACACACCCTCCACTCAGAGTAGCTCAGGTCAAAAGGGGGTTAACTGGTATTTGGACTGTTTTAGTTGCAAGTGACAGACACCCAACTCACAATGGCTTATGAAAAAAAAGGGAATTTAACGGCTCACCTATCTGAAGCCTGGATCAGCTCTGCCTGCTTCATGGGGGCCCTTGCACAGGTTTTCAGAGAGCCCTTGTCCAAGATGTGGGCTGTCCAAGGTGTGCCCACCCCATGGGAGGATGGACCAGGACTCTCTCTTACCTGATTGGCTGCCGACGCTTTATGTCAACTGGAGGTGGGGCAGGCACATCTCCGGGGAAGATGTCAATCCACACATGAAGGGATCCCTGGGGGCACAGGAAGAGGCTAAAGGGTCTTGCTGGGTCCCACCCCCCTAACGGCCCTGTGGCCAGAGGTTGTGCCTTACCCCAGGTGGAGAGAAGAGCTGGGGTCAAGAGGGCAGATCCTGGGGTATGAGGATGAAGGTGGAGTCTGAACTGGGAATTCCAGGGTTGACATTAGCCTGAGGGTTCAGAGATGAGGCCCCAGAAGTGGAAGGCTGAGATCAAAAGTAAGATCTAGTGCTCCCAGGTCCAGATCCTAGGAATCTGGGGTAGAGGTCAGGTTGGGAGTGCCAGGTCTGAGCCTTGGTGGCCCAGGGGTGGGGATCCTTCAGAACCAGAGTCCAGGATGTGGGTATGGGGTCCAGGATGGAAGTCCAATACTGGAGTGGGGATGCTGGGCACCAGGATCAGGAGCCAAAGTCCAAAGTGGCAGTGCCCAGGTGGAGGTCTTGGAGAAAGGGCGTCCTGGGGTCCCAGGTCCAGGACCAGGTGGGAGTCCTGGGGTTCTGGGGTTGGGTGCTGAGCCCTCCTTCAACTGCAGCAGCCCTGGGCTGCGGCGATGGTAGAGGGGCCGTGTTTCTACGTGCTCAGGTACCAGCTGGATCCCAAGCCCAGGCATCTCCTGCCAGCGCCGCAGCACCAGCAATGCCTGGGGCTCCTCAGGGACCTCACTTGCCACCTCGGAGTCCCCACTACCTGCAACAAGAGGTGTGTGAGCTTGGGTTCCGCACAGTTCCCAACTCTCCTCCCTTCCTCCCCCTGCCCTCAGTAGACGCTCTAGGGTGAGGCGGCTGCTGCATCGGACAAACCCACGGGCTGGGAGGGCAAGTCCACAATGCACAGAAAGCTCTAACAACTTCTGCCAGTGAAAAGCCAGCAGTCAGGGGGACAGTGGGGTTGGAGGCTTTGTGGCCTCTGTGCAGACCTTGTTTAGAGAACAGACCACTGGCCATATATGAAGCATGAGCTAAATTCTGCATCCATATTTTACGTTGTATGGGACCCCTGTGTCCCCAATTAGCTATGGCTCTGAGGGGTTCGCTAGGGCTCCCTGGAGATCTCACACTCACCAACAAAGACCATTTTCTCTCCACTATCGTCCTTACTCAGCCAAAACTCAGCTCCTCTGCTTGCAGAGGGAGGCGGGCTCTTTGTGGGGCACACTAGGCTGGGCACCAGGGTCCCCCTGTACCTTGTTCTTCCATCTTGCTCCCTCTGGACTGTGCAGCGGAGAGGGGCTGGTACCTGGGGGCAGGGTCTCTGGCGGTGTCAGAAAGAGTTTGCTGCCCACCTTGACAGCCCCGGCTCGGTATTCGGGTGGGGGGAGGCCACAGGGTAGGCACAGCACCGCCAGGATCTGCGAAGGCTGAAATGCGTCACGCCAGGCACTGTAGCCATCCCTGTGGCAGAAAAGGAATGTGCCTCAGTTGGCTCCAGCATATGAACATACTTGGGCACAGGGGCAGGGATGGGTGCCCTTGAGGACTTGGGATCCAGGTTTGTAACTCCTCTGCGGGACAGGTTAGCCCTCGCTTACGGTAACGGTGAAAATCAAATATGCATGGCAGGTGCTCCTATGAAGGAGATACTGATATTACCCGTCTTTCAAATGAGGAAACTGAAGCTCAGGAAAGCCAAGTGACTTATTAGTCACAGGATCCCAACTCCCAGGCCCATTTCTTGACCATTAAGCTACAATGTCTTGGTCGCAGGGGAGTTCCCTTCTATGAAATCGAAGGATCTGGACAGACAGGTGGGATGCGAACTTGAATGTCTTTGGTCAGACTTAGAATGACTCCTGAGGGCCCTGTTGGACTCACACGTCATACTGGGACGCCAGCCCACAGTTCGCCCTGTGGTGGCTATAGAATCGGTTTTCCAGATCAATGTGGGTCTCTCTGATGAGGTCATCAGAACCCACGAGGTCATGATCAAACACAGCCACGGTCAACTCTGGCTCAGCAGGGAGAGAGATGCTGAGCTCTAGGGCCCTGGCCAGGAGAGAGCGTGATGAGAACACTTCCACACCCTAGGAGGTGGTCTTGTGAAGGGTAGGGGTGTGAGGGGACTCAACAGCTTCTGTCCATTCCCCCACACCACATCAGCTGCCTGAGTGACAGCCACAGGGCGGGATGGCAAAGTTGCTCTCCATTCCCAAGCCCAGGGCCCAGCCTCACTCTCCAAAGATGGGGTTCAGCTACTTGAGGATGTAGCACTCTTTGGTGGCCAGCCGCTCCCAGCCAACGCTCACCACCACATAGGGGTCTGCTTTGCCGTTGGCGTCCGCAGGAGCCAGGTTGGTAGCCTAGGGAGACAGTATGGGGTGGAAATGAAAGAAATGTCATTGTCATAACCCAAGGTGGCTCTTGCCGGACCTAATCTCCGATTGAGTGTAAACAGGAAGTTACCAGGGAGAGATCTTCCACCTCAAGGAGTTAGCTGAGAGGTTGCACAAGATGACTTTTATTTACTTTTAAATTAATTATTGAAATACTTAAGACATACAAGTAAGTATAACAAAAGATATAATGAAACAAAATATGTGGAAAGATGTATACCCTTATACATCTTACTATTCAATTTGTAACTTTCCATATTGTTTGACCTTCATTTTTTTACAATGAGCATATTTTACATTTTATTCCTTTTTTTACTTTTTAAATTAAGAATATTTTAACTAAATAAAAATAATTACATTTTTTTAATTGTATTAAAAAATAATACAATGAGCACGTGTGTGCCCAACTTCATAAATTAAACACTACCGACAAATGTCCCCTGAGTCCCCTGACCTGACTTAATTCCTTTTTCATCCCTGAAGTAGCCAGACCCTTTATTTGGGGTTTCTCACTCACAGAAAAAAAAAAGGAAAAATACTTTACTACATATACATACGTTCCTAAGCAATATATAGCACTATATTGCATGGTTTAAACTATATTTAGTAAACTTACTTTTTCTGTTTTTGATAACTATGTAATTAAGTAAATTCATAACTTATGCATAAATTACTGAAGTATAATTTATACACAGCAATATATTTTTAGTCTTTTTACACTCCTACCTGCCATGTATGAGAGTTCCAGTTGTCCCACATCTTTCACACCTGGTATCGTCAGTCTTTTTACTTTCGTCAGTCTAGCGCTTGTGAAATTGTAGCTCACTGTGGTTTTAACTTGCATTTCCCTGCTGATGAAGCACGTTGAGCATCTTTGCATGTGCTTATTGCTCTTATATATATATTTGCTTTTGTGAAGTGACTCTTCAAATTTTTTGCTCCATTATTGAGTTTTAAATTTAAAAACATTACACTTTTAATTTCTAAACATTCTAACTGGGCCTTTCAACTTGCTGTTTATTTTTAATAGTCTCTTGTTCCTTGCTCATTTTAAATTCATTCTTTTATTTCTTTAAACATTTCATATATACTTATTTTACATTCTCTATCTAGTCATTCCAATATCAACAACCTTAGGGGTCTGAATGTGTTGTTATTTTTGCTAATTCTTACTCATGGTGACTTTTTTTCTAAACATCTTTATTGGTGTATAATTGCTTTACAGTGGTGTGTTCATTTCTGGTTTATAACAAAGTGAATCAGCTATACATATACATATATCCCCATATCTCCTCCCTCTTGCGTCTCCCTCCCACCCTCCCATAGTGGCTTTTTTCTTTATATTTCAGTACTTTTTAATCATGATTCATATTTGGTTTAACTCATGCTGAGGGGCTGTTGTGGGTGTTCTCTGCCAGAGAGAGCTTGTTTTCACTCCTGCCAGTTTCCTAGGCAAACTACCAACCTGCAGCCACTTTAAAATAAATCCTCCACTTGAGGTTTTGGGGATCACACAGATGGTGGGAACTCAGGCCCTGAACTGTATTAGAGCCAGCTTGTGGTCATGGATGCTAGGGGAAACTTTTTCCCCTCTAACCAATGCCAAGTTTAAGACAGGCAAGTTTCCTTGGTGTCTCCTTCTGCCTTTCAAGTTCCTATTTTTGTTCATCCTTATGCAGAGGGTGTAATTTTGGGGCCTCCACTTTATATAAGGCCGTTCAGTCAAACTCCTCCCCTAGGTAGCCCCAGGACTTCATCTTCTGTCCTCACTGCCTGTCAACCATCCACGAGGAAGATGAGGTTTCCCAGGTCAGCAGTAAGTGTGGGGTGAAAGCCAGCTTTAGCATTCCTTTTCCCCAGGTCCCTGTTATCAACTATATTTTCTTGTTTTCTGTAATCTTGATGCTGTGGTATCTGGAGCCATACTGGCCCGGGAGAAATTGCACCTGTCAGGGATACTAATTCCTAGAGTTAGCAAACAACACACCTGCCAGAGCACCTTTCATATACAAAGCAACCAATCTAGAGCCCACACAATCTCCAACCACCTCCTCTATCTGGCTCTTATACTCCAGGAAGTAATATTCCTCTGCCCTAATCATCCTCAGGGCCAGGTTCCAGACAACAAGAGACAGTGAGACAGCCCCCGTACCCCAGAGCCCACAGGAATTATTCAAACTAGCCAATCCTAAGCCTGCTTACACTGCCTTGCCCTGCCTTTCCTGCAGAAACCACAATAAAGGCTCTGGCCCTCACACTTCCCTTCCTCCTTCTGCCTCTGGACTGGCCCTCATGCTTCCCCGTGTGGCCCTGCAGGGTACAGCATGCACCGCCCCCCCCTCCAGAAAATTGAAACAACAGACTATCTTTTCAATGGCAACCATCTCCTGATCTGTTGGCTTCACCAAACATGGATAAGAACAAAATCCTGGGTACGTTTTAAAGCAGTTCCTGCTTTTATTCTGTTTTTTTTTTTCCACTCTAAAATCTCTTACTTTCTTGGAAGCTCAGAATTGCATTTAAAAGATATTTTAAAAATAAATTTATTTACTTCCGGGAAGATGGCGGAAGAGTAAGACGCGGAGATCACATTCCTCCCCATAGATACACCAGAAATACATCTACACGTGGAACAACTCCTACAGAACACCTACTGAACGCTGGCAGAAGACCTCAGACCTCCCAAAAGGCAAGAAACCCCCCACGTACCTGGGTAGGGCAAAAGAAAAAAGAATAAACAGAGACAAAAGGATAGGGATGGGTCCTGCACCAGCGGGAGGGAGCTGTGAAGGAGGAAAAGTGTCCACACACTAGGAAGCCCCTTCGCGGGTGGAAACTGCGGGTGGCGGAGAGGGGGAGCTTCGGAGCCGTGGAGTAGAGCACAGCAACAGGGGTGCGGAGGGCAAAGCGAAGAGATTCCAGCACAGAGGATCAGGGCCAACCGGCACTCACCAGCCCGAGAGGCTTGTTTGCTCACCCGCCGGAGCGGGCGGGGCTTCGGTCGGAACGCAGGGAGAGAACTGGGGTTGGCGGCATGAACACAGCCTGCAGGGGGTTAGTGCGCCACGGCTGGCCGGGAGGGAGTCCGGGGAAAAGTCTGGACCTGCCGAAGAGGCAGGAGACTTTTTCTTCCCTCTTTATTTCCTGGTGCGCGAGGAGAGGGGATTAAGAGCGCCGCTTAAAGGAGCTCCAGAGACGGGCGCGAGCCGCGGCTAAAAGCGCGGACCCCAGAGACGGTAATGCGACGCTAAGTCTGCTGCTGCCGCCACCAAGAAGCCTGTGTGTTCGCGACCACAGGTCACTCTCCACCCCCCCCTTCCGGGGAGCCTGTGCAGCCCGCCACTGCCAGGGTCCCGGGATCCAGGGACAACTCCCCCGGGCGAACGCAAGGCGCGCCTCAGGCTGGTGCAACGTCACGCTGGCCTCTGCCGCTGCAGGCTCGCCCTGCACTCCGTGACCCTCCCTACCCCCGGCCTGAGTGAGCGAGAGCCTCCGAATCAGCGGCTCCTTTAACCCCGTCCTGTCTGAGCAAAGAACAGACGCCCTCCAGCGACCTACACGCACAGGCGGGGCCAAATCCAAAGCTGAGCCCCTGGGAGCTGTGAGAACAAAGAAGAGATAGGGAAATCTCTCCCAGCAGCCGCAAAAGCAGCGGATTAAAGCTCCACAATCAACTTGATGTACCCTGCATCTGTGGAATACATGAATAGACAACGAATCATCCCAAATTAAGGAGGTGGACTTGAGAGCAAGATTTATTATTCTTTCTCCTTTTCCTTTTTTTGTGTGTATGTGTATGCTTCTGTGTGAGATTTTGTCTGTATAGCTTTGCTTCCACCATTTGTCCGAGGGTTCTATCCGTCCTTTTTTTTTTAAATTTTTCTTAATAATTACTTTTTATTTTAATAACCTTATTTTATTTTACTTTATCTTCGTTTTTCTTTCCTTCCTTCCCTTCTTTAGACAACGAATCATCCCAAACTGAGGAGGTGGACTTTGAGAGCAACATTTATGGTTTTTTCCTCTTTTCCTCTTTTTGTGAGTGTGTATGTGTATGCTTCTGTGTGAGATTTTGTCTAACAGGAATAAAGACACAGACTTACTAGAGAATGGCCTTGAGGCTATGGGGAGGGGGAAGGGTAAACTATGACATAATGAGAGAGAGGCATGGACATATATACACTACCAAACGTAAGGTAGGTAGCTAGTGGGAAGCAGCCGCATAGCACAGGGAGATCAGCTCAGTGCTTTGTGACTGCCTGGAGGGGTGGGGTAGGGAGGGGGGGAGGGAGGGAGACGCAAGCGGGAAGAGATATGGGAACATATGTATATATATAACTGATTCATTTTGTTGTGAAGCTGAAACTAACATACCATTGTAAAGCAATTATACTCTAATAAAGATGTTAAAATGAAAAAAAATAAATTTATTTACTTATTTATATTTTATTTTTGGCTGCATTGGGTCTTCATTGCTGTGCACGGACTTTCTCTAGTTGCGGCAAGCAGGAGCTACTCTTCGTTGTGGTGCATGGGCTTCTCATTGTGGTGGCTTCTCTTGTGGCCGAGCACGGGCTCTAGGCACGTGGGCTTCAGTAGTTGTGGCATGTTAGCTCAGTAGTCGTGGCGCACAGGCTTAGCTGCTCCGCGGCATGTGGGATCTTCCCGGACCAGGGCTCAAACCCGTCTCCCCTGCATTGGCAGGTGGATTCTTAACCACTGTGCCACCATGGAAGTCCTAAAAGGTGTTTTTAACAGTATGAAGATTCCTCAAAACACTAAAAGTAGAGTTGCCATATGATCCAGCAATCCCACTCCTGGGCATATATCCTGAAAAAACTATAATTCAGAAACATACAGGGAGGGCTTCCCTGGTGGCACAGTGGTTAAGAATCTGCCTGCCAATGCAGGGGACACGGGTTCAAGCTCTGATCCGGGAAGATCCCACATGCTGTGGAGCAACTAAGCCTGTGTGCTACAACTACTGAGCCTGCACTCTAGAGCCCACAAACCACAACTACTGAGCCCATGTGCCACAACTACTGAGCCTGTGCACCTAGAGCCTGTGCTCCACAACAAGAGAAGCCACGACAATGAGAATCCTGCGCACCGCAACAAAGAGTAGCCCCCACTTGCCACAACAAGAGAAAGCCCACGCGCAGCAACGAAGACCCAATGCAGCCAAAAATAAAATAAATAAAATTAAAAAAAAAAGATACAGGGAATTCCCTGGTGGTCCAGTGGTTAGGACTCTGCGCTTCCACTGTAGGGGGTACAGGTTCGATCCCTGGTCAGGGAAATAAGATCCTGCATGTCGCATAGTGCAGCCAAAAAAATAATAACAAGTAAATAAATAAATAAAATATAACCAAAAAAAGATACATGCACCCCTATGTTCATAGCAGCACTACTCATGATAGCCAAGACATGGAAGCAACCTAAATGCCCATCGACAGATGAATGGATAAAGATGTGGTACATATATACAATGGAATAATACTCAGCCATAAAAAAAATGAAATAATGCTATTTGCAGCAACATGGATGGACCTAGAGATTATCATACTAAGTGAAATAAGTCAGAAAGAGAAAGACAAATACCATATGATATCACTTATATGTGGAATCTAAAAACACTTCGCATCAGTTGACAGAAATCTTCATTTTATTTTACAGCTGCATAGTACTCTGTTGTACGGACATAGCACAGTTTATTCAACCCTTCTGCTATGTATGGGCATTTAATAAGGTTTGATTTTTAATGGTCTTCCATCTTTAGAAATTTTATTTTATTATTTTCAAATCTGCCCAATTTTTATAGCCTTTTGTTCTCTGCGTGTGAAATCATTTTAAACTGTTTTAAACTGTGAAGTAATTTTAAGCTGTTTTATATTTCTAATATTTGAAAATTCTAACATCCAAAGCCCTTAGAGATCTAATTCTCTTTTGTGTTGTGTCTTTCTGACAAATTTTCCTGAGATTGTTTTCTTATATATTTTATAATTTGGGATTGTGAACCCAAATTTGGTTATCTAAATCTAGGGAAGTCTGTGAAGCCTGATTTGGGACTACTTTAAGCCAATCTCTCAACTTTGAGTTTTGTGGACTAAGCAGATAATAAAAATTCAAGTCTTAAATCAATGTGAGGGCAAAACTCTAATAGTAAATCCTCAGGGAAGACATTTTTTCTATTTCCCCCAATTGGAACAGAAGCTGAGATAGACCATTTACCTTACAGGCTTCTTTCCCAGTGGGTGGGCTTCATCTTGCCCACCTTTCACTGAGAGTAGAGCCCTTCCTGGGTGCTGCTTCGAGCAAGGGTCTTGGTTGTGTCTCCCACCTTGTATAGGCTATTAGATATTAGAACCTAAGGCTTGGGGTCCAGGTATGGACAAATCCTCTCAAGAGAATCTGACTTCAGGGCTTGTTCAGGGATTCCTGCTGTTTCCTCATTTTGGCCCATTGGGAATTCCCTTTCTTATGAGCTTAGCATTTGTTTAAAAGATTGTTTATCTAGCATTTCTAGATCTATTATATCGAGAATTTATTTCAGACCATCTGGTCTGCAATGTTGCTAGAAGTAGAAGGTCCAGATGATGTCTACTATCTGATGTATGCACTAGGATGCTTACATTATGGTAGAAGAGTGCCACAGAATGTTTCTTGAAATTACATCTTAGTCAGAATGCCTATATTTAAACTAGATAAAAGTACAGCATCTGCTCTGTGCCGGGAGGGAAGGGATAGCAACCCACTCATTCCCCTCTCACTCCCTGAGATGCCTTTAAGGAAACTGCAGGGCCCTGTTGAGCACTATATGAAAACTGCAGCAATGGGAGGACCTGTACAAAGTTATTTGATGACAGGCCATCACAAAGCTTTACAGAGTTGTGCTCTTCCTGGAATTATACTCCCCATTCTATGAGACTAGAACTACAAATAAGGAATTAGGGGATCTAAGCTCTAAATTCAGGTTCTGCCGTGAGCAAGATGTGTAACCCTGTGAAGTCTCTTAAGTTTGTGCCTAAGATTTCCCATCTGAAAAATGAAAAAGCTGGACTCTGATCCCTTCAGTCTGTACGTTTTGTGTACATTACCTTTGCCGGAGTTAGAGGCATGCCAGGCCAATGGATGCTCACCTTTACAACATATACTCTGACTGGGAACTTGATGGGCCGATTCTGTGTGGGATCCCCCTGGAGATCTGGGGATCAGAGAAGGACACTGCCTCTGATTCAGGGTAAATGAGGTAGGAGCCCTGGGTGGGATGGGGGGATATGGAGCAGAAAAAACACTGGTAAGACAGTCTTCTTCCTACATCCCCACTTGTGCTCCTTGGTCCCCCATTCCTTCCCGAAACATACCTTGAACTTGCCCACAAGGTTTCCAGACCCTTCTTCCTCTCCATCTCCATCCTGACCTCCTTACCCCCAATACAGGGGAAACACATTCAGCCAGTCTTCAAAGTGGTTAAACTCTTCTTCCAGGGAGCTGTTGTAAATCTGAAAGGCGAGGGCCTCAGTGACAGCTCGTCCTGAATCCGAGCAGAATCCCCTCTTGCAACACCCACTTACCTTCAGAGTGGCGATTGCTTTTTTCTGGGACACAGAGCCTTTGACTTCAGCCTTACCCTGGTCTTGGGCTTCCCCATCCACAGAAAGGAGATTGCCCCCATCTGGGAACAGCAGAAATGCTGTTAGAAATACGTTAGAAATACTGGTTAGAAATACTGGTTAGAAATACTGGTTAGAAATACGTTAGAAATACTGGTGTGGGGGAGGGAGGGAGACACAAAGAGGAAAACAAGAAAGCCAATCTCTTACCTGAATCCCCAGCATCATCCATTTCATCCTCATCTAAGTTGGTCTGAAATCAAAGCGCAGGTCAAAGATTCTTCCCTACCCTTTACCTCCTTAATCTACCCCTTTTACATGATAGGGAGTTGGAAAACTTTAGCTCAAGTTCCAGCTGGGTAATCCACTTGCATTTTCAAAGCCTTAGTTTATCATATAGTCCTGATATGTAACCACCAGGTACATGTGGCTATTGAGCACTTGAAATGCATCTGGTCCAAACTGAGATGTGCTGGAAGCATAAACTACACACCAGATTTTAAAGACTAGTATAAAATAAGATTATAAAATATCTCATTATTGAGCTTCCCCTGGGGGAAGTGGTTAAGAATTCACCTGCCAATGCAGGGGACACGGGTTCGAGTCCTGGTCCGGGAAGACCCCACATGCCGCGAAGCAACTAAGCCTGTGCACCACAGCTACTGAGCCTGCGCTCTAGAGCCTGTGCTGCGCAGCAAGAGAAGCCACCGCAATGAGAAGCCTTCGTACCGCAACAAAGAATAGCCCCCGCTCACCACAACTAGAGAAAGCCCACGCGCAGCAACAAAGACCCAACACAGCCATAAATAAATAAATAAAATCTATTAATTAAAAAAAATCTCACTATTAATTGTTTATAACGGTTACTTCTTGAAATGATACTATAGATATACTAGGTTAAATAAAATATATTATTAAAATCATTTTCATCGTTTCCTTTTATTTTTTTTTAATGTGGCTACTACAAAAGTTAAAATTACATATGTGGCTCACACGATATTTCTGTTGGACAAGACAGCTCTAGATAATGGAGTTAATAATCCCCAGCTTCTCAAATTGTCGTGAAGATGAGAAAAGATGGCTGTAACAAAGAGTTCTGAAAAACTGTAGAGCTCCATGTTTGATGAGATCCTTCTTCTTACCATTTACCCTCCTCTGTCTCCAGCCCCTCAACCCCCAGAAGCCTGCTCTGCTCCCACCTGCCCCTGGAGCTCCTGCAGAGATGCATAGTACTTGGACCACCAGTCGAGCTCTTCAGGATCTGGGATGTCCTCCTCCAGCTCTGGGCCTTGATTCAGGAGGCCTCCCAGAGGGAGCTTCTTCAGAGGAGCCTGAGGGAGCGAGAACTCAGCACCTCTAACCTAGCACCACCCCAAGCCCTGCCAGTCCCTTCTCCACCCATCCCCCATACTCCATCACCTTTAGGAGCCGCCTGAGTATCCCCACTTCAGCCAAGAAGGGATCCCGGGACCTCTGTTCTGAGAGGGGATAAAAGACACCAGGAGGTCAGGTAAGTAGAAGTCAGACTCAGTGCTCCACTGGAGGGTCCCCTGGAGCCATCTCAGCCAGGAACCAGATGGACTTCTGTCTGGTGGCCCCTAAGGGGGAAGCCCCTTACCTTGAGGTACCTTGGGCACCAGGTCCCCTGTCTCCTCCTCTCCTTCCCCCTCAGGGGGATCCTCCTGACTCCAGAGTGTGAATCTCAGCATATGGGGGACGATGTGGGAACCCACGAGCACTGTGCGGCCAAAGGCCCAGCGCTCAATCACCAGGATGCTGAGGGGGGCTGCAGATAAGGCTGCTCTGGCAAGTCCTGGGGGTAGGGAGAGAGGACCTGTGTCTCTGCAGACTGTGGGAGGAGGAGAGGCAGCAGCAGAGATAGATGAGAAAACAGTGTAGCTAAATACGCATTCAAAGCCCACAGCCTCACTGAGTCATCTCTGGTGAGTCATTGCTTTCTGAACCCATTTCCCAGCTAAAAAGGGGACACAATCCTGGACTGGAAAGACTATTGTATCAAATGATATAACAGTACAAAAATTCTTTGGAACCTACAAAGCGCCATCAGAAATATGAGGTGGTTGTTGTTATTATGTAAAGGACCAATGCTCAGTTTGCTAATATAGATTTAGAACCATAAAACTATGTATGCTCTTTAATCCAGAAATTCTATATATATCAATGGATCCTAAGCGGGGGGCAGGGGCAACAGTTATAATACTGTATTGTTGGCTTTATTTTACATATATGTGACAGTTACAGCACAAAAGGGGGAAGGGATGAATGGAGTTATAATGGAGAAAACTATTTCTATTTTACTGGAATTAAATTGGTATTAATCTGAAATAGATTGTGAAAAATCAGTACGCATACTATAATCCCTAGAGCAACTACTAAGTAAATATCAACTAAGGAATTAAAGCAGTATACTAACAAATATCTATGTAATACAAAAGAAGGCAGTAAAGGAAGAACGAAAAATATGAGACTTATAGAAAACAAATAGCAAAGAGGCAAATGTAAATCCAACCCTATCAATAATAACATCAAATGTGACTATATTAAACAGTTCAAAGACAGAGATTGTCAAACGGATTAAAAAAAAAGATGCAACTACATGCTGTTTAAGAGATGCTCTTTCGTGAGATACATATAGGTTGAAGGTAAAAGGATGGGGAAACATATGCCATGCAAATACTAACCATAGAGAACTAGAGCAGCTATATTATCAGACAAATAGTCTTTAAGACAAAAAAGAGACAAACTAGAGACAAACAAGGACATTTTATAATGATAAACAGATCGATTCATAGGAAGTTATAACAATTATAAATATATATGCACCTAACAACAAAAACTGAAAATACAAGTAAAAAAAGACAAAAAAATAGGGCTTCCCTGGTGGCGCAGTGGTTGAGAGTCCGCCTGCTGATGCAGGGGACACGGGTTCGTGCCCCGGTCCGGGAGGATCCCACATGCCGCGGAGCGGCTGGGCCCGTGAGCCATGGCCGCTGAGCCTGCGCGTCTGGAGCCTGTGCTCCGCAACGGGAGAGGCCATAACAGTGAGAGGCCCGCGTACCGCAAAAAAAAATAAAAATAAAAGACAAAAAAATAAAGGCAGAAACAAACAATTCAACAAAAGTTGGAAACTTCAATACCATATTCTCAATAATGGATAGAACAACTAGACATAACATTCCCAAGGAGGCTTTTTTTAGGAAAGCTTGAATAATACTATCAACCCAACTTGACCTGACTGGTATCTGATAGAGAACATTCCACCCAACAACGAAGCATTCACATTCTTTTCAGGTGCACAGTGGAGAGAGGGGTGTTTTCCTCAACTTGCACTATGAAATGGGAAATGACAGGAACACCCGCTAGAAGTTCAGCGAGCAAAGTGCTTTCAGTTTCATCATCTTATAGCACAATGAAGTTTTCAAACTGAAAACTGCTGCATGTGAAACAGTCACGAAATAGTGTTGCGTTTTGTTGTTGCTGTTGCTGTGCTCCCCCTTGCAGTCGGGAACCACTGTGCTTTGTCCCAGTCCCCGCCTTGCCCCCGTACAGCACTCTTCAGTTTACAAAGCCCTTTCACCAAGATCCTTTCTTTCACTGGCTCCTTATAGCACCCTTTCGTCCCTTTTTTAAACAAACAAACAGAAAAACTAAAGCTCAAATCAGACAAGTGATTTGACAGGCTCCTAAGTAACACTGCCAGAATTTGACTCCAAAGCCCATACTAGAGTACAGTAATTACAAATTAAACAAAGAATGTATTTGTCTTCATAGTCCCTGGTGTCTCAGATTCCTTTGGACTCACACTTCATGACTTTTGGCTAATCCACTCAATCAACAGAGCCAATGGAGCACAACCAGTTCATGAATTAATCCAGGGATCAGCCAATTATTGCCTATAAACCAAATCTGGCCTGCTGTCCGTTTTTGTAAATAAAGTTTTATTGGAACTGCCATACTCATTCATTTCCTTGTCGCCTATGGATGATTACATGCTATGATGGCAGAGTTGAGTAACTGCAACTGAGACTGTATGGCCCACAAAGCCTAAAATATTTACTATTTGGCGCTTTATAGAAAATTTGGTGACCCCTGGGTTAATGTAATATAACCAGCTGGGAATTCACCATCCCACTGCCCTCTTTCATTTCTCAGCCCAGCACTTCTGGCCTCCAGCTCGGGTCCTCACCACTGTCAGATGCCTGATGAGCTCAGTGAAATTGGGGTTCTCATGGTAACTGGTCAGGACCTCGGACTCCACTCGCCAACCGGCCACCTCCAGCACAACCTGGGGCTGCTCCACCTCAAACAGATGCACACGGCCAAGGCCCCTCAGACCCCAGAACAGTACCTGGGGTTGGGAAGTGGGAGATTCAGGGGCCTGTACCTGACTGAAGGACACCCAGGTGTAGGGAAGGGAGGAGGATGTGAGTGCCTGGTGCTACCTCAACATGGAACTCCCTAAGCACCGGGCACACGTGCGGTGGCAGGGATAGGCATCCGGAGAGGGGCTCAACCAGGGCGGTCAGGTCCTGGGGCTCCACATCACTAGGCACTGAGGGCTGAAGGGAGCAAGAGATCAGAGGTCAAAGAAGAATCAGGCCAAAGGAGGGAAAGCCTGGGCTCGGGGAAAAGAAATGGAGGACTGCTGGTGAAATATAAAACCAGCGGAACCTGGCAAGGCTGGATTGATGGGAGGGGGGTGTCTCAGGAAACAGCCATGTACAGGAAGGAGGATGGGTGTCTGAGGCATGAGGGTCAACCCGGGCTTGGGTTCTCTGGGGTTGGAGGCCTGGCAAGGTGAAGCTAGGGTAGGTCTACTTCAAGTGTTACCTGGAGTCAGGAGGTCCAATGAGGCGGTCCCAGGACAGACCTGCAGCCTGCATTCTCTGGGGGTAAGGGAGTTGGAGGGGTAACCCTGGGACATGCCCACATCCCTGGAGCTGGATGACCTAAACAAATAGCAGAAGCGATCCACGGTGTGTCCAGCTAGACCACAGCACTCTGACCTCAAGTCAACTACTGTAGTCAAGTTCAATGAGTTCAAAGGTGGCAATGAGCTCCCTGGCTGCCCGGGGCCCCTTCCTCAGGGGGAAGAACTGCTGGTAAGGGTCCTCCATCAGCTTTACCCTCAGTGCGGCCAGCGTCCTTCCCAGGAACACAGAGAGGCCCTTCGGGGAGCAGGGCAGTGAAGACAAAAGTAGAAGAGGCTCAAGAAACAGGGGAGGGCACATCAAGACAAGAAGAGGGGATCCTTGGGGGTGGGAACCCAGGTGGAGCCCAGGCCACACTCACAAACTTATTGTGGTCACAGACATTGACAATCACTAGTGGGGGCTCCTCCTGCAGGTGCTCCCTCTTCCCGTCCACAAATAACTGATCAAACACCACGAGTTCATCCTACAGAGGGCTCAGCGTCTGCTCCAGGACCTTGAGGGCCGTGCAGGGAAGGAGCCAACAGCAGTTGTCAGAAGAACTCCTCACCCCTAAGACCCTCTGGTTCTACGCCACCCCCTAAATCTGGGCAGTCTGATCCAGTATCCTGTCCTGAAAATCCAAGGCAGGAAGAGAGACTTAGGGTCTTGGAAAAAGCTCAGCCTCCACCCCGCCTGGTCTCCCAGTGCCCCTCCACCAGCATCCCAGCCCAGCCCTCACCCGTGTGGTCTGGCACTGGGTAGAGATGAGGACTCGAGCAAAGGGGTCCGAGAGCCCACTGTCATCTGCTGCCGGCACACCTCGGGCCTGGTACAAGTGAGCCCGGAGCTGGAAGTAGCTGAAGTCCGGGGTGGAGAGAAGGAAGGGGTCATGTTAGCTCAGGGACCACTGGAGTCCCTGACCCCAGACCCCTCTGATCCGAACCCCCAGCTGAGCATCTAGCCCCACACCTCGGGCAAATGGGGAACTGGGCCCGCCTGCCCCACGCCCCGCACTCACAGTCCCGGTCCAGGCTGAGGGGCAGCCCAGCCGAGGGCTCAGGCAGCAGGTCCAGGGGGAGCTCTGAGGTGCAGGCCTTGGCTTGCTTGCCCAGCTCCAGCCCCAGGAAGAGCTCCAGCTTGGCACGGACCTCGCCAGCGGCTTCCCCAGGTGCCTGCTGCGGGGAGGCAGCATGTTAGGGACCACCTCTTATTACCCCAGCTAGGCCAACCATCTTGCTCCTCCAAGGCAGGCCCCTACTCTCTGCATCACCAGATCCTTAATCCAAAGAGTACTCCTTGTACCCCACCCTCTTCATGCCCTCCATCCAATGCCCCATCACCCTTAAACTCCCTCTCATTCCCTATCCCTCCTGCCCCAACACTGTCACGTCCTATAGCCCAGACCCCAGACCCCAAAACTATGCTCTGAGCTTGCTCTCCCCTACCCCACCCTCACCTATCTGTCCCCTCATCCCCAACACATTTAGATTCCCTGTCCCTTACCCCTGTGGTCACAGCTTCTCACCACTAGGGAACCCTGCTGGTGTCTCTCCCAGGGACACCTCATTTACAAATCTTTTGCCTCCAAATCAGCTGTACTTATAAGGAACTAATTAGTCACACTCCCATTTTCGTAACCCTGCTCATCTGTCAGAGCCTAGTCAGCCAAAGGGCCAGTTCAGGCCCAGAGATGACAATATTTGGGGTTTATCTGACGTCAAAGCTCACCTGGGTAAAGGCACAATCTCCTTTTGGCACTTTGGATAATTAAAAAGAGTTTGGTACACTTTAAAAAATAATAATTTTAAAACAATTTTAAAAGTTAAAAAAAATTTTAATTAAAACATTTTTTAATTGAAAAAAATTAAAATTTAAAAACTTTTTGACCGGAAACTTAATTTAAAAAAATAGTTTGGAGGGAATTCTCTGGCAGTCCAGTGGTTAGGACTCCACACTTTCACTGCTGAGGGCACGGGTTCAATCCCTGGTCAGGGAACTAAGATCCCGCATGCAGCATGGTGTGGTCAAAAATTATAAACAAATAAATAAATAGTTTGGGGACCCCTGTTGCGCTCCACATGGCTCCACCCCAATGTCTGTGCTGCCCTACAAGCCTCAGCCCATTCTAGTCCCAGCACCCTCGCCCCCGGGACCCCTCACTGTGAACAGCAGATTCTGGATCTTCCCACGGTCCCGGCCCCGTTCCTCCTCCACCACAGAGAACAGCACATCCTGGGCGGGATCCGGGCCCAGGCCACATGGCGCCGCCCACTGAGCTTCCAGACCAGCACATCCAGGAGGGATTGCTGGGGCTGCAGGCAGAGAACTGGGTTACAGAGGTGAATCTGGAGTTGAGATCACCTGCTCCCACAGCTGCCACTGGATGGACGGACCAAAGTCCATCTCCAGCCCTGACCTTCCCCCCAACCCCAGATCCATCTGGCCACCTGCCTCCTGGACATCTCTCCCCTGTGGATGCCCCACAGGCCACATCAGACTCAAAAGTCCAACCTGACTTTTATTTTCTGGTCTCTCTCTCTTTTTAAAATTGTGTTAAAATACACATAACGTAAAATTTACCATCTCAACCACTGTTAAGTGTACAGTTCAGTATGACATTCACTTTTTTTGTTTTTTTTTTTTTTTGGCTGCCTTGGGTCTTTGTTGCTGCATGTGAGCTTTGCCTAGTTGCCGCAAGCGGGAGCTACTCTTCGTTGTGGTGTGCGGGCTTCTCATTGCGGTGGCTTTTCTTGTTGCGGAGCACGGGCTCTAGAGCGCAGGCTCAGTAGCCATCACTACCGCCCACTCCAGAACTTTCTTCATGGCAAAACTGACACTCTGTATCCGTTAAACACAAAGAGACCAAAAAGCCCAACTGCCACTTTTGAAGAGCCTGGAGCAAAAGCAGGGTACTGCCCATACCCGCTGCACACAACACCACCTAAGGGATGGGCAAAACACCTAATCTACCCCTCTGGTCTGACCCCTGGACACATCTCTACCCTTGCCCCATATAATGAACAAGCTTGCCCCCGCCTCAGGGAGCAAGCAAGCAAGCAAGGGAACCTGTTGTTTGTTCTCACTCCCCCCTGCTGCAGCAGAGACCCCAATAAAGCCTCACCTGAATTTCTTGTCTAGCCTCTAGTAAATTTCTATTGCTCAGGGGAAGGCCAAGAGCCCTGGTCAGTAACACTTGTAGTGGAGGATTGAGTTTGTGTGACTGACAGTTTCATCAGATGGAAAAGGACAGAAGAAAAGAGTTTTTTTTTTTTTTTGGCTGCCTTGGGGCTTTGTTGCTGCATGTGAGCTTTGCCTAGTTGCCGCAAGCGGGAGCTACTCTTCGTTGTGGTGTGCGGGCTTCTCATTGCGGTGGCTTTTCTTGTTGCGGAGCACGGGCTCTAGAGCGCAGGCTCAGTAGCCATCACTACCGCCCACTCCAGAACTTTCTTCATGGCAAAACTGACACTCTGTATCCGTTAAACACAAAGAGACCAAAAAGCCCAACTGCCACTTTTGAAGAGCCTGGAGCAAAAGCAAGGGGGTCGGGAGCAAAAGCAGCGTACTGCACATGCCCCCTTCACACCACACCACCTAAGGGGTGGGCAAAACACCTAAGCCGCCCCTCCGGCCCGACCCCTAGACACACCCCTACCCTCACCCCATATAAGGAACAAGCTCACCCCGCTTCGGGGAGCGAGCCAGCAAGGGAAACTTATTTGTTGTCACTGCCCCCTGCTGCAGCAGGGGCCCCAATAAAGCCTTGCCTGAAAAAAAAAAAAGACCCACTAACTTTCCATTTCCCTCTCCCAGCCCTGACAATCACCACTCTACTTTCTCTCTGTGAGTTTGACTACTCTGGGTACCTCATATGAGTGGAATCATTTGTCCTTTTGTGACTGGCTTTTTTTCGCTTAGCATAAGGTCTTCAGGGTTCACCATGTTGGAGCCTGTGTCAGCCTGATTTCCTTACTTTTCCCTCCTCTCAACCTGCTCTCTCCCCAGTGATCCCCACTGTGTGCCCATTCACATCAGCTAAGTACTTGAGCTGGTGTCAGCCTTCTCTTCCAACATCTAATCACCAAGTCCTGCCAATGTCCCCCTTCCTCACTCTCTTAGATCAAGACAGTCCACTCTTGTCCAGACAACTGAGACAGTCTTCCTGTCTTCAGTCTTCCCTTCCAACTCATTCTCTCATGAATGGCTGGCTTGCTCCCATCCTCTGGGTCTCAGTTTAAATGCTGTCTCTGCAGAGAAATCTTCCCTGACCACCTTATGTAAGCTGGTTCTCCCCTGACCCCTTAGCTTCTATAACATCTTCTTTAGCAATACCTACAGATCATCATTATTTTTCTCATGCATTTAAGATGCATAATATGTCTCCCTCGCCAGAACATAAGCCCCAAAAGGGCAAGAAACATGACAGGGGTGGATCCCCAGGGTCTCATACAGAGCCTGGCATAAAATAGGACTTCAAATATCATTGAGGAAGCAAACAAACAATAGCTAGAACTGATCACTCTAAAGCTGACCCTCTCCTTCCCCTATTTAAAAATCATCATGCCTTGTAAATCAATGAAGTTACACCATACACAAAAATAAACTCAAAATGGCTTAAAGACTTAAATATAAGACAGGACACCATAAAACTCTTAGAAGAGAACATAGGCAAAACATTCTCTGGCATAAATTGTACCAATGTTTTCTTAGGTCAGTCTCCCAAGGAAATAGATAAAAATAAACAAATCGGACGTAATCAAACTTACAAGCTTTTGTACAGCAAAGGAAACCATAAACAAAATGAAAAGACAACCAACAGACCGTGAGAAAATATTTGCAAATGATGCGACCAACAAGGGCTTACTTTCCAAAATATATAAACAGACCATACAACTCAACAACAAAAAACAACAAACAACCCAATGGGCAGAAGACCTAAATAGACATTTCTCTAAAAAAGACATACAGATGGCCAACAGGCACATGAAAAAATGCTCAAACATCACTATTATTAGAGAAATGCAAATCAAAATTACAATGAGGTACCACCTCACACCAGTCAGAATGGCCATCATTAAAAAAATCTACAAATAACAGATGCTGGAGAGGGTGTAGAGAAAAGGGAACCCTCCTATGCTGTTGGTGGGAATGTAAATTGGTGAAGCCACTGTGGAGAACAGTATAGAGGTTCCTTAAAAACTAAAAATAGAGTTGCTATATGATCCAGCAATTCCACTCCTGGGCATATATCCGGACAAAACTCTAATTCAAAAGGATACATGTACCCCAATGTTCACAATAGCACTATTCACAATAGCCAAGTCATGGAAGTGACCTAAATGTCCATCAGCAGATGAATGGATAAAGAAGATGTGATATACATAAACAATGGAATACTACTCAGCCATAAAAAAGAATGAAATAATGCCATTTGCAGCAACATGGATGGACCTAGAGATTATCATACTAAGTGAAGTAAGTCAGAAAGAGAAAGACAAATACCATATATCACCTTTACGTGGAATCTAAAATACTGCACAAATAAACTTATTTATGAAACATAAACAGACTCACAGACATAGAGAACAGACTTGTGGTTGCCAAGGGAATGGGGGGGTAGGGGAGAGATGGATTGGGAGTTGGGGATTAGCAGATGCAAACTATTATATATAGAATGGATACACAACAAGGTCTTACTGTACAGCATGGGGAACTATATTCAGTATCCCATGATAAACCATAATGGAAAAGAATATGAAAAAGAATATATATATATATATATATATATATATATATATACACACACACATATCTGAATATATGTGTATATATATATATATTTATATATGAATCCCTTTGCTGTACAGCAGAAATTAACACAACATTGTAAATCAATTACACTTCAATAAAATAAATATTTTAAAAAATTATCAAAAAGAAAATCATCATGCCTGACTTCCATCTCCAGTAATATCATGAGCTAGGAATTAAGACCTACCTCTCACTAAAACCAACTAAAATGACTTGAAAAAATATTTTTAAATATTTATTAAAGGCAGTGGTGAGATAATAAGAATGAAGAATTATCATACTAAGCCCTGAATGAAGACAGGAATCCAGGGAAGTTAACAGAGCATTTCAGCAACTTTTGCCACAAGGGCATTTGCCAAACCTGGCAACCCTGAGCTTTTCATGACCTGGCAGTGAGTAAAAACAATATAAAGAGCTCAGATACCATTCAGAACAGGAGTCTCATAGGAGACATCTCCCCTCCTTAAAAACTAGAACCCCAGAGAATCACACCTTCAGTATAAAGATAAACCATAATGGAACCTGCCCCACTTTCTCACATCCAGTGATCAACAAAGAGAGTTGTCTGGCTGAGTGTAGTGGAAGTTGGAAATTGTCCCTGAAAAGAATAACCACAAGCCAATTTTTTTCACTGTGCCTGGGTGTTGTTAAACATCAAATTTCAGTTTAAGGTGATCAAGGGCAGAAGCAAAGTCATATGTTTTCCGGAAGAATGTATTTCCGGAAGAATTTATTCCAGGACTCAAAGAAGTCCCACAAATAATTTTTTGAGGATACTATAATGAATAGTTCACAGTTTAAAGCAACTAAGCAGAGAAGGAAACAACCATGAGGAAGTATCAGCAGAAACAGAGAGTGAAAACAAACCCCCAAAAACTGACTACTGGAATCATCTGACATTATAAAAACAGCTCTGCTTACTATTTTTAAATGAAACAAAAGACAAACCTGATAAATACTTACTGGGAATAATAAACAGTGAAAAATAACACAGCGGATTTGAATAAAAAAGAACTTACAGAAATTAAAAGTGCAGGGACTTCCGTGGTGGCTCAGTGGTTAAGAATCCACCTGCCAATGCTGGGGACAGGGGTTCAAGCCCTGGTCCAGGAAGATCCCACATGCTGCAGAGCAACTAAGCCCGTGCACCACAGCTACTGAGCCTGCGCTCTAGAGCCTGCGAGCCACAACTACTGAGCCTGTGTGCCACAACTACTGAAGCCCACATGCCTAGAGCCGGTGCTCATCAATAAGAGAAGCCGCCACAATGAGAAGTCCGCACACCACAACGAAGTGTAGCACCCGCTCACCACAACTAGAGAAAGCCCACGTGCAGCAACGAAGACCCAACGCAGTCAAAAATAATTAATTAATTTTAGAAAAACAAAACAAAGCAAAAAACAATGTGCAATGATTGAAATGAAAAATTCAACAGAGGAACTTATATAACCTCTTGATTTTCAATTAAAAAGCCAAAGCAATTCAACAGGAAAAAGAAATCTTTTCAACATATGGTGCTAGACTATCTCAATGTCCATATTTTAAAAATAGGATTTTGACCCATATGTTACACCATATGCAAAGACTAACTTGAGAACAGTCAGAGACCCAAATGTAAAATCTAAAACCATAAAACTTTTAGGAGACTATCTTTATTCTCCTAAAAGCATAGGAGAATATCTTTGTGGCTTGGAGGTAGTAAAATTTTCTTACACAGGTAACAGAAAACAGAAAAATTAGTTAAAGTAGACTTCATCAAAACTCTCTGGAGATATTATTTATTTTAGCCTCTACTGTTCTTTTATACAAAACTCCAGGTACCTAATGAAAAATTATAAGAATAGGAAAAGCAAAAAATGTGACCCATGGTCAGGACAAGAATAATCAATAGAAGTAGACCCACAGATAACCCAGATGTTGGAATTATTAGAAAGCGCTATTAAAATAACTGTGATAAAAATTCTAAAGGGTCTAGTGGGAAAAGTACAGAGTTTAAAGTGGATAATTTCAACAAACATAAGAAAACTGGAGCCAGATGGAAATAATTGAATTAAAAAATGTGATTGGAGGCTGCAATATACCACTTTCAATAGTGGATAGAACACCTATACAGAAGATCATTAAGGAACCAGAGGACCTGAACAACATTATAAACCAACTAGACCTAACAGAGATATATAAACAATGCATCCAACAACAGCAGAATACACATTCTTCTCAAATGCACATAGAACATTCTCCAGGATAGACCATATAGGTCACAGAACAAGTATAATACATTTTAAAAGACTGAAATCATACAAAGTATCTTTTTTTGACCAAAGTGGAATGAAACTACAGATCAGTAATAGAAAGAAAACTAGAAAGTTCACAAATGTGTGAAAATTAAACAACACACTCTTAAACACTGCATCAAAGAAGAAATCAAAGGAAATTAGAAAATACTTATAGGTGAATGAAAATGAAAATGTAACAGCAAAACTTATGATATGCAGCAAAGATAGGGCTCAGAGGAAAATTTATAGCTATAAATGCCTACATAAAAAGAAGAAAGAGGGTCTTCCCTGGTAGCACAGTGGTTAAGAATCTGCCTGCCAATGCAGGGGACACAGGTTCGATCTCTAGCCCAGGAAGATCCCACATGTCGCAGAGCAACTAAGCCCATGCGCCACAACTACTGAGCCTGCGCTCTAGAGCCCGTGCTCTACAACAAGAGAAGCCACGACAAAGAGAAGTCCACCTACTGCAACAAAGAGTAGCCCCCGCTTGCCTCAACTAGAGAAAGCCCATGCGCAGCAACCAAGACCCAACACAGCCAAAAATAAAAACAAATAAATAAATAAATTTATAAAAAAAAAAAGAAGAGAAAGATCTCAAGTCAATAACCAAACTATATACCCTGAGGAATTAGAAAAAGAAGAGAAAACTCAACCCAAAGCTAGCAGAAGGAAGTAAATAAAGATTAGATTGGAGAAAAATAAACTGGAGAATAGAAAAACAAAAGAATCAATGAAACCAGAAGTTGGTTCTTTGGAAAAATCAACAAAATTGATGAGCCTTTAGCTAGACTGACAAAGAATAAAAGAGACAAGATACAAATACCTAAAATCAGAAATGAACATGAGGGGCTTCCCTGGTGGCGCAGTGGTTAAGAATCCGCCTGCCATTGCAGGATACACGGGTTTGAGCCCTGGTCCGGGGAGATGCCACATGCTGCAGAGCAACTAAGCCCGTGTGCCACAACTACTGAGCCTGTGCTCTAGAGCCCACGAGCCACAACTACTGAGCCCACATGCCACAGCTACTGAAAGCCGCACACCTAGACCCCATGCTCAGCAACAAGAGAAGCCACAGCAATGAGAAGCCTGCGCACCGCAACGAAGAGTAGCCTCGCTCGCAGCAACTAAAAAGAAAGCCCACTCTCTCTCTCTCTTTTTCTCTCTTACTCCTCTTCCTCTTCCTCTTTCTTCTCTTTCTCTTTCTCTTTCTCTGCTATGTGAGGACACAACAAGAAAGCAACCATCTGCAAGCCAAGAAGAGAGCTCTCACCAGAGCCCAACCACGCTGGCACCTTGACCCCAGACTTCCAGCCTCTAGAACTGGGTTGATGATGAAAACTTTGGAAACTTCTGATCCATTTTCATGTTCCTGCTTCGAGAAGTGCAGGGAGCAGCTTTCAGATGGAAAAAGTTGCCACGAGTACCAGAAGTAGAATAAAGGCATTTATGTAAAAAAAAAAAAGAAAGAAAGCCCACGCACAGCAATGCAGCAACGAAGACCCAACACGGCCAAAAATAAATAAATTAATTTTTTTTAAAAAAGAAATGAACATGAGAACATTCCTAGAAACATAAAATTTATCTAAACTGACTCAAGGAGAAATAGAAATCTCAACAGACAAAACAAGAGATTGAATTAGTAATCAAAAACCTCCCAACAAAGAAAAGCTCAGGACCAAATGGCTTCACTGGTGAATTCTACCAAACATTTAAAGAAGAATTAACACCAATACTTCTCAAGCTCTTCCCAAAAACAGAAAAGGAAGGAACACTTCCTATTTCATTCTGTGAGGCCAGCGTTACCCTGATATGAAAAACACACAAAGACACCATAAGAAAAGAAAATTACAGAATAGTATCCTTTATGAATATAGATATATCCCTTAGGAATAAGTTCTGAACAAAATATTGGCAAACTGAATCCAACATGGATTATATACCATGACCAAGTGGGATTTATCTCAGGAATGCTAGAGAGGTTCAACCTAAGAAAATCAATCAATGTAATTTACCACAATAATAGAACAAAGGGAAAAAACACAAATGAGTATCTCAACTAATGCAGAAAAGGCATCTGACAAAATTCAACATCCTTTCATGATAAAAAAAAATACATACTCAGAAAACTAAGAACAGAAGTTAACGTCCTCAACCTGATAAAGGGCATTTATGAAAAACCCACAGCCAACATCATACTTAATAGTGAAAGAATGAAAGCTTTTCCTCCAAGATTAAGAACAAAACAAAATGGAAAATTACAATTTTGGAAAAACAGTATCTCTTGTATCAGCCATTGTAAGCTTGACAGCTTCCCAACACTTAAAGATTTTTCTAATGAGATTTGTGATTATATTAACGAATGTGATTTCTTAATACTGTATAATGAAATGCATGAACATTTGGAAAGTATGCATAATTCAGGGAAGCAAATTTCCAAATGACCTATGTATGATGATTCAAAGTCATTCAAGGATAATAGATCCATTCAAAGTGCAAGACAGACCAATGGATTTTAATATAACAGAGTATAAAAATTCTTTGCCAGATATTTGCAAAAAATGTAAAGCAATATCGTTGTTCTCACTACATTTTTTGTTTTGGAGAATTTACTTATTTTTCTTTTTTTTTTTTTTTTTTTTTTTTTTTTTTTTTGTGGTACGCGGGCCTCTCACTGTTGTGGCCTCTCCCGTTACGGAGCACAGGCTCCGGACGCGCAGGCTCAGCGGCCATGGCTCACGGGCCCAGCTGCTCCGTGGCATGTGGGATCTTCCCAGACCGGGGCACAAACCTGTGTCCCCTGTGTCCCCTGCATCGGCAGGCGGACTCTCAACCACTGTGCCACCAGGGAAGCCCCTATACTTATTTTTCTAAAAATATATTTATGTTTCCCTATATAAATATACAAAAAAACATGTAATAGGTTTACTATTGTTATTTTAAATGAATTAATAAATAATTTTTTATTTCTATGGCTTTAAATTTTTTCAGTTTTAGTTTATATAATAGGGAATATCAGTAGATACATCTATATAAACGAAAGCTCATTTGGGTCCCCAGTAATTACTCTAAGGCTGTAAAGGAGTCCTGAGACCAAAAAAGTTTGAGAATCACTGCCCTAGAGACTCTTCCACTTACATCCAGGACATGTATAAAAATAGTCTTGAAAACATTGTTTCTAATCACCATGCGTTGGAATCAATACACATATCCATCAGTAGTGGGATGGATAAGTGAATTATAGTATAGTCAAACAGTGGAATATTATACAGCAATGAAAATGGACAAATTACAGCTACATACAATAAACATAATATTAAGCTTTAAAAAAAGCAAAATAATATAAACAGTATTATACAAAGTTTGAAAAATAGTGAAACTAACCTATATTATTTCAGGAGGCATATTTAAATCAGAAAACGTTTTTAAATGTCAGCTGACAACAGAAGGTTTTCATTCCAAATAAATAAAGTAATTTTGGGACCTCCCTGGTGGAGGAGTGGTTAAGAATCCACCTGCCAATGCAGGGGACACGGGTTTGAGCCTTGGTCTGGGAAGATTCCACATGCTGTGGAGCAACTAAACCCGTGTGCCACAACTACTGAGCCTGCCCTCTGGAGCCCATGAGCCACAGCTACTGAGCCCGCATGCCTAGAGCCCATGCTCCGCAACAAGAGAAGCCCCCACAGTAAGAAGCCCGCACACCGCAACGAAGACCCAATGCAGCCAAAAATTAATTAATTAATTAATTTTTCTAAAAATTAAAAAAAAAATAATTTTGCACTAAAATTCACTTTAATAAGGTCTCTATTCTGTATCTCCTTCCACTACTCTGCCTTCCAGCTGCGCCTTTGCACATGCTGTCCATTCTTTCATACTTGCCAAACTCCAACGTGCCCTTCGAGATCTGAGATCAATATCCAAACTCCTCAGTGTTTGACCCTGAGGACATATTGGCCCCAGGGATCCAAACTTTCTGTGCCTTTGGGAATGACTGAGCTTCAGAGTGGGGCAGAACTGGCTTTGAATTCTGGCTCTGACACTTAACCAGCTATGACATGGTAGATCAGTCACTTTCCCTCTCTAAGCCTCAGTTTCTGCACCTGTCAAATGGGGTAACATCTTCCCAAGGCTGTTGAGTCACACTAGGTAATACATGCAGATGCTTAGCCAAGGAAGCTTTCTGTAAATGTGAACTTCCTTTACCCTTCCCGTGTGTTGTGTTCAGAGCTTCAAACCAGGAAAGTCATGCCAAGGAAATGTACTCTCAGACCTTCTTCCAAAGAGATCTTGCATGTTCCCTGTATCCCTGCTGGGCCCTACAATGTACATCGTCACCCTTAGCTACTCCAAATGGAACTTAGTCCTATGCTCAGAGCAACAGGTCCCATGGCCTGGTATCAATCCACAGGACAAATGTTAGGTTACCCCTGCCCAAAGACCTCTGGTAGGCTTAGAAAAAAGGGTATTCAGGGTGGGGAAATGGGTGGGTGAGGCATTACCTCCTGGGCCAGGAAGCGCAGTTTCACCAGGAGCTTCTTGGCCAGTGCCACCTTCTCTTGCACGTTGCCCTGTCTCAGGCCCCGAAGGAGCCGCAGTCCTTGCTTTGCCAACAGGTTCTGAAAGGGCAGGAAGAGAACATGAGTGGAGGGTCCCTGCTGGGTGCCCCTGATCCCCCTCCCCCAGACTGTACCAGGCTAAACGCCAGCTGTTTCCCTTGGCATCTGCATAGATCCAGCGTGTTGGGCCAAGTCATTGTCCTGTGCTCATCATCGTGGCAAAACTGTCTGCAAGAGCAGTAGCGGGCGTGGCAGGTGGCAATCAAAGGAGAGAACACTGACCCTTAGGGGCCACCTCCCTCAGAGCAGGCCTCCCATGCCCAGCCTCCGTCACAGCTCCTCTCAGTCTTGTTCTCAAGGAGGCATCCTTCCTCAGCCAAGGATGGATTCTATATTTGAACCACTCCCCAACTCATCAAGGCCAGCCTCACTTTGGAGACCCAGAATGTACTAGCATTTAACTATTTACTGCCCTGGCTACTCAAAGTGTGGCCCAGGCCAAACAGCATTGGTATTACCTACTTAGAAACGTAGAATCTCAGCCTCACCCCAGACCTGCTGCACCAGAAATCTGCATTTTTATACCTGGAGGATTCAAATGCATGTTAAAGGCTCACATGGGCTGTACTTGACAGTTCCAACACTGACCAAAGATAGTTCAAACATTACATGCTCAAACCAAGTGCATGAGTTCCAATGACTGCCCCAGGCCCCCACCTTGAAAGCAAACCCTGCTTCACTTCAAAACTTCCAAGTCATCCTTCACTGCTCTTTCTTTCACTCACATTCCACATCGATCCCATCAGCACATCATTTAGGCTCTACTTTCAAACTATATTCAAAATCTGACCACTTTCCCCCTTTTCCAGGACCACCCTAGTCCAAGCTCCCATCACTTCTCACCAGGATTATTGCAACACCCTCCTAGCTGTTCTTACCACGTCCACTCTTACCCTCTCTCCTACGGAATATTCTCAATATAGCATCCAGAATGAGCTTTTCAATGCTTTCCAGACCATTTCACTTCTCTCCAGAAGTTTCTCATCTCAGAGTTAAAAATAAAATTCCGGGCTTCCCTGGTGGCGCAGTGGTTGAGAGTCCACCTGCCGAGGCAGGGGACACGGGTTCGTGTCCCGGTCTGGGAAGATCCCACATGCCACGGAGCGGCTGGGCCCGTGAGCCATGGCCGCTGAGCCTGCGCGTCTGGAGCCTGTGCTCCGCAACGGGAGAGGCCACAACAGTGAGAGGCCCGTGTACCGCAAAAAATAAAATAAAATTCCTTTTTTAAAAAAATTTATTTATTTTATTTTTGGCTGCGTTGGGTCTTCATTGCTGCACGCGGGCTTTCTTTAGTTGCGGGGAGAGGGGATACTCTTCATTGCGGTGTGCGGGCTTCTCATTGCGGTGGCTTCTCTTGTTGAGGAGTATGGGCTCTAGGCACACAGGTTTCAGTAGCAGCGGCACATGGGCTCAGTAGTTGTGGCTCGGGGGCTCTAGAGCGCAGGCT
Organism: Neophocaena asiaeorientalis asiaeorientalis; assembly: GCF_003031525.2. Lineage (NCBI taxonomy): Eukaryota > Metazoa > Chordata > Mammalia > Artiodactyla > Phocoenidae > Neophocaena > Neophocaena asiaeorientalis. Next base: position 7,280,422 of record NW_020173068.1, read on the forward strand.
CTGTAGTTGTGGTGCATGGGCTTAGTTGCCCCATGGCATGTGGGATCTTCCCAGACTAGGGCTTGAACACGTGTCCCCTGCATTGGCAAGTGGATTCTTAACTACTGTGCCACCAGGGAACTCCCCAAATAAAATTCTTTAAATGGCTTAGAGGGCCCTACATGCTCTGTTTCTCTTTATCTCCCTGTCTTCACCAAATATTACTCTCCCCTCACACACAGCCCTACAGTCACACTGGCCTTTTTGCTGCTCCCTGAATACGCCAAGCCCGTTACTGCCTCAGCACCTTTGTATTAGCTGCTCCTTCTGCTGGAATGTCAGGCCCCTAGATCTTTCCATGGCTCACTCTCCCCTTCTTCATTCAGGTCTTTGCTCAAATGTTATCGCTTCACAGACCTTCCCAGGTCATCCCCTCTAAACAGTCCCTGCTACTTTCTCCACCCTCATACTCTGCTTTACCCATCTCTCCAAATAGAATGTAAGGCATGGGGCTTCCCTGGTGACGCAGTGGTTAAGAATTTGCCTGCCAATGCAGGGGACACGGGTTCGAGTCCCAGTCTGGGAAGATCCCACATGCCGCAGAGCAACTAAGTCCATGTGCTACAACTACTGAGCATGCACTCTAGAGCCCATGAGCCCATGGCTCTAGAGCCCATGAGCCTAGAGACCATGCTCCACAATAAGCCCGCATACCGCAACAAAGAGTAGCCCCCACTCACCGCAACTAGAGAAAGCCTGCGCACAGTAACGAAGACCCAATGCAGCCAAAAATAAAAATAAATAAATTTATTTTTAAAAATACATTAAAAAAAAGAGGGCTTCCCTGGTGGCGCAGTGGTTAAGAATCTGCCTGCCAATGCAGGGGACTCGGGTTCGAGCCCTGGTCCGGGAGGATCCCACATGCACGGAGCAACTAAGCCCAGACTTCATTTTGATTACCACTATAACCTCAGGGCCTGGCACCTAATAGATGCTCAAAAAATATTTGTCAGGTAAAGTAAAATGATTTTTGAAACATGATATTTTGGTCCCTTTTTGACCCCTAATGATGTCTTAACTTTTTATTATGGAAATTTTCAAAAATATATAAAATAAGTGACTCCAAGGATTTTTCACCTAATACTGCTCCCAGAGCTTATCTTTTTAACTTACTAATGCTCTTTGCTCCAAGACTTCTATTGGCAGAAATAATCTGACATAAAATAACACAAAATAAAACTGACAAGAGTCAAAACTGCACCTATTTAAATGTAAATTATATCTCAATTAAAAAAAAAACTGCACTTATTGGGACATCCCTGGTGGTTAAGACTCTGTGCTCCCAATAGAGAGGGCCCGGGTTTGATCCCTGGTCAGGGAACTAGATCCCTCATGCCGCAACTAAAGATCCCACATGCCACAACTAAAAAAAAAAAAAAATCCTGCATGCCACAACGAAGATCTCACACGCGGCAACAAAGATCCTGCATGCCACAACTAAGACCCACCTCAGCCAGATATATAAATAAATAAATAAAAACTGCACTTATTAACATTTGCTATTGATTAAAAATTGACAGAAGAGGGGCTTTCCTGGTGGCGCAGTGGTTGAGAGTCCGCCTCTCAATGCAGGGGACACGGGTTCGAAATCTTCTTGACAAGACTTAGATCCACAAAATTGGATTCAGGGAAATTAGATCTGGTAGAAATAATAGCACCCCCACACACCCACACACACACAGATCACACTGGATAAAGCTATAAGAAGTGAAATACAGGGACTTCCTTGGCGGTCCAGTGGTTAAGACTCTGTGCTTCCACTGCAGGGGGCACGGGTTCAATCCCTGGTTGGGGAACTAAGATCCCGCATGCCATGCAGCCAAAAGAGAAAAAAAAAATTTTTAATAAATAATAATGCTGTTTTTTTAAAAAGATGAAATATGATTTGAACAGATCTTTCATTGAAAGTTCCCTGACAAAGAATAATTTTAGTAATAAAATAATTTCAGTAAAGTGAAAATGGAAAGAGTTTAATTGCACCTTATAGACAATCAAGCAAGGAATTAAATTGGATTAAAGTTTATTGCTCTTTTGGAGACATAGAGAATGTAGACAGAGAAGAGAGCCTTACAGTGAAGCCCTAAGACATACCCATATGAACATTTGGAACACTCAGAGGTAAAGAAGATAGAGAGCAAGCAAAAGAGATGAGAAGGAATGGCCAGGGAAGCCGAAGGAAAACCAAGGGTATGGAAATCAACACCAGAGTCTTTCAAGAAGGAGGGTGGGGTCAACTGTGTCCACTGATACTGAAAGGTTGAGTAAGATGAGGACAGAAAAGTGACCAACAACCAAGTCCTTGGCTGAGCCCTCCTCTTTGACCCTCCCTCTAAATGCTGGAGCTTGCCAGATCCTTAGATTTGTTTGCTTGTTTGGGGTTTTTTTGGCCTCGCCGAGCAGCATGTGGACCAGGGATCGAATCCAGGCCCCCTGCCTTGGAAGTGCAGAATCTTAACCACTGGACCACCAAGGAAGGAAGTCCAGATTTTTCCTTTTTTTTTTTTTTTGTTCCCTAGGTGATCTTATCCAATCCCATCTACATATTAACACCCCGCAATTTTACATTTCTAGCCCTGAACTCTCCCCAGAGCTCAACTCCTATAGCTAACAGCCTGGCAGACATATCCATTTAGAAGTCTAACAAGCATATATCTCAAAGTTAACATGTCCAGGGACTTCCCTGGTGGCTCAGTGGTTAAGAATCCGCCTGTCAGTGCAGGGGACATGGGTTCGAGCCCTGGTCCGAGCAGATCCCACATGCCGCAGAAGAACTAAGCCCATGCACCACAACTACGGAGCCTGTGCTCTAGAGTCCGTGAGCCACAACTACTGAGCCTGAGTGCCACAACTACTGAAGCCCGCGTGCCTAGAGCCCGTGCTCTGCAGCAAGAGAAGCCACCCAATGAGAAGCCCGGGAACCGCAACAAAGAGTAGCCTCCGCTTGCCGCGACTAGAGAAAAGCCTGCGCGCAGCAACAAAGACCCAAGGCAGCCAAAAATAAAAATAAATTAAAAAAAAAAAAAGTTAACATGTCCAAAAAGGGGCTTCTGATATCCCCTCCACTCCCATCAGAACTTCTCCTTCTCTTGTTTTCCATAGCTCAGTAAATAGCACCATCTACATAGCTGTGCAAGTCAAAATCTTGGGAGTCATTCATGACTCTTCTCTGCACATTTTCCTCCTCCCCTAAGCCTATTCATTAGCCAGTCCTGAGGTGTCACTTCCAAAGTCTCAACTGCTCTTGAATTCATTCCCGTCACCCTGTATCCACTGCAACCACCCTAGATTCATTTCATCATTATTGGTCACCTGAATTATTACAATGCCCTCTATAGTACTCTCTCTGCTTCCTCTCATATCATCCCTCCCACACTGATCCTTTTTAAGGATAAATTAGAGCATATCCCTTCTCTTTTCAAAACCTTCAGTGGCTCCTCATTTCACTCAAAGAAGAAGCCAAGGCCGCTACAATGGCCTACGTGACTCCCACATGCCTCTCCCCACTATCATCCTCCTTTCCCCCCACACCCTCCAGCCTCAGCTACTCTGTTCACTCTGCTGCACTCACACTGGTCCCTTGCTCTTCCTCAAACACACCAGGCATGCTTCACCTCAGGGCCTTTGCATATGCTGTCCTTGCTGCCTGGAACACCCTTACAGACATGGCTTGCTCCTTCATCTTCTTAATGTCAACATCACCATGGCCTCCCCTTGCCACCTTTTCTAAAATTGCAATGTCTCTCTGAAATACTTCCTTGCTTTATTTTCTCCCTAACACTATCCTTATCATACTTCTTATATTTCTGCCTTGTTGTTTACATGTTTATTATCTGTGTCTCCATTCAGCCTCCACCCCCACAAGAATGTAAGTTCCAGAAATCTTTGTGGACAAGAATGCTTATTCACTGTTATTCTTGTGCCTAAAACAGTGTCTGGCATAGTCAGTCTTATAAATATTAGTGAGTAAATGGATAAACAATGCTTTTGAGAAGAGGATCAGAAAAACACTGAAGTACCTGGAGCAGGTTATGGAATCCAGGGCAGTGAAGGTCAAAGATGGAAGTGACTAGAACAAATATGTGTGGTTATAGTTATGACCTGGTAACTAGGGACCAGTTGATGCTGCAGGAGAGAAAGTGGACAATTGCAGAGCTAATTCTTCCAGTAGGTGAGAGGAGATGAAATCAGGATCACAGCTGTGGCTTTGGGAGGAGGTCACCTCCTCTGCTGTAGCAGGAAAAGAAGGAGAGCAGATGGTTGCAGAAGCTGGCAAGGCAGTAGACTGGATGGAGGAAGGTGAGGCTTCTATTTTCTCCATGAAGTAGGAAAGGAAGTCATTAGCTGGAAGGAGTGTGGAGGAACAGAGCAGGGGAATCTGAGGAGAGGGGGAAATGCATAAGCCTATAGGAGCTCGGCAAAGGGAGTTTATTGGAGGGGAGTGGCCTAACCCCCAATAATTTCTATCAAGTTCCCTCAACAATCATCTCCTCATTCTTCTGTACAGTGCTGAGCAAACGCAGTTTCCAGAGCCCTTGGGTCCAGACAGCCATCTGAGTTTCCCTCACCCTGGAGTTGGCAGCAAGGAGGGGGAGGCTCTCAGCTCACCTGCTCCCAGCCACCAGCTCTTCCAGTGCCTGCTTCAGCCGTGTGCAGGTTCCGGAAGTGGGGTTGCGCTGCAGACTTTCAACCTCCTGCAGCCCCCGGTCCTGCGGCACCAGGTGAGAAGGTCAGACTCCGACCTCTTTTACACCACACCCTCATCCCGAGGCCCCGCCCACTCACAACTGCACCTCTTGGCCCCACCCTTTGACTCCAACTTGTTCTCTGTTCAGTTTTTCAAGCCCTCTGCTGGCTCCGCACCTTTCTAAGCAGAGCTAGGTCGCGAGGATGGGGTTTGCAGTCGGGGGCGGGACCCAGGGCAGAGAGGGCCCAGGCAGAGGCTGCACGCGTCGGCCAGATGCGCTCACCCGCCCCGCCCGGATGCGAGATCTGCCTCAGGTCCAGCAAGTGCGTGGCGAGGGGCCACATCGACCAGGGGCGCGTCGTCCCGTAGCTGCAGACGAAGGCGGCGCATCAGCGGCGGCAAGAGCTCCACGAAGCTCAGCTGCTCGTTCCACTCGGGCGCCGTCGCCTCGCCGCGCAACGACGTCTCACCCTGAGCGCGGCGGCGAAGACAGGCGGAGAGGGGTCAGCGCGGATCAGGGCCTAGGCTTCCGCCGAGTGAGGACGGGAGGGACTTACCTGCTGCCCCAGGAAAGACACCCGCACATAGGGGTCCATGAGGACGCGCTGGTCGTGCAGGGCGCAGACCAGGCTGCCCAGCAGGCCGGGGCGCAGCGCCGGAAGCCCCTCGGCGCGGTACACACGCACTCGCAGCCGCGCCCACGGCCTCTCCGCTGCCACCCGACGCGGCAGCAGCAGGTTCCTAAGGGAGCCGGGCGCTGAGGGTCCCAGAAGCCCGAGGCTCGGCCCCTCCCCGTCTCCGCATCCCGGAGGCCACGCCCCGTCCTAGTCTCCCCTCCCCATCTCACCCCAGCTCGCTTCTCGATGTCCGAACTGTGGCCAGGGCCCGGGGGTGGCAGCGGAGGGGCCGGGTCCCCACGCGCCCTCACGGACAAAGTGACCTTGACGAACCCTTTGGTCCCGGCGCGTGTATCCCGGGAGTCGTGCAGAGAAGCCCATTTCTGATAGAAGTGGCCATATGGGGACGGAGGAGCAGACCAGGGGTCAGGGGAGACCGGTGAGATGCGCAGGGTGGTCGTGGGGCTGCGATCCGAGTGCTGGACAACGGCCGGGGTTCAAGTCCAGCTCAGGAAGGAGGAACGGCAGTGCGTGGAGGTCAGACGTCGGAAGAGATTGCTGTCTCACAAGTTAGTACACTGGGCTCAGGGCCCAGAGGTTCAGCTTCCCTTGTCCGTGCAGAGGAGTCTCAGTGAGGGGAGGGTTCAGTACCTGGCTGGTCGAAGATAATGCCCAGGTCCATCCTGAAGGTGCCTATCCGGGTGGCCATAAAGGGGAGGGTCTACGAATGGAAAGCCTGGGGAAAGGTGGCGTTAGTCCTGGAGCTTCGGCATCTCCCCTTCTCTGACGGAAACCTCTCACCCCTACCCACCTCACCGTGATCTCAAGCTGCAAGTCCTGGAGGTGAAGCCGGGTCTCATGAAATTCAAACAAGAAGTACTGGGTTGAAGTGGGGAAGCGAGAGAAGTGAGAGAAGGTTATACATGAAGGGTTCACTCCAGGTGGTCCCTGCCTCTGGCAAAGAGAACGCTCTCCTTCCCCACCCTTCCTCACCACCACCGCCCGCAACTCGGAGACCACACCTCTTTGCACCCTTTCCCGCAAAGAGCCCTTAGCTTCAGGCCCGCCAATAGGCTCGCTTCCACCTAGGCTACGCCCCCTCCACACAGTTCTTATCCTGGGTCCCGCCCATTCCCTCAGGCTCCCCCTTCCTTGGTTGCACCCACTTCGTTGAAGAAGGGGCAATTTGTCCCGCGCTGCGTGGCGGTCACTCGGCGTTGCTCCCCAACGCGCACGGCCACATAGGGATTAATGTTGACTCCCACCAGCTTCCGGGCCTCCAGCACCGTGACCCCCACCTAAAGGATGGGGAAGGAGGAGAAAAGGAAGCTAAGCCTGCCTTGGTACGAGGGAAGAACGGGTGTGGGGGGCGGGTGGTATTCCCCAAGGGTTCAGGCCTGGAGGGGGAGCGGTACCTGGAAGATCTGGGCCCTGGATACCTGGAAGGGATCCCCGCGGGCCAGGCCCCGAGCTCGGCGGCGGAGAGGCTTACAGTCAGCTCTCACTTCACTTCCTCCTCTCCACCCCGCCGTCCACACACACACCCTTGCTTGGCGCCGGCGATAAGATCTCTCCCTCTGAAGATTCTGAGTCCTTCTAGCCTTATCTTGCCTCCATCTCAGTCCTACACTCAGAATTTGACTCATTCCTGGAGCCCTAAAACCATGCATTCATTCAACAAAGATTGAATGAGCACCTTCTATGTACCAACACTGTTCTAGGCACCGGAACACTGCAGTGAACAAAGGAGGCAACATTCCTTGCCCTCAACAGGATTTCATCACTTTCATGGGTTCCAGAGGCCATGTGTGAGCCAGTGTAACTGTGTGTGAACGTAGCAGTGTCTATGCCTAGGAATGAATGACCCTTGACCCCAGGATATCCACTCCCCCACCCATACCCTGAGACCATGTGTTTGTGAGGGTGGACAGGCACAGGCCTGCATGTATGAGCAAGTGAGGTTGACACACTGCTAGGCTATGGGAGCAGGTGCTCAGTGGGTACAAGTTACCTCTTGAGGGGGCTGAACGCGATGCCAGAAAGCTCCACATCAGGCTTGTCATCCAGCTCCAGCTCCAGCTTGTTGTCCTCATCGCCCTGCTGACCTACTCCTCAAGCTAGCCTGCGGCCCAATGCCACTGCCCACCGCTCCAGCCGGGCCTCCCCAGGCCTCACAGGAAAGGCCATCAAGGAACACGTCTTGGACTTATCACCCATCTCTGGGCACCCATCTCTGACTTCCCTGACTCTAGGACCCACCCCTGCCCCTTGGTCTGACCCCCTAACCTGGGAAACCTCTAGTTCCAGGATTGACCCCTGATTCTAAGACTGACTTCTCACCCTGGAATTGGTCCAGTACTGATCCCAGACCCAGGGACTGACCCCACATCACTGGCTCCCAATCCCAAGACCAACCCTGTAATCCCAGGTCATCCCCACATACTTACTCCAGCTCCTGGAAGCCCACATTGGGAATGATCAGCTCTGAGCTGGGAGAAGGAGAAATGACAGGAGAGGGCCATGCCTGACTACAGAGCTACAACCTGGGCAGCACGGGTCCAAGGGTCACCATATCCAGCAGATCCACAGTGGAATTGGGTACCACTTCTCTCTTACCAAAGCCTGCCTGGGCCTTGGTTAGGTGGGTGGGAGGGTTACCTGTCCCGAATGGGTGCTCCAAAGTCCTCTTCTGCCCAGGCTCCAGTTTCACCCTCTGGGGGCTGGTACTTCAGGTCAAATTCCACCTGGACCTAAAACCAGATACACAGTAGGCCTTGGGCCCCTCAAACTACCCTGATACTAAGAAAAGCCCAAAGACAATGCCTTTTACTCCACCTATAAACAGAGACCCTCCTGGCCTGCATCTCTGATGACTTGTGGTTCCTCTATGATCATTAATAAGAGTGAGTACTCATAAGCTATCAAGGGTTTCCCTGGTGGCGCAGTGGTTGAGACCTCGCCTGCCGATGCAGGGGACATGGGTTCGTGCCCCGGTCCGGGAAGATCCCACATGCCGCGAAGCGGCTGGGCCCGTGAGCCATGGCCGCTGAGCCTGCGCGTCTGGAGCCTGTGCTCCACAGCAGGAGAGGCCCACGTACCACAAAAAAAAAAAAAAAAAAAAAAACATAAGCTATCAAGAGCTTACCTGATGCAAGTAACCTCTTTAAGGGGGCCAACACAATTCCAAAATTCTCTCATCGCTCTTGGAAATCCATTAGTGTGGCCTTCACAGCTCTGCGTGATCTGGCCCCTGCCAACATTTCCAGTCCCATCCCTTATGGGGTCTGCTCCTGCCCTGCACCCTGGTTATGCCCTCTCAGGGCGCTGGGCTTTTGCATATGCTGGTTCTTCCACCTGCAACATTCTCTCCTCCCTACCCTATCACCTATCGTATCCTTCAATTCCAAGCTCAAACACTACTTCCTCAGGGAACCTTTTCTGAACCCCAAATAGGTCACATCCCTCTGTTATACATTCTCCCAGCCCCCTACCAGCTCTTTTGTAACACCAATCGGTGTCAATTTTACATTTATTTTTGTGAATATTTGTTTAATGTTTGCCTCTCTCTTCAGATACGGAGCTCTAAGAGGGCAAGTCCTTATCAGGTTTTGTTCACCACTCAATCGTCATTGCTCAGCACTGCACTTGGCTTATAATCAGAGCTTATAATCAGAGCTCAGCGAATGACAACAGACTGAATGAAAAGCTGGACATTTTGTACAACTCCACATAAGGTAAGTGAGGAAACAACCTAGATAAGCTGAATAACTTGTCCAAGTTCTCAGCTGGGAAGTGGTGGACTTGAGATTTGAACCCAGGTTCATTTCTACCAGGCTCTACTGCCCCTCCATGAAACACCAGGAGAATCCAGCCAGGTTCATCTTTGTCCCCTACAGCAGCTGCGCCTGGTACAGGGTCAGGGAGCAGCACGGAGCTCCTTATCTTCCCTTGCCACACAACTCTGGCCCTCAGAGCTGAACCCGAATCTTGGCCTGGGGGCTGTAATGAAAGGCGCCCTGGCTCAGGGGCCTTGTTACCACTCCTGTCTGGGTCTGGGTTTCCCCCCGGAGAAACGGAACCCTCTGTCTAGAGGGACACTCAGGCTTAGGGGTGGCAGGCTGGGGGCTGACGGAACTCACTGGGGACACGCGCAGATTCTCATCCACTAGGGCCTCCTGAAGCACCAAATGCCCTGCAGTCTGTAGCTGCTGCAGGGATATCACCAGCGTCCCCAGAGACCTGGGGGTGTGGCATGAAGCAGAAGAATGACCCAGGAGAATGGTCACAAGCCACCCCCTACCCCTACTTGCATCCTTGGCTCCCCAGGCCTGCTCACCTGGGGCTGAACACAAGGCTGCAGTTGACCACCTGTACAGACAGTCACTCCCCAGCCAGTGGAGCCTCATAGTGTGGCCAACGGAACAGCTGGGAATTGGAGGAACCATGTGACACCCAATGCTGGGCTGACACTGACCCCTAATCCAGAGTCTGAAATAGGAGCCAACCCTAAAAACTGAGAGCTAACTCTATGACTGATCTCCTAAACCTGGAACCAACCCTCCTAAACTAGCGCTGATCTGGGGCTAACTACCAATCAAGAACTAATCCCCCCCAGTCTTGATTCTGACTTGCCCAAACTGAGTCTAACCTCTTTAGCCGGAAATCAACCCCACCTCCTGAGACTATACCTCCCAAAGCCAGGAATAAACCTCCCAAACCAAGGATGGACTCATATGGGGCACAGATCAGCTTCTCCCCATCCAGAATCCAACCCCACTGACCTCACCGATATCTGCTTCTTGACCACAGTGAATTCTCCTTGTCTTCTGGATAAAACCTGCTCAGAATTGAATCTAGTTATTTATCAGCTCCTCCCCACGCACACAAAAAAATCATCCCTCCATTCACTCTTGGCCCAGGGTCTAATCCCCCTGGACTCACCCTTAAAGAGACATAGAAGATAGGGAGGGAGGGAAGCAGAGAGCTGGAGACATTGGACTTGGGGAGAAAGGGGACAGGCTGTAGAGATGCCTAGGGATGGGGTGGGGGGCCTGGGGAATGGAGGAACTGGAGCTCTCCAGTTCCAAAAATTCTCAGAGCACCCCTGCAAACCTCACCTCGAAAGCTGAGCCTCACCTGTAGGTCATAGGTGCCCGGCAGCCCTGTCAGTCGCCGCACACACACGGTCAGAGCCATTGTCCCAGGGCCAATGGCTCTGCCTCTGCCTGCTTGCCCTCCTGCCCACCTGCCCACCCACCTGAATCGCCTCTGACTCACTGGACTCACCCAGCAGGTTCAGCAATCCCTGCCCTTTAGTCAAACACAAAATCAGCAGGCCTGGGGGTCACGGGTAGGGAGGAAGTGGGAAGACAGAGAGATAGGGGTAAGGTCCCTGTGGTCAGCTCAGTCCTCCCTGCCTGCACCAGCTTCAGCCTCCTTCCTGCCTCCTTGTAGGGTGGGAGCTGCGACAGGGTGGGGATGGAGGCAAGGGGAGAGGGCCAGACCCCAGGCTGGTCTCTGCTAGCCTGTGAGGACTCAAGGACATGGGACCTCATGTTGTTCCTTGTTCACTTCACTGTCCTCAGGGTCTGGCACATTGCAAACCCTCAAAACACGGCCCGAATGGATGTATTAATAAATGAATCCCCTAGCTCCCAGCATTAGCATGGAGGCACTCAACACATTTATTGAATTAATGAGTGACTGAATGTGTGTCCCTAGCTTGTACATAGCAGGTATTCAAAACACTTCTTAACCAAAAGCTAGAGGTCCTTCATTTGGGGTTTACTGGTGGTTTACTGGTGAGTACTGAACTCCAGGGCAGGATTTTGGAATTCTAATCTTTGGTCTCAGGAAAATCCTTTCCCCTCTCTGGACCTATTTGCCTAGCTGTGTAATATGCACAGGATGAACTGCACTGCTTTTCAAAGTATGGTCCCTAATCAGGATCACACATGTGGTTGTTAAAAATGCACATTTTGGGCTTCCCTGGTGGCACAGTGGTTAAGAATCCGCCTGCCAATGCAGGGGACGTGGGTTCGAGCCCTGGTCTGGGAAGATCCCACATGCCGCAGAGCAACTAAGCCCATGTGCCACAACTACTGAACCTGTGCTCTAGAGCCTGTGAGCCACAACTACTGAGCCCACGTGCCACAACTAATGAAGCCCGCGCGCCTAGAGCTCGTGCTCCGCAACGAGAGAAGCCACCGCAATGAGAGGCCTGCGCACCGCAATGAAGAGTAGCCCCCGCTCGCTGCAACTAGAAAAAAGAAAGCCCGTGTGCAGCAACAAAGACCCAACGCAGCCAAAAATAAATAATTAATTTTTTAAAAAATGCACATTCTGGGACATCCCTGGTGGTCCAGTGGTAAAGAATCCACCTTACAATGCAGGGGATGTGGGTTCGATGCCTGGTCGGGGAACTAAGATCCCACATGCCTCCGGGCAATTAAGCCCACATGCCACAACTACTGAGCTCGCGAGCCTCAACTAGAGAAGAGAAAACCCTCGTACCACAACTAGAGGGGAGCCCGCGCACCGCAAGGAAGAGCCTGTATGCCACAACTGAGACCTGACACATCCAAAAATAAATAAAATATATAAATAATAAATAAATCTTTAAAAAAATATACATGAAAATTCCTGCACCCACTCTAGAAATGCTAAGGTAATATCTCAAGGTGTGCCTGGGAACCTGAATTTCTATAAGCTGCACTGGTACTGTCCTGTTGCACAGCAGGAGTTTGGGAACATCTGGTCTCTTGGCTGTGATCATGTGTGATTCCTCATTCCCTTCTAGGTGACTCAGATGGTCTGATTGTGGGTATGGAGATTGGTGGGTACTGAATTCTCACCCCACAGACCCCTGGTGAATATGGGTCTGGGAGAGGAACCCACAGATCCCTGAGGTCAGAGTTCTCTGGCCTAATGACTAGGATGAGAGGAGGGGCCTGATGGGTTGTAGAGCAAAAGAGACTAAGAAACTAAAAAGACTTTATTGAGAAGTGCTGTGGGTGATCCCTTGCTCCTTAACATTTATTCATTCACAGATATTTGAGCACCTACTACATGCTAGGCCTATCTAGGCGCTGGAGGATACAGTAGTGAACAAAACAAAAATCCCTGCCTTCATAAAGTTTACTGCTGTACTGGGAGTAACAGTTATGGAAAGAGAGGAAGAAAGGAAAGAAAAAAGAAAGAAAGAAAGAAAGAAAGAAAGAAAGAAAGAAAGAAAGAAAGAAAGAAAGAGGAAGGAAGGAAGGAAGGAAGGAAGGAAGAAAGAAAGAAAGAAAAAGAAAACACATAGCATGTCAGTAATAAGTGCTAAGGAGAAAAACAAAGCAGGAAGGGGGACAGAAATTCTTTTACGCAGAGTGTAGTTTTGGACGGGGTGTTCTGGGAAGTGCTGTGATGTCACTGCTTGCTTTAACCTGGGAAAGAATAAGAGACACTGCCAAGGCTCCCCAGTGACGTCACGACTAGCTCTGTGACTCCACACCAGAGCGTTCGGCGGAGACCCTGGTCTCCTCTATGAAGTCAGCAGCCAGGCCCAGATATAGGGGAGAGGGTTGGGTCAGGCCGCCGGGCACGCTGGCTGCACGCAGAGTCCTTGGGGTACCGGCGGCGCGCACCTGCTGAGGGAGGGCCGAGGGCCTTGGCGGCTCAGGCGGTGATTTTGGCGTCCGTGAGGGGGGCAGCCCGGGGTCAGGATGCAGCGAAGCCCCCGCCCGGGCTCTGCCGCGTTCCCGCACAAGCACACGACCAACTTCTACAGCGACAACAGCAACAGCTCTATGAGCGTCACCTCGGGGGACAGCTGCGGGCACCGGTCAGCTGGGCCGGAGCCCGGGGAGCCCGAGGGCAGAAGAGCCCGGGGCTCTAGCTGCGGTGAGCCCGCCATGAGCGCTGGAGTGCCCGGAAGAACCACAAGGGCTGAAAGCTCTCGGCTGAAGCCGGCGCCTCGGAGCCACAGTGGGCCGACCGCCTGTGGCGCGGCAACCGTGAGGGGCGGGGCCTCGGGTGCGGGCGGGGTCGAAACCGGGTGAGAGGAGGGAGTGGGTGGGGCCTAAGGGGTGGGGCTTGGCGCGGAAGCGGGATAAAACTATCTGGGCGCCTCCTAAGGGGCGGGACCTGTAGGGTGAAAAGAGGAGGTACTAGATAAGATGCCCCAAAGGGGGCCCTCGGTGTGGTGGACTGTCCTGGGGAGGGGCGGGGAAAGTCCTGTGATTGGGCACCACTGAGGAGGCGCGGCCTCGGTGTTAGCGTGAGTTGGCTACCAGGGAAATGGGGCCGTATCAAGACCTAAGGCTGGGGGCGGGGCCACCGTTTGGGAGGTGGGACCACGGCTAGACTGAGCTTTCTGGGCGCGGGGGCGTCAGAGTGCTGCGAGAGACCCGGGATGCGGCTGCATTGGGACCAAAGCCTCTGAGGCTGCTCTGCTTCTGGGCTGGGGAACCTGCGGCCAGGTGCCGGGGAAACAGCGGGCCTGCGGTGCGCAAGGCCTCAATGGAGCCCCTTGGGCTCCCGCAGAACCGGCTGGCTCTCCCGGTGTCCCTGAGGAGCAGCTCGACCTCTCGACTCTGGATCTGAGGCAGGAGATACCTCCCCCGCGAGTGTCCAAGAGCTTCCTGAGTACGGGCCAGGCCAGCCCAGCCCAGATCCCCTCTGACCCTCTGGCCCCCCTCTCCGAATTCCATTTCTCACCTCTGGGGCCCTGTTTTCAGTTCTGAGCCCCCAGCCCGTGTCTGATTCTCCAGCTCTTTCTCTGAGCCCGATCCATCTGCCCTGAGAATGAGAATCCAAATCATTCTCCTCACCCGCATCTAATTCTCCTAGCCCACACCGCTGTTCCTGAGTCCCTATCCCCGAGCCCCCTTCCTAAGCCCCTTCTGAACCTCGAACACCACGCTCTGTGAGCCCCTCACCTCTCCCCCTCCCTAAGCCTAGTCCCTTCTCTGAGCCCCCTCTCTTCTCCTCAGGCCCACTCTTCCAGGTGCTGAGAGTGTTGTTATCCCTGGTAGGAGGTGTGCTGGTCAGTGTGTACAGGTCAGAGGGAAGGAAAGGGGAGCCCCAGGGGCTGCTCCTTGAGGGGGTGGGGAGCAGGGCCAGACCCCGCTGCGGCTTGAGCCGATTCACACCTGTGTTCACAGGAGCTGGGTCTAGGACACTGGGGTGGGGTCCGTGGGGTTCGCTAGGGTATCGGGGCCTCAGCCTCCCTCCGGTTCTTTAGGGAGGTCTGTTCCATCCGCTTCCTGCTCACGGCTGTGTCACTGCTGAGCCTCTTTCTGGCAGGTGAGAGGGCGGTGAATTCCCTAGGCCCTAGCCCTGGCTGCTTTGGAGGCAAACGTGGTACATTTTCTCCTGTACCCTTCAGCCCACTCAGTCTCTTCAGAGGCTCACAGATCCTCACAGTCCCCTTCAGAGCCTTCTAGTCCCCCCCTCAGACTCAGCCCCTTCAAGCCTCTTCTCTCCCCACTGTCCCCTTTATGCCAGGGAAACCCTCTCCCTTCTCTTCCCCTGAGACCAGCCCCCTCTTTCTCCAGCACTCTGGTGGGGACTCCGGTACCTGGCCCCTCCTTTGGAGAATGTGAGTCGGGGAGACTGTCCCGGGGTGGGTGGTTGGCAGGCTGTGAACCTGCAGGTTGTGTGGAGTCCCCTGGGCCGCTGGGAGCAGGGCAGTGCTGGAAGCTATAACCCTAAGGAAAGGCTGGATATAAACAGGAGATTTCTGAAGGATTGTGCCCAGAGGTGCTTGAGGGTCTGTCTCTGAGAGGTCCTGGAAGGGCAGGGCAGGGGGGCAGGGGTTGGCAGTCCTCAGAAGCAAGGCCCTTTGAGTCTGGCCTCCCACACTGAGGTGGGAACGGAGGTGGGTGGGAGCTCAGCAGCACGGTATTTTGTCCCTCCCTCCTCCCTCCAACAGGAACCTAAGGAGATACTGACTCTAAGGTGAGAGAGGGCACCTGGGGTGGGGAGTTGGGGGCCTCAAAGGTGCTGAAGTGTCCAGGGGGACAGGGAGCCAACTGCACCGTGCCAACCTTCTGTCTGCAGCGAATACCACGAGCGTGTGCGCTCCCAGGGGCAGCAGCTGCAGCAGCTCCGGGCTGAGCTGGTTAAACTCCACAAGGAGGTGTCCAGCGTTCGCGCAGCCAACAGCGAGGTGAGCCCCGCAGACTCATCCTGTTCTCAGAACCAGGTCCAGGAGCTCGGGCCCCAGGAGCCTGGCCCCGTGGCTCTGCCCATTGCACAGTCCCGGCGCACCTTGCAGCTCCGCTCCCTGGGTCCTGAGCCTTAAGGCCCTGCCTAGAGCCCCGCCTTTGGAATTTCTCCCGGGGCCCACAAAGTCTATCCCCGGAGAACTCTGCCCCACTATAAAAGCTACCCGCAAGCCCCGCCCCTCCAGGCCCCGCCCTCTCTCTTTTCAGAGAGTGGCCAAACTCGTATTCCAGAGGCTGAGTGAGGACTTTGTGCGGAAACCCGACTATGCGCTGAGCTCTGTGGGTAAGACTCAGAGACACAGACAGAACTATGCACATGACTGGCTCCAGGAGACCAACCTCAAACAGACCCTGCCCCAGCTGTCAGTCAGGCCTAGGAGCCCCTGAGTGTTTGCTTCTCCCGGCTCCAGGAGCCTCCATCGACCTAGAGAAGACGTCCCCCGACTACGAGGATGCGAACACTGCCTACTTCTGGAATCGCTTCAGCTTCTGGAACTATGCGCGACCGCCCATGGTTATCCTGGAGGTGGGCCTGGAACCTAGATCGCTGAACGGGGCGGGACTCTGGGAAAAGGACCCCCGCAGCTCCCCTGGGGTGGGACCTGACTGAACTGAGGGCGTGGCGCCAGGCGGGGCCCTGCTGGGCAGAAGTCCTGGAGGCAGGGCCTGGCTTGTTTGGGGTGAGGCTTTGGGTGAGGCCGAGGACAACGTGATACTGGAGAGACCTGGCCCTGCTAAGTACTGGGGCCCTGGGTGGACACCGGGCTGGGGTTGGAGGACTGGGCGGGGCCCATAATGGGGTCAACCTGTCCTGTGGTTCTGATGGACTGTGTGTCTGTCTGCCCGCCTGCAGCCAGATGTGTTCCCTGGGAATTGCTGGGCTTTTGAGGGCGACCAGGGCCAGGTGGTGATCCAGTTGCCGGGTCGTGTGCAGCTGAGCGACGTCACTCTGCAGCATCCACCGCCCAGCGTGGCACACACCCGGGGAGCCAAGAGCGCCCCTCGTGACTTCGCAGTCTATGTAAGTGGGGCTGAGGCCAAGGAGGTGGGGGATTTTTGCCTAAAGAGCACAAGGCAGTCATGAAAACTGAGACTACTGAGTCTTTGCTCGCTCATCCATAAAATGGAGATACTACCACTTGCCTCTCAAGGCTGCTGCAGGTTATAATTATAACCATATTCAAATATTAGTTATGGTTTATTGAGTGCTTACTCTGTGCAGAGTACTTTACATGGATTATATATCCTTGCATCCACACAACAACCTATGAAGTGCAAGTGGTCGAACTAAAATTTGCAACTTGATTTCTTTGAGCCCACATTCCACACTATACTATCCTAACACCAAAAAATAAATGAGAGTATGCATACAGATACTGAACAGAATTGGTGCTAAACAGTTACTCTCCCTCCTCCACCTGTGCCTCACTGTTCCTCCACTCATTCTTCACTTACTAGGGCCTCCAGGTTGATGATGAGACTGAAGTTTTCTTGGGGAAATTCACCTTCGATGTGGAGAAATCTGAGATTCAGACTTTCCACCTAGAGGTATGTTTGTCTCACAGTGAAGGAATATTGGGGAGGAAGGCAGTCCTTGGGAGACCAGGCCTTGGCATGATCCATTTGTCTCCCCAGAATGACCCCCCAGCTGCCTTTCCCAAGGTGAAGATCCAGATTCTAAGCAACTGGGGCCACCCCCATTTCACATGCTTGTATCGAGTCCGAGCCCACGGCATTCAAACCTCAGAGGGGGCAGGGGACAGTGCCACAGGGGGGGCCCATTAAACATGCTGATTGTTGGAGTAGAGTGGAGGTCTATGCTGAAAGAAGCTGGATCAGTGCTGGGAGGGCTACTGCAGGAAGAGGGGTGTGTGGCGCTCTAGTTGCCTTTGGTATATAAACATGGTTGGGGCGTCTACCAAAACGCCCTCTTTGAGGGCGCAGCAGTAGATGACGTTTATGGAGTGTTTACCATGTGCACCAGACAGTACTCTGGACGTTACATGCCTTACCCTAACTAATCTTCACAGCCACAGAGGCAGAAGCCACTCAGGTCAGGAAAGTTGCTCAAGGTCACACAGCTAATGAGCTTAAACACAGCAGGACCCCAAGCCTACCGCCCTCTTGCAGAGCTGCCAGTCAGCATGAAGCCATGCTTGTGCACCTCAATTCTCACCCCAACTCTTGCTAGGTGCAGGTGGAGGAGGAACTACCCCTTCAGGTAAAAACTAGGGAGACTTGAGAACCTCTAGGAAGCATCTGAGTCAGAGTTGATGCAGGCCTGGTCGCCTTTACTCAGGTTGTCTTTACTGGGACCTGAGTGCACGACTATGCTAGGCACAGTACAGGTGGTCTAGTATTTACCAGTCCCTGCCCTCAAGGAGCCTCATAGGGGAGAGACGATGCTCCAGAAAATGGGAGAATCCATTGATCCAACAACTCTTCACTCTAAGGGTCAAAAGTAGAATGGGAGGGAAAAAGAGGGAGGAGACGAACATTAAAGGGTTAATGAGTTCTACCCAGGCCAAGAGGAGAAAAGGAAAACAAGTGTGAACAAAGAAACACGCAACATCTTGACCATTAGGATCCTTTGTAGTGTGTTCATGTTTTGGAAGAATATATAGACTATTAACAGTGGTTACACCTCTAGAAAGTGGAATGCATGAGTATGTGGGGGGAGTGGAACATGCATCCATCTGTTTAAATTTTGGGGTTATTACTCTTAAAGCCTAAGGTTTTCTAACTAATGAACTAATACAGCTTTTCTAGAGGGCAACTTCATAGTAAGTACCAAAAGCCTTAAATTTTTTTTGCGGTACGCCGGCCTCTCACTGTTGTGGCCTCTCCCGTTGCGGAGCACAGGCTCCGGACGTGCAGGCTCAGCAGCCATGGTTCACGGGCCTAGCCGCTCCGCGGCATGTGGGATCTTCCCAGACCGGGGCACGAACCTGTGTCCCCTGCATCGGCAGGCGGACTCTCAACCACTGCGCCACCAGGGAAGCCCCAAGCCTTAAATTTTTTTATACTTTTTAATCACTGCAATTCCACTTCTAAGCATGGATCCAAAGGATACCTAGGTATAATCTAAGTTAATACTTTAAGGATGTCCATCCTACTGTTGTTCATGAAGGAAAAAAATGGAAATAGTATCTAAGAAGACAAAGTACACTACAAAACTAATATGGAGACAATAGAAATGGTAATATAAGGGAATGTTTAATGTCATGAAAAGTAAATAATGATATATGAATAATTTCTTAAAAAGCAAGCTAGGTTGGTATACATAAAAATTTTTAATTTCCATATCCGAAGAGTTACATAGACCAAAAGATACTATAACTGAAAAGACAATAGCCTTGGAGGAAATATTTTCAACATGTATTAATAACTGAATGTAACAGAATAAGGGCTATAAGGACAACAACAACAATCTATAAAAAGGCTGTTCAGAAGAAATACAATCGACAAATAAACATATAAAATGATACCTAGCCTTCATAAATAAATTCAAACTAAAAATGAGATTTTTTTTGCCTGTCAGATTAACAAAATGGGTAAAAAATTGTTATGAAAGGCAATTTATAATATCTATTAAAATGTTAAATATTCCTATCTTTTGAGCATTTTCACTTGTAGGAATAAATCCTTCAGAAACATTCCTGTAAATGCACAGATAAATGTAGAAGGATATTCCTTACAGCACTGTTTGTTATAACAGAAGAAAACTAGAAGGGACCCAAATCTTGATAAATTAGGGATTGGCTAAATAAGCTATAGTACACTCATACACAAGCATTAGAAAAAATGAGGTCAGCAGTAAGTTCTAATGGATAAAATACCCAAAATACAATAAAAACAAAGTGCAAACAGTATAATATCTATTTGGGGAAAAATCTGTCAGCCTAGAAAATATACCCTGCTCCATAATCTATTTTATACAATATTTATATTTGAAATAATTCTGTACTAACTAGCACACATTTTAAAAACATTTAAAGCATACTAACATAGTATGTATGGTATGATCCCAATTTTGTAAAACAAAAAAACATGTATCACTAAAAATATGCATAAAGTACTAAAAAATATGCACCAAATATTTTATTGGGACATAGGAGTTTGGGTGATATTTATTTTTTCCTAAAATGAATATACACATTTATTTTCTAGTAAGAAAAAAAATTAGCTATTAAAAAATTTAGGCTTATAGCCTATTTTTAGGACTAGAACCACCACTGCTCCATCCCTCCAGGAAGTCTAGCATAGCTCCTGCTCCATCTTAAAACTCAGCCCTCCCCTAGCACTTTCCACCTTGTCTGTGTTCACAGCTCAGCTCTGCTCTGAGGCAGGGCAGGCTAGGTGTTTGGCTTACATTCAGTCTTTGCATTTTCAAAAACAGAGTCAGTGTCTCTAGATATGTGACCAGGAATACCCAATTTCTTTGAGTGGGGCTATTATATCAGATGAATCCTTCACTCAACAATCCCTAAGGTCAACAAATAAGCTCAGAGAGGAGAAGTAAACGTGGCTAGTAGCAGATTCCCACCCAGAAACACAGAGTGGTAGAAAAGTGTGGTCTTCATTGATCTTTATTGAATGAGAGGCTCCAGGGACAAGCAGGTGACATCAAGAGTGGCTATAGCAAGTATAAAAGTAAGCATAAAAGTATAAAACATAAAGTGCTAGCACTAGGGAATGTGTTCAGGGTTGGGGGACCTTAGGAACACAGGACTGAGGACTGGCCACAGTCTACCCCTCCAAGGGAATCTAGGCCTGAGGGACCTGTGCAGGGCCCTTGGCTGCAGGTGGAAGTGCTTTGAGTGGGGCCCAACCTTGGGCCTTGAAGTAGGAGACCAGTTGCGTGGGTACTTCTGCAAGTACAGTCTGCGCCAGTGCCTCTCGAGGGGCCTGCCAAGGAGAAGAGGGGCAAGTTCAGTGATGACCCATGACAGCTTCCCCAGGTCTACATTTCATACCCCAGAAAGGATACAAAATCCAACACCCAACCCTGCCCCAGGCTCAGATGAAAGGGTAAGTATCCCCACTCACATCAGGGAGAGGTGGAAGACTAAACTCCACCTCTCGGTGGACAGACTCCACCAAGCTTGTCCCTACTCACATTCTGGAAGCGGCGGTAGGGCACAAACTGCACTATGTCACGAGCAGCTGCCTCCCCGGAGCGTGTACGCAGGGGTCCACCATCAGCATCCAGCTGCTCCATGGCCTCGAAGTCAGCACCACCCACACCCACGATGATCACTGACATGGGCAAGAAGGAGGCACGAACCACAGCCTCACGTGTGGCCTCCACATCTGTCACAGCACCATCGGTCAGCAGCAACAGCACGAAGTATTGCTAAGGGCAAGTTCATTCATATACTGAGGCAGACCCTCTAAACATTCCAGCCACATATTCCCACACTGACAAGAAGCCTCCTGTTACAAGGGAGGCCCTGACCAAGTCCCCTCTCCCCACCCGCTACCTCCCATGACCCTCACCGAGGCCGTCCTCTGATGTGCAGCCTGGGCTGCAAACCTAGCCACATGGTTGATGATGGGTGCAAAGTTGGTAGGGCCATAGAGCCGAACTTGGGGCAGGGCCTGGCGGTAAGCATCCACAATGCCCTGGATGCCTAGAAAAGAAAGGCAAAGAATACTATAAAATACTGGGCCTGTCAGGGTTCAGCTAGTCCTGACATCACTCTATACTGGCCAAGGAGATTTAGGAACCTGGGTGCATTTCATTCAATCATCCCTGTAACCCACAGTTCTTAACCCTCTCCTACAGATGAGAAAATTAAGGCCAAAGAGAGGAAAGGCACATGCCCTAAATCACAGCTTGAATTAAAACCCAGATTAGGGGGAATCCCCTGAACAAATCTAGGAGTGCTGAGAGCATCAGATTATAACCCACTTAATAAAATAATGAATTATAACCCATTTAATAACATAAGAATCCACAGAGATATTAAATAATGGGAGAGAAGAAAACGTTCTTCCTTAATAAATGTAGAAGGAGAAATTATAGAATCATTTGACAATCAGAGATAATTGATTCAGGCAAGGATCATCAATGGATTCTAGAACTAGAGGGTAAAAACTGATGAGTGATTGGATATTTATACAGCCTCAAAGTATCCTCCCAAAGGATACTTATTAATTATTAATTAAAAGGAAAAAAAAAACAGACTCACACACGTATGGTCAATTACCTTTGATAAAGGAGGCAAGAATATACAATGGAGAAAAGATAGTCTCTTCAGTAAGTGCTGTTGGGAAAGCTGGACGGCCGCGTGCAAACCAGTGAAGTTAGAACACTCCCTCACACCATACACAAAAATAAACTCAAAATGGCTTAACGACTTAAATATAAGACAGGACACCATAAAACTCCTAAAAGAGAACATAGGCAAAACATTCTCTGACATAAATTGTACCAATGTTTTCTTAAGTCGGTCTCCCAAGGAAATAGAAATAAAAGCAAAAATAAACAAATGGGACCTAATCAAACTTACAAGCTTCTGTACAGCAAAAGAAACCGTAAACAAAACGAAAAGACAACCTACAGACTGCGAGAAAATATTTGGAAATGATACGACCGACAAGGGATTAATATCTAAGATATACAAACAGCTCACACAACTCAGTAACAAAAAAAACAACCCAATCGAAAAATGGGCCAAAGACCTAAACAGACACTTCTTTAAAGAAGACATACAGGGACTTCTCTGGTGGCACAGTGGTTAAGAATCCGCCTACCAGGCTTCCCTGGTGGCGCAGTGGTTGAGAGTACGCCTGCCGACGCAGGGACACGGGTTCGTACCCCGGTCCGGGAAGATCCCACATGCCACGGAGCGGCTGGGCCCGTGAGCAAAAAAAGAATCCGCCTACTTATGCAGGGGACACGGTTCGAGCCCTGGTCTGGGAAGATCCCACATGCCGTGAAGCAACTAAGCCCATGCACCACAACTACTGAGCCTGTGCTCTAGAGCCCACGAGCCACAACCAATGAAGCCTGCACGCCTAGAGCCCGTGCTCCACAACAATAGAAGCCACCGCAATGAGAAGCCTGTGCACCACAACGAAGAGTAGCTCCTGCTTGCCACAACTAGAGAAAGCCCACATGCAGCAATGAAGACCCAATGCAGCCAAAAATAGATACATTTATTAAAAAGAAAAAAAAAGACATACAGATGGCCAATAGGCACATGAAAAGATGCTCAACATTGCTAATTATCAGAGAAATGCATGGAATTCCCTGGTGGTCCAGTGGTTAGGACTCTGTGCTTCTACTGCAGGAGGCATGGGTTCGATCCCTGGTTGGGGAACTAAGATCCCGCATGCCACGCGGCACGGCCAAAAAATAAAAATAAATAAATTGATTAAAAATTAGAATTAAAAAAAAGACGTGACACATACACACAGTGGAATACTACTCAGCCATAAAAAGGAGTGAAATATTGCCATTTGCATCAACATGGATGGACCCAGAGCTTATCACACTAAGTCAGTCAGAAAGAGAAAGACTAATAACACTCATATGTGGAATCTAAAATATGATACAGGGACTTCCCTGGTGGTACAGTGGTTAAGACTGAGCTCCCAATGCACGGGGCCCGGGTTCAATCCCTGGTCAGGGAACTAGATCCCACATGCATGCCGCAACTATGAGTTCGCATGCCACAACTAAGGAGCCTGGTGGCCTCAATTAAGGAGCCCACGAGCTGCAACTAAGGAGCCCGCCTGCCACAACTAAGACCCAGCGCAACCAAATAAATAAATAAAAAGTGAAATATTTAAAAATATGATACAAATGAACTTGTGTACAAAACAGAAACAGACTCACAGACATAGAAAACAAATTTATGGTCAACAAAGGGGAAAGGGAATAGGGGAGGGATCAATTAGGAGTTTGGGATTAGCCAATACAAATTATTATACATAAAATAGATAAACAACAAGGTCCTGCTGTGTAACACAGGGAACTATATTCAATATCCTGTAATAAGCCATAATGGAAAAGAATATGAGAAAGATATATATGTGTGTGTGTATATAAACTGTATATATATATATATATATATATATATATATAAACTGAATCACTTTGCTGTACACTGGAAACTAACACAACATTGTAAATCAACTATACTTCATAAAAAGAATTTTTTAAAATTACATATAAAGAAAAAAACAGCAGTGGTTGAGAGTCCGCCTGCAGATGCAAGGGATACGGGTTCGTGCCCCGGTCCGGGAAGATCCCACATGCCGCGAGCCGCGAAGCGGCTGTGCCCGTGAGCCATGGCCGCTGAGCCTGCGCGTCCGGAGCCTGTTGCTCCGCAACGGGAGAAGCCACAACAGTGAGAGGCCCGCGTACCGCAAAAAAAAAAAAGAAAATAACAGTACTTGTATAGTAGAGAAACCTGGTAGACTCTACCTTAACCAAGTGATCGAAGTTAATATGACTTGTAAGAGGATAAATCAACATCATGTGCCTCCTGAATACACAGCATGGCTTCTGTGGTATTCCCGCCAAAAATGCATAATTTGAATCTAATTATGAGGAAATATCAGGTAAACCCAAACTGAAGGACATTCTACAAATGATCTGGCCTTTAACCTTAAAAAATGTCAATATCATGAAAGACATGAAGAACTCTGGAAGACAACTGAATGAAATGTGTGATCCAAGATTTTCTTTTGCTATAAAAGAGGACAACTGGAAAATTTTGAATAAATTTTATAGATTGAGTAACGGTATTGTATTGATGTTAATTTCCTGATTTTGAGAATTGCACTGTGGTTATTTAAGAGAATGTCTTTGATTTTAGGGAACACTGAAGTATTCAGGGATAAAGGGCCATGCAGATGATGATGAGTGCAAAGTTGATGGGGCCATGGAGGCAAACTTGGGGCAGGGATTATTCACCACAGTTCTCAAACATTTCTGGGAAAAAAATGTATATATATATAGAGAGAGAGGAGGAAGAGAGAAAATCTGAGTGAGAGAATGACACAGCAAATGTGGTAAAATGTCCATGTCTGAGGAATCTGGATGAAGGTAAATAACAGCCCCTGTGACTCAGGCCCTGACCCTGGATCCCCAGTGACCTGAATCCCTGTAACTATTCTTGCAACTTTTCTCTAAGTCTGAACCCATGTCAAAAATAAAAACCCAGGTCAGATCAGGTCAGGTCAAGTTTTCCACTTCAGCTTGTTGCTCTTGTGTGGGTGCTAGGGAAACACTGGGTTTGGCCCTCTCTAGACAAAAGAGTGTGGGGCAAAAAGTACCCTGAATAGAGCTGCAGGGAGGCACCAAGGCTTCCACTGATGCCCTGTGAACTTCTAGGCAAAGATAATAATGATAAAATAACAGCTCTCATAGTTTAGAGAACACTTAGTATGTGCCAGGCTTACTGCTTCAAACTTTATATGCATCTTCTTAAATACTCAATATCCTATAATATTTAGTCTTATTACGAAGCCAAAGCACACAAAAGCTAAGCAACTGGCCCCAAGTCATATGATTAGCAAGTGGCAGGATAAAGATTTGACTCCAGAGGCCTAGCTCTAAAATCCACTCCTCTGGCCAATGGAGTCAGGTGTCTATCTCCCCACCCCCATTCTCCCTTGCCTCTCTAGATATGGACAGATATACCTTACGCTGGAGGATCGGGGACTTACCTGCACAGTAGGGGTTGTTAGGGTTGAAGTTCAAGGCAAATTCATGGGAGACCTGAGGGCAAGAAAAAAAATGAGGTTCTTTCCCCATGACCACTTTTGTGCTAAGAAAAAGGGCATTATGGTATGTACCAAGCAACATACAGGAGGTATTTAGTCCTGAGCATTTGTTATATACATGCCTGTAAGGATACATCTCTGCAACTCTGGGATGCCAAGCAGCAAGTTTACTACACCCCCCAAAATCAGGACCCTGAAACTAAAAACAGGAGTAGGGGAGGGGAAAAAAACACTCACCTGCCAGTCAGGGGGTACCTGGGCCCCAAATCCAAATGCTGGGAACAGCTTGTCCCTGTGGGAAGACAGTGAATGGGGGAAGAAGCAGTGAGAGGACCATAAGCCCAGAGGCTAAAGCATCTGCAGGAAGTGGGGACGGGCAAGAGACAAAGTTACTTACGAATCATAGTCCTGAACCACACTGCCCACACTCCACAGTGCTGTCAGGTACTCATTGACCCCTGTTGGGCTCAGGTAGTGCAGGGAATCAGGTGAGGAAGGGTCTCCATTGGAGCCCGTGAAGTCCACACCCACCTGGGAGGAGGAGAGGAGGGGAGCTGAAGGCCACCTTGTGCCCTGGATCTGTGCTCCTGCCCCTGATGAAGCAACTTACAGTGAAGTTGATTTGACAGCCTCCCATCACATAGTCCAAGAATGAATATTCTGTTTCTACCTGTAGATGAAACCACGGTCATAGCTGGAGTGAAGGGGTTGGGGTCACGGAGCTTAGAAGTCAGAGACTGGGTCACATGGGCTATTGTCTCACCTGACAAATCTTGACACAGATAGTTCCAGAGTTCTTGTAGCTTTTCTTTTTCTGCTGTTTCTCAAGGTGGATGCATTCAAACTCAGCCTGGTAAGGAAAGAAAAATTAGAGTAGGAAACTTCTAGAGCATTAGCTAGGATTGGAGCTGCCCTGCCCTCCCTCTCTTCCTGGAGCTGCAGCCCCTAGGCCCACCTCAATACCCCTGAGCCAGCACTCACTGGGACTGCTTGCAGCTGGGCCAAGCTGGTGTGGAAGGTACCAATGAGGTCATGTGAGCCATCACTGTCATAATCGGAGCATCGCACCTAGGAGGGAAGGTGTGTGTGTATATAAAGACCAGGAGGCAGGTGGCAGGTGAGAATAAATCCCTCCCCAGGCTCTCTGCCCCTGCTCAGTCCACTCAGGAGGCAAGCTCCTCACCTGGATGGGTGTGCTGGGGTCTCCCCCACAGAAGTGTTGAAGGGGAACAGAGAAGCGCTTCCAAGTAGGGTTCAGGTTGTTCTTGATGACCTGAAGGTGGAGGGCAAGGCCTCTAGTGAGCTCTGCGTTGGCATGTGGGGAGCTGCCATTCTTCTTACCCATATACAGACTCTTTAGCCCTGTGCTCCAAACCCTGGTAATCACAAGCCCCAGGAGATTCTCTCCTACCCCATCATACCCAATCCCAGGGGTCTCACACCTCAGATCTGTATGCCAGGTGCCATTTCCCATCACCCTGATGGAAAAACTCCAAGAACGGATCCGATTTTCCCAGGAAGTCCTGTCAATATCACAGAGACCGCAGTTTAGACTCAGGCATCTGACAACCACTATGAAAGACCTTCTCACCCTTCCCCTTCCAACACACCATCCCTGTCCGCTTAATTCTTGAACTCCCAAGGCCTCCTTCCACACACACCTTCTTATCTAGGTTTCTGGCCTCCACCTCCATGGTCACTACACGATTATCCTTTAGCTCCTGAGCTGAGACCTAGGTAGGGGAAGAAGCAGGAGACTGTACCATCTCATGAATTCCTCATGGATATAAGTACACAACCACCCACAAACCCCAGCAGAGTTCCTCCTTACCGTGATGGTCCCTCGCCCAGCAGGTTTTCCAGGCTTCAGCATCAAGGGTAGAGTTAGTATCCGACTGGACACAATCTGGGGCAGAGCAGGGGTGGGTGGGGTACCAAGGTCTCAGACAAGGCTAGGTCCTGTTTGACCCCAACCTCCAAGTTCCAAGCAGTCTGGTTTATCTGACAGCGCTCTTACTTAACCTGTGTCTGAAGGATTCTAATCCCTGGCTGTGCATACCTGTCCTAGGGAACACTCAGCCCCTCCTAGGAAGTCATCATCCCCCAGCTCAGGTGTCTTGTTGTCTATGTCATAGATGCCAAATCGGAGCTTTTGGACTGTTTCAAAGTGGTACTCAAGCTGCAGAGTCTTGGAGAACTCAGGGCTCGAACAGTTCCGTATTCGCTCAGTCCGGCCAAGCTGTGGGCAGAAGCCAATAAGCATCACAGTCATGCACCTTCCAACCCAAAAGAGTCCTAGCCTCCCTCCACAACTTTATCCCCCATAGTCCTTCTTACCTCAGCCCATTTGCCCCCTCCCACATCCTGTAAAAGGACGCAGAGTGGGTCAGACTTGGAGCTGATGTCCTTGTCAATGAGGTGGTCACATGAAATGGACAGCTGAACCAAGGTCACGCAGTGGGCCATCTGGGGGGAAAAAGACCTGAATCAAGCACCTTCCTCACCCCTCCCTGACTGTAGGTCCCAACTTGTAAAGTCAGCTGGCTTCAACCAGGCAGGGCTGAGCCTGTGTCTACCCCCATGACACCCAAGGAAGAGAAGCCCCTATAGCTTCCATATTCCTCCAATCCCCCTGGGTAAGCTCAATGGGATGGGAGATGGTGGTTACAACCAACCCTGGTCCAAGAATATGACGGGAAGATGCAGAAAAAGTGTACTGGCCTCCAACAACAACTTTGACCCCAAACTAGTCCTCAGCCCAAAACTGGTCCCAATCCTAATAACATTCCCCAGACCCAGACTCCAACCCTGATCTTCTCACAGACCAATGAATCTCACTCTGATGCCTTTACTGGCTCCAGACCAGACCCTAATCCAAGTTCCAAGCCCAATACTGCCCCCAATACAGCCATGATCTAGATTCTGCTCCCCAAAGTCTCTTCCTCCAATGATTTTCCCACTAACCCTGGGGCTCTACACCTTGAGGCAGAGTTATGATCCCCCACATGGATTCTCCTAGCCTATGATCAGCTGTTCAGGTCCAACTCCTCACTATTTTTTTTTTTGCGGTATGCAGGCCTCTCACTGTTGTGGCCTCTCCCGTTGCAGAGCACAGGCTCCGGACGCGCAGGCTCAGCGGCCATGGCTCACGGGCGCAGCCGCTCCGCAGCATGTGGGATCTTCCCGGACCGGGGCACGAACCCGTGTCCCCTGCATCAGCAGGCAGACTCAACCACTGCGCCACCAGGGAAGCCCCAACTCCTCACTATTTGCACTACCTAGTCCAAGCCATCATCATCTCTCACCAGGCTTACTGCATTACCCTCTTTTAACAGGTCTCCCTTATCCTATGCCATCCTCACCTCTACTCCCTCATCCTCACACCAACAGGCTACTCTCAATACAGCAACCAGGGTGATCCTGTTAAAACATAGGTCATGTCATACCTCTACCCAAACCCAATAATGATTTCCCATTGCTTAGAAAAAATCCAAACTCTGCATTGGCCTACAAGGTTTTGAAAGATCTAGATCTCTCTAACTTGATCTCCTAACACCTTCTTGCTCACTCCATTCTGGCAACACAGGTCTGCTTGTCATTCCTCAAATATGCTTGTTTCTACCTCAATGCCTAGAATTTTCTTCCCTCATATAACCCACACGGCTTGCTGTTCCCTCACATTCTCTCTAGGTCTCTATTCAAAATCATCTTCTTGGGCTTCCCTGGTGGCACAGTGGTTAAGAACCTGCCTGCCAATGCAGGGGACACGGGTTCGAGCCCTGGTCTGGGAATATCCCACGTACCGTGTAGCAACTAAACCCGTGCGCCACAACTACTGGGCCTGCAACTCTAGAGCCCGCGAGCCACAACTACTGAAGCCTGTGCTCCTAGAGCCTGTGCCCTGAAACAAGAGAAGCCACTGCAGTGAGAAGCCCCCGCACCGCAACAAAGAGCAGCCCCCGCTCGTCGCAACTAGAGAGAAAGCCCGTGTGCAGCAACGAAGACCCAACGCAGCCCAAAATAAATTAAAAAAAAAAACAAATCTCCAGTTTGAAGGAAAAGTTTCTCCTTTTCTGGCCACTCTAAAATTTCAACCCTACTACCACTGATACATCACATACCCATTTCCTGTTTTTTCTATTTAGCATTTATCACTGTCTAATATACTATATATATTTATGTAATTTGTCTTCCCCACTAGAATGTAACCTCCATGAGGGAAGGAATATCTGTCTGTTCTATTCACTGCTCTGTCTCAAGCACCTAATAAATATTTGCTGCAGGAAATCCAAAAGGCCATCTCCAGCCTCTGCTCCCAGCTTAGCCATCTCCAAACTGACTGGCAATCAAACAGCACCAAGGTTCTCCATCCATTCCTTTTGCTAGAAACACTACCTTCTTGCATGGATCACCATGACTCCCATATAAACCCCGCCTCCTAAGTCACCATTACAGTTATCCTCAGACTCCTCACTAACCCTATGTTCCCCCGACCGATACGCCTGCGACCATCTGTACCAAGAGTGCAGACGAGGTCAGATCTCTCACCCAGCTTCACTCAGCATTCCAGGTTTCCCAGCACTATACCCCAGGACGCCTCCAGCCTCAACCTCCCCTAAACTGACCTGCAGTCAATCCCTCTCCCAACCCTGCCCAGTTAGTGCTATTCCCATCTTAGTGCCTCATGGTCTCTGTCTTGAATGCTGTTATCAACCAAAATTGGAATGATTCTTAGAGTTCAACTTGCTTCACATACTGTCCCCTCCATAGCACCTCAGTCTCTGCTTGAATGCACCCAATGATGGAAAACCCACCACTCTTATAATCCAATCATCAGAAAGTCCTGCTCCATAAAGTCCTACCCAAACTAACCCAAGTCTGTTGAATTCTCACTTGTACGCATTATTCCTATTTCTTCCCATCTAAAATTCCACAAGAAAGCCTTATTCCGTCTCCCTCTGAGAACCATCTGATACCGGAAGCAGTGAACTGCAAGCTAAAATCTGGAGAAATAGCCCCAGTTCTTTTGAATATTGCCACTAGAATGTGGCTTTTAGACTTCTGACCAGCCTGATCACTGCTTTGGAGGTTCCCCAAGGACAGATCCAGAGCACAATACATACTCCTGAGGGAACAGAACCACAACTTCCCCCGTCATAATCCGACACCATGCTTCTCACCTCACACATTCTCTCAGGCAGTGTTTGCATAGTACAGAGACAAATAAAGAAGAATGATCATTTCACCATTGCTCAGAACAGTAAAAAACCTGAGACCACTTAAAGGTCTATCAATAGGTGGTGACTAAGTAAATTACGGTACTTAGTCAATGGAATGACAAGTAGCGGGTAAATAAACAATTAAGGCAGAAGTATACTGGTATCATATGAAAAAATAAAGTTGCAAAAAAATGGTAAGAAGACTATAACCCCATTTTAAACTTCAATTGTATGTGTATATACAATAGATTTAAATACATATACAAAATAAATACACACAAAAAGTGGAAGACACACCAAATAAATGCAACTTTTAGGTACACCTCAGAGGAATGGAATAAAGGTGAGAATTTTACACACTCTTATACACTTCTGTATTGTTTCAATATTTTATACTGTTTGTTTTGTATTTTTTAAAGGGACTCATTAGCTTTTTGCCCTAATCCACACCTCATGTCCTCATGACAATTCATTCTAACCCCAAAGCCTCTATACCTTCACTTCAACAACTTCTACCTAACTTCAGGCCCCATTGTTTCTTGCCTCCTCCCTGGTTTTTCATCCATACCAGTGCCTTACCTAGTCATCCCTGACGCCAGCTTCCGGAAAATCTCTAACTAGAAGCCCTGTATAGTAGCCGCTCATGGCCCTTAGTTTCAAAGCCTAACTCCCTAGCATGGCCACCTTGTGGCACAACTCCAGAGGGCCTATACAGAACTAAGTAATTGTCTAATACGATGACCCTGCACCTGTAATTCAACCTTCAAAGCCCTTCTTAGACTGTTCTACCTCCTGCCGTTCCACCATCCACCCAACTAGTCATCCAAAGCTATTTCTCGTTTCTCAAACACACAGACACAACACACGCTGATACCTCTGACTTTTCTGCCTAGCAAATGCCTTGTCATCCATGGTTATGCTGTGACATTATTCTTATATGAAGTTTTGCCCACCTTCCCCAGGTTGGATTTCTCTCTCCTCTGGATGACTGCAGTGGTTTCTTCACCAGTTTTTCTGTATGTGTGTGTTTGCACATGCACGTGCGCGGACACACACATACACACTCACAGCGTTTATTAGCCAAACAGAAACCAGCTCATGCCGCTTCTCTGCTTAAAACTCTGGAATGGCTTCCCAAAACACTCAAAATAAAATCCAAAGTTCTTACCATGGTCTACAAAGCCCTGCAAGACCTGACCATCACCTAACTAATCATCTAGTCATGCAAGTACGTTCCAGCCAGGTTTCATTTCTGATCCACATACACTCAACATCAATCTCATTCCCCATCTCAGGGGCTCTGCACTGTCTTCCCCCACATACACTCCAGAAAACCAATAAGCTGTATTAGAGTAGGAACTATGTCTGGTTCGCCTACCTCTATATGTACAATACCTACAACAGTACCTATCCTATAGTAGGTAGGTACTCAGTAAATATTTAGTGACTTAACGGTGAAACCACTACATCAGAATTTTTACTTTTGTCTGTCTACCCTCATAATCTTGGCTCCTTGGAACTGGGGCTAGGTATTATTTCTGTATCCCTAATACTAATGCTTAGTTGGTACTCATAACCATTTACTGAATAAATGGTAAATGTGCTTCTGCTCAACTCAAACCTTCATGCCTTTTCCATTTGAACTAATGTCCAGCAGTAATGCAGAAGTTGTACTCTTCTACAATGCAGGACTCCTAGAATTCAACGTTAAATGATAGTCAATTTAAAAATGGGCAAAAAAATTGATCTGATACTTCATAAAGGAAAACATATGAATTGGAAATAATCAAAGGAAGTGATCAATAGCACTAGTTATCAACGAAATACAAATTAAAACCACAATGAGATACTACTACATACCCATCACAATGGCTAAAAGTAAAAAACTGACAATACCAAATGTTAGCAAGGATGTGGAATTCTCATACGTTGTTAGTGAAGGCACTAAATGTACCATTTTGACGGTCTGGCAGCTTATTAGAAAACCAAACGTATATCTAGCCCAAGAGCAAGTACACTCTAGATTTTTATCCAAAATAAATAAAAACATTATGTTCACAAAAAGATTTGTACATGAATGTCCATGGCAGCTTTATTCATAATAGCCAAAAATCTGAAACAGCCCAGTTGTCCATCAATATGAGAATGGATAAACAAACCATAATGTTTGTATATGTAATAGAAAACTACTCAGCAAAAGAACAAGCTATTAATATCTGCAACATGGATGAACCTGAAGCATAAAATGCATAGTTACACTTTATAAAGTTTTATGACAGGCAAAACTAATCTATGGTGAAAAAATTCAGAATAGTGGTTGTTCTTCCCCTGTCCCCCAGGGGAGGGGGAGGTATTAACTGCAAAGAGGCAGAAGAGAACTCTAGGGAGAATGTGAAAGTCCTTTACCTAGGTAGGAATGTGAGTCATAGGTGAATTTGTCATTTTCATCCAATGGTACACTTAAGGTATATACATCCTACTGCATGTAAATTTTATCAACCCCTACCCCAAACCCATAAACAAATATTCAGCTCAGGATAAGGCATACGAAAATATTTATGGGTGAAGTGTGCTGATGCTCACAACTTCTATGAAATGCACCAAAAATTAAAATGGTGTGCTGAATGGATAGATGTGGTAAAACAAATATAGGAAAATATAAACTGTAGAATCTAAATGGTGGATACATGGGAATTCACTGTATCATTTTTTCAACTTTTCTTATGTTGAAAGTTTTCATAATAAAATGTTGGGGAAAAATTTAAATGGAGGGCTACAGGTTTATCCCTGATAAAGTCTTTGTTGTGGGCCTTCCCTGGTGGTCCAGTGGTTAAGACTCCGAGCTTCCACTGCAGGGGGCACGGGTTTTGATCCCTGATCCCACATACCGCGCAGCACAGCCAAAAAAAAAAAAAAAAGTTGTGAACTATGAGAGCATTAGCAGTAATTAACTGTGGTGGTAAGATTACAGGCAACAACTGGAACTGCTGCCCTTCCCCTCACTCCATAACTTCTGAAAGATCCCAGAAAGAGATGCTTTTGGTGCGGGCCAAATACATGCAGAGGGTCAGGAGCTTCCTCCTGTGCTAAGCCTCTATTTCTAATAGACTATTCTTTTCTAGTCTGTTACCATTTCTACCACTTTCTCCACAGCTGGTCCTATTCTATCTTTTTTCAGTTTCTTCTCTGCCCAGACTAAAACCCCAACCAGAATGCTGTGGGCCCACATATGCCCCAGGAGCACACAGGACTAGATTTCATTCTGAGAGGTCAGAGCTTCCTGGATAACTACAGTTTTGTTTTTTCACAAATCTGATTTCTACTTTCTCATTGGAATTAGTGACTCTTATAAGCAAATCTTTATAATGTGCAGTTTTCTATTCTTTGAGTCATATTCCCTTTAAATCATCTAATGCATGAGATTATTAGTATCTCCTAAATCCTATTTATCTCCTTTAAAATTTACCTCCAAACCTACCTCTGTTTGGAAATCTTCTGTAATTAAAACTAGTTCATGTCACTCTTCTGTCCCCTATCCCTTTAACAGGTACATACTTTACACCAGCCTCATTTACCTTTCATCTAGTCTCATTAATCTCATGGGATTGTCAGCATCCTTTATAGGACTGAAGCTTTACAGAAGTTTATTAAATATTACATTTAAATGACTCAATAAAAGGAGTCTCAGAAATTTTTTTCATTTATTTTTGTAAGAGACATCTGGCTAATA
Organism: Neophocaena asiaeorientalis asiaeorientalis; assembly: GCF_003031525.2. Lineage (NCBI taxonomy): Eukaryota > Metazoa > Chordata > Mammalia > Artiodactyla > Phocoenidae > Neophocaena > Neophocaena asiaeorientalis. The sequence continues at coordinate 7,314,666 of NW_020173068.1, forward strand.
CTCGCCAGGTCTTTGTGCACTCTCTTCTGAATCGGCGTGTCTTGCCTGGATGTCTGTAATAGTCTCCTTCTGGTCTCCCCATTTCCACTCTCAGTCCCTTCCGATCTCTTTTCTATGGTGAAGTCAGAGATCTTCCCTGATTCCAAACCAACAAAACCCAGCTTCTCATAAACCTATCAAAATGTGTAACTTACTTGCTTATTATCTATTTCCCCTACCAGATTATATAAATTCAATAGGGGATGGACCAGATCTGTCTTATTTCCATTCCAGTGACTCATACATAGCAGGTGCTTTATAAATAACTGCTGAACTAATGCTAAAAGGAGTGATAATCCAAGGATTCTCAGAAATAACCCAAATCTAGCCCTGGCCTGCTGCAGAAGCCATCAAGGGAGAAGTGAGCTTTCCAGGAATATTCAATACAAAAGGTTAGCTTGTTATCTCTGTTTGCACCCACAATCCACACCTTTTCATCTGGGAAAGTGCAAACGGAAACAACTGAGTATTCAGCACCAACATTTCCTGCTTTTGCTTTCTACCACTTGGAGTCTCATTCCCTTCACTCGCCCTTGTAGACCGCTTTCCTCTGCTTACCCCCATCGCCAGCCAACCTTAGTGCTTCCCAAGCCTCGTACCCTGGCAGGGCACTTTCTCCAGTATTCCTTAAAGAAGCTATACACACTCTCATTTTTATAACTTAAAATGTCAGAAATTAAAAGGAACTGAGTGATCATCTTATCCAAGTTCCTCAATTCAAGGCAGAGAGGGAAGAAGTGATTTGGTTATGGAGACATACATCGTTAAGTAAAATGAGGACCAGAACGCTTATTCTGACTCCCACCTAGTCTTAAGACTTTAGACTGTAGTTAACACCCTTCTCTACTGAAATAACCTCCCTTCTTATATTTAATAGCAATCTGATATAGTGGGCAAGAGTATGAGTTCTAAAAAAAAAAAAAAAAAAAAAAAAAAAAGAGTATGAGTTCTGCAGTGAAGTAACCAGGCTCCAAGTACTGGCTTTACTCCTTTCTAGCCACAATGAGATACTATTACACACCCACCAGAATGATGTCCTATCTCTGTAATTTGGGCAAAATTTTTACTCAGGTGTAAAGTAAGGGATAGTATCTATTTCTGAAGATTGACATAAACATTGTATGCAAGATGCTTAGTACAGAGTCTGATACTATTAGCACCAGTAAGTGTTAGCTATTATTATCCTTCAAGCCTAGCTCTCATATGCTCCACTTTTCATGATCTTTCCAGCACTCAACAACTTCTCATTCTGGACTGCTATACTCAAGCCACACCACAATTGTACCGTCAATGTTTCTAGCTCCTGTCAATGAAATAACAAGCTTCTTTAGAAAAGACGCTGCTTCAGCATCTCCTATGTCACACAGAACAGACCTGAGCACAGAATGGGAATTCAAAACACCTGAGGGAGGCTTGCAGCAGCGTGCCAGAGCAGGCTTGTACAGTTTGCGAGATAATTGTAAAGGTATTTTGTAAGCAGGTGGCCTCGTTAAGTTTTAAACCACAGAAATTGGGCAAATGCTAAAAATCAGGGCTTCCCTTTGCCCAGCTAGCCAGTTGACTAGCACGTGACTGTTGATAGGGAATCTCACTGCCAATAGGCAGTAACTCACCCTTCATTTTCTTTGGCTTCCCCTCTCCTGCCTCGGGAGATTCAATCTTGGCTCTTATAAATCCAAGAACAGATCTTTCCTCCTGGATCTAGTTGGATCCAATTCAATGCCAACTGAGCTGAAACTCTTCAGTTGTTCATGTTCAGGAGTTACACTGCCTTCCTCCATTCCCAAAAGCCTAACAAGGAAGGCAAGGCACCAGACTTCAACCCCATTTCCAGGCTGTGAGGAGGAACAGAGCACCCATCTGTATGGCAGGATCACTCATTCACAAACCAAAGCCACGCCCTCACTCCTGTTGCCTACCTTGGCACACTGGAGCAGCTGAGATGCTGGATCAAATCTTGAAAACCCATCAGGAAATTCTCCATAAGCTCCCAATGGGAGAACACCACCCAACGGAGTACTCTTTTCTCATAAGATTGAAAAAGACAAACTACACCCATCACCACCACTCTTCGTTTCCCTCTCTGCCTCAAGGGACATGATGAAGGTAGACAAAGTATTTCTACCCCGGCCTCTCCCTCTATAACTCAGGAATTCCCCAAATTTAAATCAGCAGCCTCAAGGACAGTCCTCTTAGGTCACGAACTGAATCCAATATGCAAATCCTTACTACAAAACTACACATTCTTTATTCATACAGCTGACTAAGAGCTACTAACGTGTTTATAAGCGAAAATCTTAAGCAATAATTTGATTTAGATCCATATAATACTAGGAAGTCTGGCTGCCATGCAGCATTTGGCAATATTAGAAAGCTTAAAATGTGCATGTTCACACAAAAAGTGAAAAGTGGGAAAATAACGGTATAGTAAACGGTCACAGGGTTTCCCATCCCGCTGTATTCTACAATGGTCAAAAAAGTTTGGAAGCCACTGATCCAGCTCCAACGTCCCAAAAAGACTTATCCAAAAAATGGACAAATCCAACCTGTGTGCAACTCTCCAAAGGGAAGCTAGCTTGAGGAGAGAATTAGATATGGGAAAGGAAGCAAACCAAGAAGGAACACATGGCCTTCCACCAAGATAGAACTGTATCTGAGTGGACATTTTTCCCCTCGTGACTTTGAATGTGCTTAAACAAAGCCGCCACCTTCTTACTTCAAAATAAGCATTTGGAGCATTGGCACAAGGCTGGAGCCCCTTCCCCAGCCAGCTTGGGACCCATGACAGAAGAGTGCTGCCACTGGCCTCCCATATCTCCCCCCACAAAAGTCAGGGAGAGGAAGGAAACAATGAGGAGAGGAGGGGCTCTGCCTCTGGAGTCATGCAGACAGATCATGACTGAATAATCTCTGTTCACCCCTTATCAATGAGACTCTGGGCAAGTTATTTTGCTCCTCTTTGCCTGGATCTCTCCATCTGTAAAGTGGGGATAATAACAGTGCCAACTTTAGAGGATTATTTTGAGAATTAAATGGGGCTAACCATGGAAAGTGCCCCCTGCTTGACCCAGTGTAAGTGCCCTACATGTGTTAACTGCTCCTCTCTTCAGTGCTCATAAACGGATCCTTTTACTGTATGGTATCATCTACTTGTTGGCTGACGAGACACCCAGGAGGAATGCCTCGGTCTACCTGCTCCAGAGGACCTAAATAGCAGGAAAGGAACAGCCTCCAAAAAGGGAAATGAAGACCCTTCCCTCTTTTCTCTCCTAATGAAGTTCTCAAGCTTAAGTGTGGAACTGCTATCACAAGCAGTAGCCAGACCAAAACTTTTAGTTCCACTGGCCTCTCTTTTTTTTTTTTTTTTTTTTTTTTTTTTTTTAAGGCGGACTCTCAACCACTGCGCCACCAGGGAAGCCCTGGCCTCTCTTTTAAGGTTCAAATTAACTACAGATTTCCAGAAAGAAATGAAATAGCTGGGTTCACAGAATCACAGAAATTTAAAACTGAATATGATGAGATTATCTAATTTCACCCCATTGTGTTAATTAATCCCATTACTACTAAAGACAGAGAAAGGAAATAACTAGCCCTGGGACACACAGTAACTTGGATGAACCACAACTCGCTTCCCTTAGGATGTGATTTCCATCCATTTTACCAACAGCTCACACCCTGTGTAATCCAGTTCAATCTGAAGTCCACTTGGCCACTAAAAGAGCAGTGAGGCTCATGTGGCCTCTTCCCATGATCTACACTAATCTTGCACACAGATCAAAAATAATTCTGCACCCACCACACATTCTCCCTATTTGTCTGCCAAGGCAAAGGAATCAAAGGAATCAACTTCAAATAACAAGCACGAATACAGCAAATAAAGTAGAAAATGTGACTTCTACCAAAATTTTCAAAGAACACCTACTGGGCAGCCACCTTTGCCCTCATCCTGCCCTGGTGGAATCTATATATTTAATCTATGTTTTTTAAATAAGACACCTGCCTCTCTATTGCCTGCAGTGTCTAAGACAACAGTACTGGACCACCTTCCTTACCATCTCCAGGGCAAGGGCATCAACAAGAACTTGTGCATCTCCAGTGTGCAGTGTGACCAATGGCACAAAAGGTGTTGAGTTAATGAACAAAAGCAGCAGACCAGAGCCCCTGGAAAAGAAACCAACCTACTGCTGATAACGCAAGCCCCCTCACTGGAATAAATTTACTTGGGATACATGGGAAATCTTAAGATGGGTTGATCTTCAGAATTCAGTATGTTAGGGAAGCTGAGAAATTAAAGAGAGAGGATTTCAAAAATAAAGACGCTACGTTACAGACACACAATGACTTGCCCACTTGCCACTGTGGATGGCGTATAGAGTGGAGGGGAGAGATTCTACTTCTGTGGCTGCTTCTAGTGCAGGATTAGTAATTTTACAATATAAAACTGTCACCTAGTTAACCTCCAGTGTTGCCCATAAAAAAGGTAACTGAGGCAAATTCTCAAAAACAAAACTAACCTGCAAACACAACAGGAGGGGTAAAGGTTAGGAGGAATGCAACAAAATTTGAATACTCAAAAGTGAAGAAACAGCTGAAAGAGGCAGCAAAACTAGGAGAGAAATGGCAGTGAATAACTTTTTAAATATTCTAAATCTGTGCGGTCCAAAAGGGTAGCCCCTAACCACATGCAGCTATTGAATACTTGAAATAATGCTTAGTTCGAATCACAATGTGCTGTAAAATATACACTGAATTTTGAAAACTTAGTACAAAAACAAAAATGTAAAATAGCTCAATAATCTTATATTGAGTATAAGCTGAAACTGTTAACATTTAAGATCTACTGGGTTAAATATATATATTTTTTAATTGTTATTGGAGTGTAGTTGCTTTACAATGTTGTATTAAGTGTATTCTTAAATTTCACTTGTTCCTTTTAACCTTTTATAAATGTGGCTACTAGAAAATTTTAAATGACGTCAAGTGATTCTTATTTCTACTGGATAGTGCTGCCTAACAAGATCTCCAAAGATCAGACCTGGGAGAGGAAATCTGCTGCTGCGCTGTGAATCTACAGTTGTGCTGTTCAATACAGTAGCCACTAGCCACACATAGCTATTAAAATATAATTACCATATTAGTACACATGAGAACATTTCCATTGGAGAACATTCTATTGGACAGTGTTGGCCTAGAAGAACAAGAACCAAAAGGTGGACATTTCAGACGGAAAAGCTAAAACTCTGTGTCAAATTGATCTAAAACCACAAAGGAATGAATTTCAGGTAGACAACTATGCATATACGTGGTTAAATTGATGGGGAAATTCACTTAATTCTGAGTTGTTTATGAACGTATTAGAGCATTTGTTATCTGGCGGCTAGTCAAAAGATTATTAAAAAGATAAAAGGTTCTGTCCCTCTGCTAGGCCAGGACATCCCTAGAACCAACCTTTGCCTTGCCTGCCTACCTGCTCTGTAGACCATTCAGCTCAGTCATACCAGTTAGGCTGCCAGAACCTCAAGCTATGCTGTTATGGGACAACTTTAAGAGCTTTCAGGACAGGCACAATTTTAGATACTGCTACTGTGCTCCCTCACACAGTCATTTCATTTTACTAAACTAACAGTATTGTGTCCCCAAGAACACTGGTTAGAGATCGCACCTTCCCTCAGCTTACACCTAAGGATTCCATTACACTTATTTCTGTCTGACCATTCAGCAGCTGGCCAGGAAACCCTTTATCTAGTTCCTGTGAGTCATGAGTATACCCTGAACATGTATAAGTACAACTGAGCACTTACTTGCATCATTTAGGACTTTAAAGTCTTGAAGAACAGGCATTTTTTAAACTTCCTTTTCCAACACAATGTGTTAAGTGCTAGGTGCACACCACCACTCAAAACATTTAATTAGCATGGGTTACAGCTATGGCTAAGCTGTATATCCATGTGAAGTTGTCTTAAAAGTTTGGAGTTAACAGATATTTCCAATTCCAACCTGTCAATTCAGTGGTCACAGAAGCAAAGGTAATCAGCATTATCTACTTCAGTAAGAGGTGTATTTGTCTTCCACCACTTAAGCCAGATTTATAGCCAAGGGATCCTGCTGGGCCCACACTACAGAAAGGAGTTATGTATAAAGGACATGACGCCCCAACGTGTGGGGAAGTGTGGAACAAAAGAAAAATGAAATTAGCCACAGCACCTGTTAGTACGATTTAAGAGCCCTTAAGTAGCTGAACTTCTTTACCCTTCTTAAGACGTTCCCACTCTTCGAGGACTAACAAGTGATTTGCAGTACAATGTGGTTGTTACATTTGATGTATAGCACAAATGCGTAAGTGACAAATCTTATTTCACTAATCAAGAGCTGTGAGTGAACTCACACCCACCCCCACCCCAATTAGGAGGTTAGGGCTACAGAGACACCAGTGAGGGGGCTTCAGTCTAAGTAAAACTCAATAGTGCTGGTTACCAGCAGGCTTACTATACAAGCAGGTAAAAGGGGAAAACTGAGACCATCAAAATAGAGAGGGAATCAAACACCAAGGGGCGGTCTGTTTGAACATAGCATAGCTTGCTATATTGTAATACGGGGATGTGTTATGCTTATTCAACATCTTTAACTCTGTCCATATTTAATTATGTTCTCATAGCTCTATTTTCCCCAAATAGTCACCTCCTCCTTCTCTCAACATGAAATGGCAGGCCATCAGTTGCCTAGGAAAAATGACATGAAACTATTAAGTCACTGAAATCACAGTCCAGATGTCCGGAACAGCTAGGGTGCCAACTCCAATGCTCTGCTGTGCTATTTAACCACTTCTCTACAGCTGGTGTTTGCTTAGTCTCTATGACCTAATGGTCAACATTTTTGCTGGGGAGAGGTTCCTGGGACTCTTGACAGAATTCAAGGAATATGGTTAATGAGCACTACACTACTTCCCTGTCCTCAGAGTTTTAGAGTGCTGCCCTCTGTCCCTGGGGCTGGAATGTTTGCATCAGGTGGCTTTTTGCCCCTTCAGTAGTAGAGCAATATGTAGAAAAGCAGCTGCCACCTTAGTTGCTTGTTGCTAGTTATGTTGATCCAGAAAACGACCCATATTCTAGGATGCTTGTGAGATCCTCTGGCACAAAAATAGCTCAAGGCACCAAGGAATAGCACAGTGAAGAATTAAGATTTACATGAGCAGGCACCAATAAGAGATGAGCTTGCTTATTTGTTGAACAGAAGAATTTTCCCAGAAAAGTCACTACAGCATCAGAGAACTGTGCCAACACGAGAGTATACTCTTTCCAGAACATTTTACAGTAAGTCAGTGTGATCTAAAGATTTTATGCTAGAAAGACAAAACTGATATCAAGCAATTTTTTTAATTAAAAAGGATAGCCATAAGTTTGGATTCTACCATATCCCGTAAAAGCTCTACTTTTGGGGGGTAAGGAGAACGGTGGCGATGCACAAAATTGATAGACTATTACTTGATGTAAAACAATGGAAAGCAGACAACAATGAATTACAGAAGTTGAGTGATCACTCCTGAGCAATAAAGGGAGACATATTAGCACATAGTCCACCCTTTTAAGATGGTAAACGCCATTCTGGATATCCTTAGGCAGCCGATTTCACTCTGATTTTTCAAATGCTTAGTCAAACTGTCGTAATTTTAAAAACAGATCAGCAACTACCTGGAATTAATTATGTCTAGTCTAAACCTCTCTAAAACAAATTGGGTATTCAAACTCAAATACAGGCTAAAACTTTCATGATAAAGATAAAAGTTACAAACATTTTTCAAGAGTCTTGGTTAAAAGGAACAGCCCACTAATTTCTCTGCAAGTCCAATCCAGATTTTTTTTTTTTTTTAAGAGACTCTGTGGAGTTTACAGAAACTTTTTATTTGCTAATTTTTTCAGTAGAAGTTGAACCAATGTGGAAAGGACAAAACCAGAGCATCAATGTCGGACAGCAGCTATATTTTTGATTCCTCTCCCCTCTTCCCCACCTCAAATACCTCACATACTAATGCAAAAACAAATAAGTAAACAAAAAAGAAAAACAAAGCTTTAGAGGTATGTGCAACTGACAATGTATTCTGAAAATTTGTTTTCCCATTTCCTAAAGTAAACAGTTTTTAAAAAACAATTCACAGCCCCCTTTAAAACTCCTTTTGTGAAAAGGAGTATCTGGCTTTCAGTTCTTTCTGAGTCCACATAACAAAGTGACTTGCTAGCAAAACTCATGTTAAGTCTGAAAAGGTGGATACCACAGATCTGACCTAGAGTCAAGATTCCTCCCTGCAGTTCCAGGTATCCTCTTCTTTCCACACTTCAGCATTAGCAGACAAGGATAAGCAACAATTGTTACCTCCAAGATCACCAAAGCCACCTTTCCAAAGGCACAAAATATTTTCAGGAGTTTTTAAAAAAACCCCAAATACCTGATGGTATAGCTCAGTAGAGTACTCATGTACAGTCAAAGCATTAAAAGCATCAGCCTGTTTTATTTCGTGACAAGTTTATTGAACAGTATTCAAGACTTTATCTATATAAACAAAAATCTCTGCTGAATGAAGCCAAGGCAGTATTTGCTGGCACTGTTGTGGCCACATTGGCAATGAGTTATTTTATTGTGTTTGGTTTCTAAAGTTTGGACTACTACAGAACTGCCAGTAAAACAATTTAAATGTTTGCAAGAGTGGGAAATAATTTTTAAAAGTGATCACTGCCAGAAATTCTTCCCAGAAGATTTGACTAGCAGCAATTTTACATTTTCTTTACACATTTTTAAAGTGTTCTTCAACTGATGAGTGGATTTATTTTTAAACCTTGACCCACACCTCTACACAATGACGGAATCCAATAAAAGGGACTTTGATTAAGGCTTTCGTGCATCCTTATTTTTATCTATTTCCACCCAAAATGTATGTTTGCTTACTTCCATACACAGCCCTAGATTTTCATCCAGTGGGTTAAGACTGACCTAATTACACTGTTACCTCTCTGAAATTCTGAATAAAGTTTCCTAATGGAATTTCCACTAACAATGCTTTGACAACTTGGAGCACAAAGCTAGAAACTACATTTCACTTAACAGTGTTGCATTAAAAAAAAAAGCCACTAATAATTATACATCCAAACTGCAGTGGAAACACAGAACACACCTCCAAATTTTGCTTACCAACTGTTTCACTAAAGTTCAGGAAAAGTTTACAAGTTTGCTTATTTATAAAATACATTTTGTAGATTTCTCTAACCCTTTAAGCTAAAAAAAAAAAAAACCAAGCAAACAAAAAAATGGGGGGATGGGGAGGAAGGTTTAAACCTAATGGAAAAGTTTCTCTTCTATTAATGTCAGAGTCACCAAAAACAGGCAATAAAATTTACACATAAGATTGAAAATATCATGATAGTGTTTACAAATACACACCACTTTAAGCGAAGCTTTACAAATCCTTCATACCATACAAAGCAAATGAGAAAATAATGTAAATTTTCACCCCAAACCTAGTTCTTACGAGAAAATTTGCAGGTAAGAGAGGTATGAATAGTTGCACAGAACATATTTTCAAGAAATTTTTAAAAAGTCAAACTCCAATGCCCAGAACAAGGTGAACAGTATGCTTAGCAGTTAGCACTATGTTAATAAGTCTCAGATACACAAAAATCAAGTACCAGAGGGCAAAGCATTTAATTACATTTCACAACAAGAGAAGCACTGTTGTGATTCAACCAAATATGAAACACAATTCTCTCCAATTTCTACACAAACCACTATTTTCTTAATTTATTTAATTTGATGAACAATGAAATCAAGTTTTCCTTTTCAGCATTAATCTAAAACGTAGAAATAACAAAGTAGTTGCAATAAAGTATATGAAATATTTAATAAGAACGTATGAACACATAACCAAAATAAACTGTGAAAAAAGATAAAAAGACTTTCATCTTCAAACAACCCATTTTTCTAAAATGAAAATAGTCAGCTTTCCAATGGGGAAAATAATCTGCAGTTGAAATAAGACTCCCAAGCAGCGCTGAAGTTTTTTGCACTCTGTCTTTGGAATGAGAAATGATTACTTAACAGAAAACTTAAATTGAACAGCATATACAAACATCATATTGCTTTTTTAGTTGAGGAGGCAATACCTAGTTATCTGTCAAAGCAAATTTGTATTCGTGAATTAGCAAAAGACCCACAACACAGCCATTTCTTCTTTGAAAGTCTAAATAATCCTTTCCCTAAACAAAATATCCTGTACTGTCAATCCTCTAAGATTGTAGTGATGAAAAAGCTTTCCAAATCTTAGCACACAAATGAACTGTTGCCACTCTTAACTCTAAATTACACGACGCTGTATTTCAGTGTTCCACTGAATTGCAACACCCAAAAGGCACTATTTTTCTTAAATAGAAATTATTTCTTTTAAAAGGCTGACCCCTCTGTAAGTAAATTGATTTGTAGGAAATGTTGGGGATGTTTCAAACCAAGACAGAGGCCCATGTAAAAGACAAAATTTGTTTTTCGTATCTCACCAATCTCCCATTCCATGTTTATAATATAATGTGACACATCTTTAGAGCATTTTAACTAAGAAGAAAAGTAACTATAAGTAGAGCCTTTTGTGGCAGTGAGCAGGACGTTGTAAGGCAAATGTTTTCGTGACAAGGACACTCACCAACCAGAACCCACGTGGTCCTCCTGCCTTAGTCCTGAATGCCAGAGTATGAAAGGGCAAGGAGCCTCAATTCTCTCCCCTCTGGCAGCTGCACTTGTACTCTGTATAAGGAATTTTTGTAACCAGGCTCCTGATCAAACAACTAGACCAAAAAGCCTCCAATTAACAGGATTAAATATATATTGATCTATGGACCAACTTATGGATCTTTTATTCTGTTAACACTACTGCTAACAAAGCTAACAATTTCAACTACAATTTTAAAGACCTATATATAATAATGCTTTCTTATGAATGGACCCTTTTTGTTTAGTTACAGGTCAAAATTTCACATAAATTTGGGACAGAAGGAAATTGCCAGAACATCAGTCCATCTTGGGCAAGACTTCAAATCAGGCATCTTAAACAATGACCATTAAAAGTGGTTTCTGGTTTTTGATGCCATCCAAACAACATGAACAATTTTTAAACTGACTAAAACTTGGCGGTCAAACCAAAAAGGCTCTGGTAGGTAGAGGACTCCATATTTTATTTTTGTGGCAAACGTCTTATTCCACACAGTTTTAAGTGTGACTGACATTAGAAATCAAAGTTCAAGGTTATAGCACAAACCAAGTGTGGAGTTTTATATTAGAAAAACATCAACAAAACAATTCTGCTCATTTACAAATGAGTCAATTAGGCAAATAAAGCAGCAACTTCAGGACTGTCTATACAGCAAGAACCCTCAAGAAGCAATAAAGGTACATACAGTGAATCTGTATACAGAGATTTTATTCAATTTTTAAAGAAAATGAGGACTTTAGACAAAGCTTTGACCCTATAACAAAGCAAATCTGTCCAGCTTTAAACCAAATTCCAAGAGTAGCCAGCTTCTATTTTTCAGCAGCTGGCAAGAGCACCCTCAATGAACTCTATTGACATTTCTATTTTCTTCACCCCATATGGTATAAAACAAAACCAATCTAGACTCCTGGATAAGCTTTATGTGGTCATTTGAGTTTTACAAATGGTTTCTCTAATAGTATGCCAAAATCATTTTTGTGTTCTCTCCAGACAGCTTTACTGTAACATACAGCAATGTTTATCCTGGTAGTGAGTCTTCTGTAAACAGTAAACCAATGCTCTATGTTATGGAAACCAATCTATATGCAATTGAAACAATCCACAGGCTCTAACCTGGAAACACTAGGAAAACAATCTGAATGCATTAATCACAGCACTATGAAGACTATATCTACCCTATGAAGAACTGATGTGAACAGCTACCCTAATACGAGTTTTACTTTCCTAGAGCCAATAGGTCTGTCATTTAAGTCAATGACAGCAGCTGTGGCTTCATCCCGAGATTCGAAAGCCACCATAGCTTCACCTGTGGGCATACCTTTTTCATTGTATTTTAAACACACTGAGCCTGGGATCACTTGATAGCCATAAAAGAAATCTAAAATCTCATCAATAGACACAGTGAAGGGCATGTTCTGTACTTTGATTACTGTTGGTCCTGGTTTTCCAGAACTAGATCCAAAGCCAGGAGGACCACCAACATGGACTGGGCCTGGGCCTGGGCCAGGGCCAGGGCCAAAGGCTGGAGGCCCACTCAAATGCCCAGGGGCACTTCCAAGGCCAGGAGGGCCGCTTCCAAAGCCAGGGGGGCCACCTAAGCTACCAGGGCCATTTCCAAAATTCTGAGGGCCCCCTCCAAATCCTGGTCCACTTAAATTATTTGGTCCACCTCCAAAACCTGGAACATCCAGTCCTAGACCAGGCAAACCACTATTTCCAACTGAAGGCATTCCAGGCCTAGCATCACCAAAGGCCCCTCCTAATCCTGGAGGAGGGAGTGGTGGTCCAAAGGCATTTGACCCACCAAAATTACCAGGAAAGTTAAATGGAGGCCCATTGTTGGCCTCCTTAGATCCTACAGTCAAGAAGGCATGCTCTTCACCTCCTGCACTAGGCATTCCCGCACTAGGCATTCCCGCACTGGGTATTCCCACACTGGGCATTCCAGCACCGGGCATTCCTGCAGCAGGCATTCCTGTATTGGGCATTCCTGCATTGGGCATTCCCGCACTGGGCATTCCCACACTGGGAATTCCTGGAACTGCGGGATTACCTGGCACAGGCATCTTTAACCCCTTTTTTCCTTGGGCAGGAGGATTTTTCTCAATCTCTCTCATATCTTCTAGAGTAACTACATGAACAAAAGCTTCTCTCCCATTAAGTTTTTTACGGTGTAAGCGTTCAGACTTACGTGCATCATCTTCATTTTTAAACTGAACCAATGCCTGTCCTAGACCTTGCCCATTGTTATCAACAAGAACATGTACAGCATTTTCATCCACTGGGATTCCTTCTAGGAATTGGAGAACATCCATCTTGGTAATGCTGAAGGGAATATTTGTTATATGCGCACAGACTTTGGCAGAGGTGACATCCCCCTCCGGATTTAACATCATTTCCCTCTGGTCATAGCTGAAGTTCTGCAATCTTTTTCGAATCATATCTATCTTTTCTAGCATACCTTTCTTGGTAATTGGATGAACTTGAATAAAGCGATTGCCCATGTACTGTTTATGACGACACAGAGCAGCCTTATAGTCAGCCTCATTCCTGAACTCTACGAAGCCTTCACCCGTTGCTTTCCCATTGGGTCCATAAGCAATATAAATACTATCTTCCACAATATCCAACTTTTTAAAAAAATCAATGACATGTTTGTTTTCTGCTTCAAAGGGTAGCCCTTTCAAGTAAACACAAAAACCAGCCTCGTGTGGTGATCTTGACCTTGACCTTTTCTGCCCACTGGGCGATTTTGACCTGGGAAGTGCCTGAGGAGGGGGATGGGTTTGTCCAGAAGGTCCTATACTTTGCTTAAAAGTGATATGGCCTCCAGCAGCTACCCACTGTCTCTCTGTGGCAGGACTAACTTCCACATAGCGTTGAATCATCAGCATTCTGTTTCGCTTCAAAGCTTCAAATGTATCTTGAGGGGAGAGAAACTTAACCAATCCATTCCCATTATTTCGACCTACATGATCTTTCAACAAATGCACGGCATCAACACGGAGCCCATGGAAAAAATCTCTGACATCATTTTCCATTGCAGAAAAGGGCATTCCATGCACACTGACATACAGATCATCAGGGTTGATGGGAAGTGGTTTCACACTGCTTTGAGAGTTCATCTGGATAGGGTTAACAGGATTCAATGGACCCAGGAACACAGGGTTCAGGTTATTGTTCAGATTCATAGGTGCTCCAGAGCCATTCATTCCAGCAGGTAGAGGTGCCACAGGTGGCGGGTTCAAGGGTGGCATGCCTGACATGGGTGGCAGTGGGGTCATGGGTGGCACAGAAGGGACTGGGGGTATTGGGGGCACAGGAGGCACAGGAGGCAATGTAGGTACCGGGGGAGGAACTGGTATTGGAGGAATGGACGGCATTGGCGGCAAAGATGGCATCGCTGGGATTGGAGGAATTGGTGGAGGTGGGACTGTGTTCATTGGAGAGGCTGTGCTCGGAATGGTTGAGCTAAACGTTGGGCTCCCAAAGGAGGCCCCCATATTTGGAGGAGCCGTTCCTATGCTGGCTGTGGAAAATGTCTGTACGTTTTTGTTGCTTTCATGAACAGAAGTGGCGGCAGTAACTACACTGGGTGAGGGATTATTAAAGTTGGGTACTGTCGTAGGCAAGTTTACCCTGCCACTCATTCCTGAACTAGGTGGAGGTCCTGATCTACTAGCATTTGCTGGTGGTATATCTAAGTTGGCAGTTTCAAAACGCCTACGACTCAGTTCAATCATATTCTGCATTTCCGTTTTACTACTCAACAATAGTGTTACTTTTGACCCTTTAATTGTACCACCTGTGCGCATCATACCAAGCCTTGCATCTTCATCAGTGGCAAAAACGATGAAAGCCTCACCCAGTTCACCCCCTACAATATGCACGCCCCCATCAGGGATGGTCAATCCAGAGAAGAAGTGGCGAATGTCCATGGTCCCCGCCACAATTGGGAGACCTTGCAAACGGATGACCACAGCCATGCTGCGCTGAAACCACACACACCTGCAGATGAGAAAAGGCAACGGCCAGGTCAGACTCCTGTTTATCACACCAAGTTTTCAGCTACAAGAATGACCATCTACCGTATTAGGCCCTCAAGTATTCCCTCAAACTATCACAAGCAATGTCGTTTTTTAAATTTGGATATTCTAAAAACTGAATATTATATGCCATTTACAATGTAAAACCCAATTTCAACATCCAAAAGGCATTAATTCTGAAAACACTTAGAAGTTCAGCCCCAAGACTCAAAAATTTCAGGAA
This sequence comes from Neophocaena asiaeorientalis asiaeorientalis, assembly GCF_003031525.2. Classification (NCBI taxonomy): domain Eukaryota; kingdom Metazoa; phylum Chordata; class Mammalia; order Artiodactyla; family Phocoenidae; genus Neophocaena; species Neophocaena asiaeorientalis. The sequence continues at coordinate 7,329,718 of NW_020173068.1, forward strand.
AAAACAACCATAGGACAAGAAAATCACCAATTATATCATCATTCAGACCACTAATTATTCAATAAGATTTAAAAGAAATGTGTAAGTCAAATCAGGAAACAAAGTTTAAAAATCTACAGGGGAAAAGATACAAAGGATGTATCAAAGTTAATATTTAAAACTGGCTCAGCATCTTCCTTATAAAGTTTTGACAACTTTGTAGAATTACTGGTATCATTTTATATGGCTTAATCTCAAAACAACAGAAACAAAGCGGGAATAATAATGAATTTCAAATAATACTTAACACTAAAGCAGATTCAAGTCTCAAATGAGAACTGATTTCATATTTCATCCTAGGATGAAACCACTTTACTTATTAAAGAAATAGCTTTACTTATTAAAGAAAATGACATATGGAATTACGTATTACATATAAGGTTAATACATACTAAGTATCCAGAAGAAATACTGAGTAAAACAGCCAAAATATCAGTTACCTGTAGTCATCATTCCAAAAAGTAGAACCTGGTTACAGTGCCATTCACCATGGCTATTTTAATTAAAACCCAGGTCCAAAGACTCATTCTCATGCCCTCCATTTAATAAAATGGGGAGGGCTGATAATGAAAAAGAGGGATTTTTTTATTTCTGAACTAGTGTACGAACTTTATTCAGTGGTTGTGACCCAAAATAACTCCTGTGGAATTTCTGGGTACTCACTAATCTCTGTAGATAATGTCCATTTTGATATAATCAAAAAAGAAAAGTTTCTCCCAGACTTAAATACAATTTCAGTATTTCAATTCATATGGTTTCTAAGAGTAAATGGAAGGGCAGCCATGTATAAAGTAATCCAAAACAAACTCTTGCGACTGAAAAAAATATTAATTTGAAATTTATATGGTTAACAACAAAGGGTGTTATCCAAGCCATTTTTAAAATCAACTTTTAAATATAAACCTATATTAAACTGGCTCTGTGATCTTAGCAAAATTATAAATTATTTGAGCTTTGGTTTCATCACTTTTCAAATGAGAACATTAGAAGAGCAAAGTTTCCTGCTCCAAGCGCTAAGAATTCTATAACTCCGTGAAAGCAGTTTTTCAATGTCAAATATTACATGAATACTAATTTAAGGCAACAAAATCTGCAATTATATCTCAATATTACAATTGCTGCACACAAAAGAGTAATATATTGTTTGGCTTTTACACTTTTCTCACACACACATACACAAAAATAAAAGCCACCTTCAAACTTAATCCAGAAAGATGGACTGGCAAACAGAAAACGAGACCATATAAAACATTAGAAATTTGGGAAGGGGCAGGGGAAGCTTTCCATTTTTGGTCTGCAAGCGTCAACAAGAAAAATTAATACTAAAAACGTCACACCAACAGACTCTTTTGCCCTTATTTACTATTTAGCAGTCTTTAAGAAGTTCATCAAGAAGGTTCCGATTCATTGAATCAAATTCTCACTCCTTACTAACTCTAGAATATTGGCTGTACGCAAAGATGAGATAGCATTCCGTTCAACTTCAAAAATCACTTAATCACTAACTGGGGGAAACATCATGGGTAATCTAGATCCCCAAAACTTGAGAAAGAGAGAGAGAGATGTTAGTCTGCATTAGCACAATAAAATGGAAATTTGATATGGTCCCAAGAATTAAGCACAGGGCTAAAGTGACCTACACAATTAAGTCTTCAAACCATCTGCAGCTGAGGGAAGGGATTTAGTGGAAGGTACATGTGAAAACATGATATTGAAAGTCTGCCCAAATTACCATCTAGAAAAGGGCTGAGTAAACCAAAGCAGTGCACAAGATTTATTCATAAAGTCATCTAAACAGGAAGAGTTTTTAGGTTCTGAAGAACGTGAAGTAAGATATGCTATTCTGCTACAAAGTACCTGTTTGACAGATGAGTCATTTCAACCTATCTTGCTTGAGCCTACCTTAGTTATTTAACAAGAAGTTAGGTTCCAATCACTAAGGTTCCACCTAAAGTCAATTTGTACTCTAAAACGTGACCCATTTTCTATGCCTATTCCGCAAAGGAATATTAAAAAACCGTACCAATAACAAGCACCCATATTTGTAGTTAGTCTAGAATGCTACTGAGGGGGAAAAAACAGCTACTTACTGCCTAATAATCAGGAATTCAGCAGAAGAAATGCATCCATAGAAAATTGACTCCCAAAGGAAGCAACAACTGTTCAAGACACCCAGTCCACCCCTCTCCCATCCCTCAAATAAGCTTATTACAAACAAAAAAACACAATTTAGTTATTACACATACTTTCATGTTATTTAATAAGCTATCTCAATTTATTTTGTATAAAAATAAACCCTCTATTCAAAATCTCTTACCTGATAAAACAAGAGATGTATTTTCTTAACAAGAAGTAGAGGCCAAGTCAATCCTGTGGGCAACCAATTAAAACCAACTTTTAGACTGCAATAGAGAATAAATGGAGGCAAAAATCAATGCAGGAAACACAAAACACGCACAGGCCACACTGAACTGTATATTAAAGGGCGAGTCTGAAACCACCGGAGTACATCATTACAATGTATTAGGAAAAAAAAAAAAAGACGTACCAAAATCCCACACATTTATTATTTGGTTGCTTTCAAGTTGCTTTCTCTCAAAGCATTATGTATTTACATACATCAAGAATGTGTCATAAATTAGCCCAAGAAAGAATCAATCGAAAACTAAAACAGTCATAAAGATCGGCTTCACAGCTGGTAATTGCTTTAATCACTTGATGATTAAACCAGTCCAGAAAATTCCATAACACAAGTCCAACGGCGACCTATTTCCTCAGGTTCCCACCAAATTTTTGATGAAAAAGCACAAGTTCACATAGCAACAGTTCCTGGACAAATTAAGTCATCAATTCAAGGATATTCATGGAAATTACTGCAATTACTCGTTCAACATATTTTCCTTTGCACCAAAATAGCAATCAAACAACAAAAAAAACATAAGTGAAGTGAAAGGTCTGGCCTATAAGGACTAATTCCTGGTTAAAACCACTAGAGTTCAATATATTAAGGAAGAGTGCTTTTTCTTCTAACACCAAAATGGTTCCAAGAAACTTGTTAAAAAAAAAAAAAAAAAAGTCCGGCATATTAAGAGTCCTTCCAAAGTAAAAACAGGTCACTCATCTTTCACTGGAATTTCTCCCAAACTAGTGAAGTTATGAACAATTTACAAGCAATTTATATGACCAAATGATTAGACAACTATATTCAAAAGAGTAGAAGAAAATTGTCACTGTTAGGTATAAGATTACCCATAGACATCTACTTAGAATGATGATGCTTATTTTTAACTATCTTTCAAGATCAGGATACCACCATTGAGCTTAATATTCATCACCAGAAAGACATATTCAAACGTTTTAGCATTACTCCAAACTTTTTCTAAAGAACAAGCTAAACATCACCTGGACAACCACTCAAGTTACTAAAGAACAGTGAGATTGTTTTGCCACAAAAAGCTATGCTGTATGTCATAAGCAACACCTTCAGAAGCCCAGAGCATTGTGTTAATCTTTTAAATGTTGTACAATCGATCCTCTAGATCGATTAATTAAATTAAATCTAGAATTTAAATTAAATTAAATCTAGAATTTTAAGTCTTCATTTAAAAACAACCACATCTAGTAGTTTATCTAACGGGTCACAAAGGGAAATGTAAAACAGAAAAAAGCTTGCTTTACATAAAGTTTACACTCAACAGGGAAGAGCATGAATTATTGCAATATTTTTTTTCTAAATGTACAAGTTTAACTCTATGAGCCTCAGAATCAGGGTAATTTTTTAGTTAAACACTTGTGATGACTCCTACTGAAGATTCCAATTCAAAAGGTCTGGTGTGGGGCCAGGACGCATGGCCTGAAGGTAAGGGAAACAGGTTCCTCAGCCCCTTTCCTTCCAGATCCAAGAAGGTACCATATGTCCACTGGAGAGGAACAAGTTCGGGGTCAGCCAGTTAAGCCCAAAGAAAACATTCTAGGTCTACTCCCTAAAATGTTTACAGGGTTGCCAGAAATTACTAAACAAGGAGAAAAGGTGAAAGGCCCAGCTGAATTCAGCAAATCCCTAGTTCAACTCATTCAATTTAAAGTACAAAATCAATCTAGTCATAAATTTGTTAATCTTTTCTATTTCAGCACAAGGGAAGATACATCTCACCCCATGCCAAAGGAAAGTACACAGAAAGCTCAGGTTAGCAGCCAGAACTTCACAACTCTTGGTGTTATGGCTCTTCCTTCAAATAGAAATTGAGAACTCAAATACTTCTGTTTTCAACAAAAGTATTTTGTTTCAACGAAAGGGGCACAATAATTTAATAGAAGTATCACTATTTTCCAGGAACCTACTTATTCCTGCGTTCTGTCAGCTAGCAACTGAATGTAGGATACCAGTCACTCCAGTGACTTTTAAAAATTCACTCCAGTCACCTTTAAACTTTGGTGAGTTTTAGAAATTTAAGACTGAAACAATCCTAAGCAACAAAACACCTAAAATACATGTTTTACCTATTCAGAGAGCATAACGGAAAGAGAAAATGGGCTTGATTTGCCATTAAATCCATTGATGTACTTCAGAAGATCTAAGACAAGAAGCTTTAGTATACTTTTGCACTTTATCTTGAGAATTAAGCCACATAATGGCTTTATTTCTTACAAATTCCAGATGTATGCACAATTACAAAAAGCTACTACAAAAGTTTAGCATATTATTATGACAAGACAGATTTTCTTAAATACTAGCCATTCCAGAAACTTGGAATTGCAGGATAATGTCTGACAACAATCCTCTTTACCAGGAAGCCAAGGCAAAAATCAGAACTTGACCATTTCCACCCTTCATTTGGTAATAAACATCCAAAAGTGAATTTTAACTTTGTTCAATAGTAAGTCTTTGATCAACAAGAACCAGGGTACAGCAGACCTAAGTTCTTCAGATTCAAAAGAAACAATCACCCTTCAAATGTTTACCACAGAGATGAGCAACAGAGAACCAATCATAATGGGCACAATGCTACACGCAGCATAATCATATTATGGTATGCATTATGGAAAAAAACACAGCTTCATCAACTCGATTTTGTCCCCATCCCCAAGTGGAACACATTTCAGGTTCTGGGACCATTCTTAATAAAACAATTCTTCTGATACTGAGGGAGATATAAACCTTTGATAGCATGTTACTCAACTTTCCCATTAACCTCCAGTCAGTATTCAAAGACAGCAAATCAAAAGACATTTCTAAATAAGATATTTATTCTCTTGCCAAAAACACTACAATATTAAGTTATTTTTCAATCCCCCCAAATGCCAGCAAAAATGTTCGTTATCTTACTTGCTTTAAACTTCAAAGAAACAATATTTCTTCTAACCTAGCCAACCACATTCACCCTCACTACTGGTTTTAAGGCTTTAAACTTAATGAACTAAACTCTATGCAAACCAAAATGTATGTGTGTGGTGGTAGTAAAATCTGATAAAACTAAAGATTGAGTGATTTTTCTTAGTTGACCTAAAACACTTAACAATATTCACTTATTCACAAATATTCATCAAGCAGTTATGGGCCAGGCAGAAGATTACAGAAATGGATGACAGTCCCTGCATTTTAGGGGGGGATATCTAAAAACATCTTTTGTGCAACGGTTACTGACAGTTCTTCCTACCTCATCTACAGAAGAAAATATTCAACTGAAATGATGGCGTGACTATCTACAAAATGGAATAAAAACAGCATGAACGTTGTCAGTGGATTTCAGCACCTGGAACACACTGGCCCACAAAATCAAGTTTCACATCTACAGATTGTACCAACAACCCCCAAACTCACGCAAAAATCAAGTCATTTGGTATGTCAAAGAAAGTGAAAGAAGCCTGAAGTTTTCTGGTATTAGCACATAACAGTATGTTCCAAGTAACTACCACAATGGTTTCTAAAGCTTCACATTTTTCACCTAACAGATATGAACATAAGAAAAATTGAAATTATGCAGCACAATCCATAAACAAAATAATCAATATATAATCAAGCATATAAATGATATAAAAATGCATTCCCTGCGTCATTTTTTTCCAGTATTAATACTAAGCACATCCTCAACTTTTATATAAACACGCCATTTTTCTTCAAATATTAATTACCATAAATTTTTTTAACCACCTGTAACAGTTCTTCCCAATTGTTTTAATATTCTTGGAAAATGCCTGAGCACAATTTCCTTCCACTAAATCCAGAATCCTCCACGCTATCAAAACTACCAAATTTCAAAAACAAATACAACCAGTCTTGTATTATATTTCTATAATTAAAAAACAAAATCCAACAGGAACGGCCTATACGTCCAGACTTCTAGGATATTTTTCTTCAACTGCAAAGGCTCTGAAATGCATTAACAATGTAAACTAGATAACAAAGTCCAAGGCAATTCATGTTGCTAGTACTGCATTTTACAAAAATTATACCATTTATAACCATTCAAGCAAGAAGCTCTAAAAGAAATACTCATCACAAGTCTCTCCTTCAACAAAACCTTCAGTTGCAATCATTTTTTGTTAGTAGCTTATATTGACTGGCATCACCCTAGTCTTAAATAATATAAAATGGTTCCTGCCAACTATCCCAATTTACATTAGGTCATCTCTGGGAATCCGGAGTCAAGGAGGGTTTTAGAATCCAGAAACCTCTCTTACGGAGCCTGCTATTTTCAGTATACAACTCTCGGCAGGTTCAGGGCTGAATAACCGAGAATAACCCTCACCGGAGCTCAAATTTTTCACTATAAATCACACATTGGAAGCACACATACAGTCCATGCACTTACAATCTAGCAGCTAAGCCTCCTGCACTAGTGACCATCCCCGTCATGAACCTGCAGATTCTCAAAGCCCCTCGCACCCACTTCACGTGGCCGAAAACTACCACCTCCAGCCTTCAAAAGAGAAACTCAGTTCACTCTCCATCAAAATCACCCAGCCTCCACATCCCATTGGACCTCCTCCTCCTCCGATGCTGGAGGCTCTCTCTCAAGGGACGCGTAAAGGTGATGCTCTAAGCAGCCCCCTCCCTACTCGGGGACTAAGAGGCCCGGGAGGCGGACTCACGCCACGCTACCGGGGCCGGCTTCTCAAATTAACGACACCCCGGAGGGTAAGCCCCGCCCCAACGCTGGGCTTTGGAAGCGTTTCACTGCAACCGCCTCCACCTTAAGGCCAAGAAGGCGGCCAATTCCGACTTCCTTCCTACACTCACGGGAGAGCACCGACTACAGCTCCTTCCCCCCACGTGTGTCCAGAGACTGTAGTCCCCTTTTTCTGGTAGGCCACCGGGGCCTCCATTCCACTTCCGGTGGAGGGAGTGTCCTCACTACGATTATCTCCTCACTTCGGGGCACAGTTAACCTCTGCCCCACGTGGGGGCATAGAGAATCTTGCTCATTCGGGATGTAGTGTATTTTCACTGCAGTTCCCGTTCGTTCGCAGGCCGCTGGGCCACCCAGTTCTGGCCTCCTCCCTCTCAGACCACGGGGGCGTCCTCGCTACGGCCTCGTCCCCTCTTCGGTAGGCAGGCTCCTCCTCTCTTGTGTCCTACTTGCACCCTCTCAGGACCGAGAGGCACAAGCGGCGCCCCAGGCCCCTCACAGCCATGCCCCGACCCTTCAGCGTAGGGCGCTCACTGCGGCGGGCTCCGAGGCCTCCGAAGGCCCCGCCCCGGGCCACCAAGGGGCGGCTCGAGCCCCGCACAGCCCCGCCCGTTCCGGGGCTGCGGGAGTCTTACCGGGGAGAGCTGCGCGGCACCCGAACCCAGACCCGAGTTACCCCCCGCGCGAGTGCCTCCGCCCCGCGGTCGGTAGCCCCAGCCCGAACGGCTTCCCGGAGCCCACAGCAGCCACCACCTCTTTAGCCGCTTCACAAGATGGCCGCCGGCCCGCTCAGCAGCTCCGCGTTCCAGAAAGGGCGGGATGGAATGGTTGACGTCACGGGGCGGGGTGGGGCGGCGCAAGCGCGCGGAGGTTCTCGGGTAGCTCCCGGAAGTTGCTTGTGTTTGTGGCAGAGGAGCTCGGCGACTTTTGCTTGGTAGCTCCGCCTTAAGGGAGTGAAGCTGCTTGTTGGAATCCGAACAGTATCTGGCGTTGGGCTTCGTGCAATTGCTTCACTTCTTCGAGCTTCTGCGAAAGGAGGGAAATACTGCCTACCTCGCAGAATTGTATTGAGGATTAAATGGACCACAAAATGGTGCCTAGTTCTACTGATGATGCCCTGACAGAAGAACCAAAATCTGATTCTTTTTTTCCCATTTAAAAATTTCAATCCAGGACTTCCCTGGTGGGGCATTGGTTAAGAATCCGTCCGCCAATGCAGGGGACACGGGTTCGATCCCTGGTCCGGGAAGATCCCACATGCTGAGGAGCAGCTAAGCCTGTGTGCCACAACTACTTGTACCCTCACTTCTGGCTCAGTAAATTCCTTTTTTTTTCTTTTTTTTTAGCCGCACCACGGCATGCAGGGTCTTAGTTCCCCCACCAGGGATCGAACCCCTGCCCCCTGCAGTGGAAGCGCAGAGTCCTAACCACTGGACTGCCAGGGAAGTCCCTGGCTCAGTAAATTCTTTTACCGCCCGCGTTGCCATCCCCATCACCACACTCCGCGGCATTTTGGTGGCGGGTAGGGTGCTCTCTCTGCCCTTTCCGATCTGTCTTACACCACGTAGCGGTCAGCCTACTGACTCCAGGCAATTGAAGTTCCCCAGCCTGGGCTACTCCTCGGCGGGAGGTAAAGGCCTGCGGGACGGGACTCCGACTCGCTGTCGACCTAAGGGGTACGTTCTGGAAACGGTCTTTTCGCCTCTTCAACACTGCCTATGGCCTGAGGTCCCTGGAGACCGGGGATTAAAGCGTCCTGGCCGAGGCGACTCTTCCGAAGACCTAAAACCCGGTCCCATACTGAGCGACCATTCCTGCCTGATGGGGTGGCAGTGTCCTTTGGCCCTAGCCTTGAGACTCCTCACTTCCAACGGCTGGCGCAGTCGGCAGCAGCAGCTCGTTGGGGCGAATCCAGGCACACTGTGAGATCCCCTTTCTCTCTACATCCTCCCTTGATGACCGTGCATCCTGATCCATCAACATCTCCAGGTACTTCAAACGAGTCGCCACAAAACCAGAGTTTCCCCCTCTGGGTTGGCCCGAGACCCGCTTCCCTTCCTGGTCTTGGGGTGATTGGCCGGGCCTCAGGAAGCCTCTGTCAGACAGAAGGTGCCTCAAGAGGTCCTCTGTTCGGGGGTAGCCCCAGTCTAGAGTGCAACCTCAGGTCCCTCGCGGACAGGGCATGAGGCCTGTTTCCCTCTAGGGATGCCTTTTGTTGTTTGGTTTTGTTTTGTTAATATTTATTTATTTGGTTGTGCCGGGTCTTAGTTGCAGCAGGCAGGCTCCTTAGTTGCGGCTGGCTGGCTCCTTAGTTGTAGCACGTGGGCTCCTTAGTTGCCGCTGGAACCTGGGTCCCCGGCACTGGGAGCGCGGAGTCTTATCCACTGCGCTACTGGGAAGTCTCTAGAGATGCCTTTTCGGTAGACGCTGTGCCTGGTTAAGGTCCAATATGGGTCTAACACCCTCTATTCTTGCTGACTCACCTTTGGGATGTATTCTTAAAAATTGGACTTGGAAGTTCCCTAGCAGTCCAGTGGTTAGGACTTCGCACTTTCACTGCTGTGGCCCCGGTTTCAATCCCTGGTCTGGGAACAAAGATCCCCAAAGCCTCCCACAAGCCGCACAGTGTGGCCAAAAAAAAAATTGGATTAAATTTGATTTCCAAACTCTCTCCGACATTTGGTTCCGGATCAGGAGGTCTGGCCTCTCAACAGGTCCCTAAACTATAACACCATCCTGCAGCTTGATCTCTTTTGTCAAAACTCGGGAATGACTCTGAGGTCCCCAACATTCAGGCCTTCATGGCCCTGTCACAAAACCCCAAATTATGACAAACTGTCGCATATGCCTCTCCAAATTCTGCCCTCGAAGCCTGACACAGATATTCTCCAACATCCCTCCTTTAATCTCCCACGCACTCCTCTTAACCCGCTCCCCTCCTACCATTCCCCTTCCTATCCCGACACCCTCTCACCTTCCCACCCCCGTTCAGGTGCCTCATATCTGAACACCCTCAAGCCCCTGAAAATCTCTTGCCTCTCCATGAGGTGGCCAATGGAGAAAAGGGCACTATTCAAGTTCACATCCCCTTGCCTATGTCTGACTTGTCACAAATCAAAACTAAATTGGGATCTTTTGGTCAGGACCCCACCAATTTTATTCGGGAATTCAGAGGAACTCGCGGTGGCTTTCGATCTGACCTGACAAGACATCTATGTTGTCTTGACCACCTGTTGTACCCTAGAGGAAAAGTCCTGTATTTGGTCCCTAGGGTGGGCTTGGGCAGATGAAGCACATGCCTGCACCCCTGACAATGCCCATCCACCTGGGGCTGTCCCTGACACAGAACCAAATTGGACATATCAGGCCACCGACACAGGGCCTACATGAGGACAAGGCCACTGAGATTACATGATTACCTGCCTAATTGAGGGGATGAAAAAGGCTGTCATCAAGCCAGTAACTTACAACAAACTTCATGAAATAACCCAGGACTTCTCTGAAAACCCTACCTTATTTCAAGCCCGCTTAGCTGAAACTATACATAAATACACAAACCTAAACCCTGAGAGTCCAGAGGGACTAGCTATTCTGGCCATTCACTTTACCAGCCAAGCTTCACCTGATATCAGACAAAACTCCAAAAACTTGAACAGGGACCCCAAATTCCCTTTGCCGTCCTATTAGATACGGCCTTCAAGGTCTTTAATAACCGGGAGGAGGCCTCGAGAGTCCAAAGGGCTAAACGGGAAGATGAAAGAGGTAAACAAACGGCAGGCCCAGTATATGGCAACCGCAATTGTTAGCTTGCTGTCCATTTCGGGCACCCCCATGGCTTGTCCCAGCCAACCAAAGGGGACAGCCGCCCTGGCCCATTCCTGCTTCCACTGCAGCCAACCAGGGCTCTTCAGTTGGGAATGTTCCAAGCCTCTAGGGCCTTGTCTCAACTGCAAGCAACGTGGCCACTGGAAACGGGACTGTCCCTTTCTCCCTCAAGGGGGAGGGCCATCCCCCACTCAAAGGCCCCATGCGCCACAGGGAGGTCCCCAAGCCCCAAGGGCCCCTTCCCAGGGACAAATGCTCTTGACGCCCAAGGGTGACCAGAAGAGACCATAAAAGAAGCCCAGTTTCTCTCCCCCAGCAGACCCCCTCTTGGTCTCGCCTGCTGCTCCCTTGCAGTGTATTCAATAAATCTCGCTTTCTACCCTCACTTCTGACCCAGTAAATTCTTTTATCACCTGCGTTGCCAGCCCCATCGCCGCACTCCACGGCAATAATGCCATCAGCAGCAACATGGATGGACCTAGAGATTATCATACTAAGCAAAGTAAGTCAGAAAGAGAAAGACAAATACCATATATTACTTATATGTGGAATCTAAAATATGACACAAATGAACGTATCTATGAAACAGAAACAGACTTACAGACATAGAGAACAGACTTGTGGTTGCCAAGGGTGGGGGGGCGAGGATAGGGAGTTCGGGATTAGCAGATGCAAACTAGTATGTATAGGATGGATAAACAACAAGGTTCTACTGTATAGCACAGGGAACTATATTCAATATCCTGTGATAAACCATAATGGAAAAGAATATGAGAAAGAGTATATATATGTTTAACTGAGTAACTTTGCTGTACAGTAGAAATTAACACAACATTGTAAATCAACTATACTTCAATAAAATTTTTAAAAATATCTGTGTGATGTACTCTAAAATTTTTTCTCTCACCCCTCCTAGTGCTGGTAACATCCCACCTGTGGTTTCAGACCCACAAATGGAAAAATTCTACTCTGGCTATTTTGGCCTTCTCTCAGTTTCTCAAACACACCGTGTTTTTTTATGCCTCAGGCCCTTTGCTCTTGCTGTTCCTTCTTATTCCTCACTCATCCCTAGCTCTTTCGATGGCTAGAAATCATGTTTTTTGCTTAACACCTGCTCAAAAAATCTTTCCTAGTACACCCAGCATGGTAGGTTTTCTCCATTACTTCCCCTTACCACTCTATTTCTGCCATAGCACTCATCACAATCTATAATAGCCTTTTTGTTGAATTCTTACTTTCTGTCTACTAGAATGAAAGCTCAACGAGGGTCCTTTTTGATCCTGTTAACCAGTTTATCCCCAATATCCAGAATAATGTCAGGCACCTGAGAGGCATGCAAATTGTTGACGGAAGAGATAGGCAAGCAGACTCAGCTATGGAAATCAAGTGGAGTGGTAGTCTTACTCCACAATTCCCAAGTACAGATTGGAATTCTCCCTGAGCCTCTCATAAAGTCACAGAATAAATAGAGGAAGGTGATTTTATTTCTCTAATTTGCAAATTAACAATTTTTTAAAAAGGAACATAAATTAGTACAATAATAGGTAGAGTCATACACATATTTCTGGCTCCATTAGGTCAAAAGAAAAGAAGGACAAGAACACAAAGGAGACAAGCCTTCTAAGAAACTTGCTGTTCAGTCTATAGTCAACATGAAAAGGTAGCCTTTGGAGCCACAAAAAAGATGAAATCGTAGATGATTATGCTTGATTCTGAAGGAGTCAATCTCTCTGAGCAGCAGTAAGCAACAACTCAAATGTCCAAGTAGAGCATCAGGGTCCCTGAACAAAGAGCCTTCTTCTGGTTCCTCGGGCTCCCCCACCAAGGGTATGGGCTCCCCAAGCAGTAGCAATATCATTCATAGCAAATGTCCCTCCTGTTTCAGGATGAGAACGTCCACTCACTACAAGACCACAGAAGGACTCCTGGAGAGAAATGGATAGTGTTCCCCACCAAAGGAGCTGAGGCTGGAGAAAGATAGTTTTCTCATGTTTCTGTCTTAGAAGCAGGCCAATGCTGAAGTCAACCGGGCTATACCAATTCTGGTGTGAACATGGAGCAGCCACTGGGGGTAACAAGGTACCTGGCTGTGCGTGGGTTGATGAGGCAGGAGACGCCAGGCCAGCACAAAGTCAGAGGCCCACTCTTCTAGTGTTGGGTCCACTTGATGCTCTTGAGGTCAATGCCATCCTGCACCATCTCCCAGAGAGGGCTGCCAAAGAGAAGAGGTATTTGGATGAGTGAAGGCTTAGGAAGCAGCCAGCACTGGCTACTAGGCTGTAAGCCTTGACTTGCCTCCATCTGCTCTTGTCTCTTCTCTACCTCCTTGCCCTGATAGACCCCAACACAAGAGGTTATCAAGTCTTTCTCAGCTATATGTAAGCAAGAACTACTGAAGCCCGCGTGCCACAACTACTGAAGCCCGTGCACCTACAGCCTGTGCTCCGCAACAAGAGAAGCCCCTGCTCGCCGCTGCTATAGAAAGCCAACATGCAGCAAAGAAGACCCCACGCGGCCAAAAAAAAACAACAAAAAAAACCCTAAAGAACTGAATAAATTCAGATGTTTTTCATTATTTAATTAAATTTTATTTATTTGGCTGCATGGCTTGTAGGATCTTAGTTCCCTGACCAGGGATTGAACCCGTGCCCCCTGCAGTGGAAGTGCAGAGTCTTTTTTTCTTTGAACAGAGAACAGGAGTATTTATTTATTTATTTTAAAATTTATTTATTTATTTATTTATTTATTTTTGGCTGTGTTGGGTCTTCGTTTCTGTGCGAGGGCTTTCTCTAGTTGTGGAGTTATTTTATTTTATTTATTTATTTTAAAATTTTTAAATTTATTTTTATTTTTGGCTGTGTTGGGTCTTCGTTGCTGTGTGCGGGCTTTCTCTAGTTGTGGCGAGTGGGGCTCTGTTGTGGTGCGCGGGCTTCTCACTGCGGTGGCTTCTTTTGTTGCAGAGTACAGGCTCTAGGTGCTCAGGCTTCAGTAGTTGTGGCTCGCGGGCTCTAGAGCGCAGGCTCAGTAGTTGTGGCGCATGGGCTTAGTTGCTCCGCGGCATGTGGGATATTCCCGGACCAGGGCCCAAACCCGTGTCCCCTGCATTGGCAGGTGGATTCTTAACCACTGCGCCACCAGGGAAGTCCAGTTCTTTAGTTTTTTTTTTGTTTGTTTGTTTTGTTTTGTTTTGTTTTGCTGTACGCGGGCCTCTCACTGTTGTGGCCTCTCCCGTTGCGGAGCCCAGGCTCCGGACGCGAAGGCTTAGCGGACATGGCTCACGGGCCCAGCCGCTCCGTGGCATGTGGGATCCTCCCAGACCAGGGCATGAACCCGTGTCCCCTGCATCGGCAGGCGGACTCCCAACCACTGCGCCACCAGGGAAGCCCCAGTTCTTTAGTTTTTAAAGACACCTTTTCATACTCTGAAAACAAGTAGCCAAGAGGATCCACTTTCCCGCTTTGTGGTATCTCTAAATCCTAAAATTCAAGGATTCTCAAACTTTAATTTCTGGCAGTGTGAATACACAGCCTAAGGATAAGAGAGGAGCCAGCACAGCAATTTCTTCCAAAGGGTCTCTGGTACAATAGTGCATACCTCATTTCTCGAAGACGCTTCACATGGTAAATGCACTTCTCCACTGTGTAGTCTACTTCCTCCTCTGTAGTGAAACGGCCGATTCCAAACCTGAAAAAGACACAGAGAGGAGCTCTGCATCAGACCTGTGGCACCAGGGTAAATTCATTCAGCAAATACTCAATGAGGATCTACTCCACAAAAGACATGGAGAGAACATGGTCCTTCCCCTAGAGGGCAGAGTTTCTCCGAACATGGTCTGTGCGCCACCTGAGAATCACTCTAGAAGTTTCCTACTCCTTCTCCAAACCTAATGAATCAGAATCTCTAGTGTGGCACTCAGACCTCTTCATCTTTCACAGACTTCCCAGGTGACAGTCAATGAGGTCTGCGAAACACTGCTCGAGAAACTTTCATGAAGAATGAAGAAGGGATAAGTTTAACTAAATTGAGGAAGACTCTAACAGGAGAAGAATAATACAAAAGAGGATGCCTTCCATAAATGCTGCAGCTCAAATGACTGACCTGATAGAAGAGTGAGCTAAATCCTCATCAGTGCCAATTGCTCGAAGGACGTAAGAGGGCTCCAGGGATGCAGAGGTGCAGGCACTGAGGAGAAAGACACAGAGCCTTGCTCAGTTCAGCAATAAATCTGCTTTTGGCCACAAACCTCCAGTCTTGCTCCCACCCCCAGACCCCTGGAGTCATACCATGGAGACAAAAGAGACATTCTAATCTGACACAGCGAAAGGGCCAGACGCTGCTAGCTGCTCTGGCCCCTGTGGAGGATAACCTCCTTGAGAAGGACACTGCCAGAGCATGACAGAGCATGATACCACGTGAGCTAGGTGTGACACCAAGAGGCAGCAGAGCACCAGGTGCTCACTCCCCTACAACCAAATGCATTATCTGTACAGGCCTGGACAGCAGCTAAACCCTTGGTGGCCTCTGAAGCATCCTTGAACTCTGGAGGCCTGTAAGAGAACTACCAGAATAACACTATACATGCATCTCCTGGGACCACAAAAGGCACAAAACTCTACCACAGGAGGCCCTCCTAGGGTCGCAAACTTTAGCCTGTGCCCAGCCAGCTAAAATTAGGTGCTTACAAAATGACTTTTACTCTCAACTAAGAGCTCTTGTGCCTGTCATCTCCACAATGGGAAGCTTATTAACCTAACACTTAAAGCCAGACTAACTGGTCCTGCCACAGTCCCTGTCTATCCAATCCAACTCACCTTCCCGAGGATAAGGCAACATCCTTGAGTGCCATCAGCAGACTCTCCCCTTCCACATATGCAAAGGAGAGGTTGATACAGCCTGGAAGAGTGAATTACTATGAGAGAAGGCTCAGAGTCTCCAGCTCTTCCAGATGGGGACAGAATGGGCACGTCTGTACCTGGGTAATGGTGCTCAGGGTCCCCATTCATCACCACGTCTGGAAGGCTCTTCATTATCTTCCGTGTCAGTCGTTCTGCTAACTTGGAGATCCGCTTGTGGTCATACTGAGGAGCAGGCAAGGGAGGACTAAGCATAGTGACCATTAACAGCTCAGAAACACACAGGACGAGGAGCCCTGCCCGGTGCCCAGAAGTGACTGTGCATCTGACCCACCTATTGCCCTGTGTTGCTCATGGAGACCACTGTATCCCCAGCACTGAGCACAGAGATGCTCAATAACTGGACAGATGGTTTCAATAACCCAGAATAAATGAGCTGATAACTACTGAAGGGCCTGGATGTTGGAGCCCATAACACCTCCCTCAATAAGATGCCAGCAGCACTGGGACAAAGATGGTTTTCTTAAACCTCCTCTTCTGGCAAAGATCTGACCCAGTCATGCCCAGAAGCCTCAACACAGGAGACCCAGCACAGGGGAAGAATCTGTGGGAGGGAACTGCTCTCCGCATACCTCCATCTCTTGCTGTGCCACCTCACACGCAGCCCCCAGCCCCACCACCAAGGGTGTTGGGACTGTCCCAGACCGCATGCCCCGCTCCTGCCCCCCTCCACTCTGCAGGGCCTCCACACGCACACGGGGCCGGCGGCGAATGTAGATGGCACCAACCCCTGGGAAACAAAGTTTATTACAAAAAAAGAGAAAAAGGAAAATGCAGATGAAACAAAATATCACTTTTCAAAGGGGTCAAAATATTCTTTCAACTTTTCTGTAAGCTTGACATTTTTCAAAAAAAAAAGATTGGGGGAAAAGAAGAAACAGCAGCAAAAGCATAATATTTATCAAAATTATTTTATACCAGAAAGAGTGACAGCCAAAATGGTTTAAAGTAGCTCCCTATGCATGTATAAAATGACATCATGCAATGCAGCATTATTCATAATAGCAAAAAATTGGAAACAACTTAGATGTCCATAATCAGGAAAATGGGCAAATAAATTATGGTACATCCATGCCTGAAATTCAAAGGAGGTGTATAAAAGAATGAGGAAGCTCCTGTACTACCACTATAAAATCTCCAAGATACATTGTTAGAACACTGGTGAAATGTGAATAATGTCTGTACTTTAGTTTAAAAAAATTAAAGATGCATTGTTAGGTGAAGATGCAATGAGTGTAGTATGCTACTGTTTGAGTAAAAAGGGGAAGGGGGGAAGTATATATGTGATTATAAATGTATTTATTTATTTATTTTTGGCCACGTTGGGTCTTGGTTGCCGTGCATGGGCTTTCTCTAGTTGCAGTGGGCGGGGCCTACTCTTCGTTGTGGTGTGCGGGCTTCTCATTGCGGTGGCTACTGTTGTTGTGGAGCACGGGCTCTAGGTGGCGCGGGCTTCAATAGTTGTGGCACGCGGGCTCAGCAGCTGTGGCTCGTGGGCTCTAGAGCGCAGGTTCAGTAGTTTCAGTGCACGGGCTTAGTTGCTCCACGGCATGTGGGATCTTCCCAGACCAGGGCTCAAACCCGTGTCCCCTACACTGGCAGGCAGATTCCTAAACACTGTGCCACCAGGGAAGTCCCATATATGTGATTATAAATGCATAAAATAGGTCTAGAAAAATACTCAAGAAACTGTCTCCCTAGGGGGAACTGCATGGCTTAGAGACAGAGGTGAGAGACTTTCCACAGTGTACTTTTTTGCAGCTTTTGAATTTTGAACCATATTACCTTGTCTAAATAGAATAAAAATTTTTAATTTAGAAAAAAATTAAAACCTTGAGGGGAAAAAAAGGGGAGAAGTCAGAATGGAAGTAAAAATTAGCATAATCTCCTAGGGTCTATCAAAACTTAAAAACGTATACAACTTGTGACTCAGCAAATCTGTTTATAGGAATTTCATACCAAAATATGAGCATGAATGTACAAAGATATTCACTAAGTAGCCAAGGGTTTTGAATAGAGTGAGCACTTGCTGAAGGTCACCTTCTCCCTCACAGAACAACTACTGACTTATTGAGGCAGAGACTACAGGTACCATAGCAAGTAAGGCAATGGTTCCCAAATTTATTATGAAGGACCCTAGTTTTAAAATAATTTATGTGCCAAACTGCATTTATTAAGAAATATTTCATTTCCCCATTAAAATAAAATCAAATTCAAGTATCCTACACTGTCTGAATCTCTGCAGTTCCCAGGTTCAGAGAGTCAGTGCTCAGATACTACATCTGGATAGTGAAGGATACAATGTTATCTAAATCTATTTAGATCCTGAGTTCAGCAAGCAAGAGTTTGGATAGTGAGGGATACCTGTACATGTTTACGGGCTGATCAGAGCTTCTGCTCAATATGAGTTAATTTTATCAAAACAGATTTATGTACAAAAAAAGCCAATAAGCCAATTTTAGTTAAAGATAGAACACCTGTTGGGCTTACAAAAACACGCTTTACAACCTCTGGGAGCCTTTAGAAGAAGTCTCTCATATACTTCCAGGAGTTATCACACCTTTTTCCACAAGGTGTACATCCAGATGACACACCCCGCAGACACAGCAAGTGTACTGGCATAACCAACCACCACAGGCCCTCACCCAAGAGACAGAGGAGGAGTTGTTCATTTTGGATGGGTACCTCCATAAAATAGAGGACAATAGTCTCTTCCCAAAGATTGGGGTGCAGAGGCAGAATTCCACCTAGAAAACATTCCTAGGCCAATAGGACCATAGGAAACAGACAAGTATCCTTGAGAGATTAATAGGAGCAAAGACTACTAAAACTAGGAACAAACACCAAGAAACATAAAAGCCCATACAATCTTCCCCTAAGGCTAAAGCAAGACACGAGGGAATGAAGAACTCAAAGAATATTGATCTGCAAATCACAGTGGGGTAGACAAGATAACTGGACTTATCCAGCTCATTTGATATGACAAAACCTTTGTTCCTCAACCAAATTAACATCTACATGAAAGTATTTTCTAAAGAGACCAGTGAAGAATGGCCTGCTATATAGTAACTGCTAGAAGCTACCAATAAGCACATGTTCCTAGCTATTGCTAAATGACACTTGCATTCTGCAGGGCACTCTGAATATACAATTTCCTCTGAGAGCAGTGAGAGTCCCCAGTGAGTCCCAGGAACACCTGTCAAAGAGTTTGCCGGGAGGTCCAGAGAGGAGGAACTCTAGGAGGGGCTAGTACCTTTCGGACCATAGATTTTGTGACCACTGATGCTCATGAGATCAATTTTCATGTCGTTGACGTCGAGTGGGATTTTTCCAACAGCCTGGGCTGCATCAGTATGGAAATACACCTTTCTGGAACTGCAAATGTGCCCTGAGAAAACAACAAAGGGGAAGAACCAGAGCACAATGTTAGGAAGTAACCTGGCGGTGGTCCCACAATGTACCATGAGATCTAAGGCAAAATTATACATGGCGTTGGCCACTAGCCACATAGTAAATCACTTCTCTCTCTTTCTGTCTCTGTCTCTCATTCTCAGCTCTAGTGTCCTTGACTAGAATAAACAAGAGCAAGTGCAAAACACCCAATCAAAACACCCCCGATATTCTGATTCATAAGACTCTTCCTACCTCATTAACACTGGCCTTTCAATATATCAGATTAACTTTTAGATCCTTTTGATTTAAAAGAAGCAAAGATTAACAGATCTATTTGCTAATGTACCTAAGAGGTTACAGGGCGAGTGCCTCTGGCTCTATGAGCATAGTAAAAGAGATGTTCTAAAACAAAAAAGGTAAAAGAGGAAGAGAAAAAAGGTGGAGGTTTTTTGTTTTGTTTTCTGCACCAAGTGCAATAAAATGAAAACAACATACAGGGTACTACACCTGGATTCAAATACTAGCTGTGCTATTTACAATCTGTCCTTGAACAAGGAACTGAAGCTCTCTCTCTCTCAGCCTCCTTACCTCATTCTATAAAGTGTTACAGCTCCTAGTCCAGTCCTGCTCCTCAGATGGATCTCAGTGGTGGGCAAGCGTCAGGGTCCACCCATGATACTCACCTATTTCTGCAATGGGCTGCTTCACTCCAATCTCATTGTTCACAGTCATGACTGAGACCAGACTGGTATCCGGCTGGATGGCAGCCTCTAGTTCCTAAGAACATCAGGAGTAAGGAAACTATATAGTACCAACAAAGTCCTCCCTAACTCAGAATGTATGCAAGCTTAGTCTTGAAAAGGGGCCTTTCACTACACACCTACCGGAGTGGGTAAAATTAAAATAGTGACAACACAAAATGCTGGCGAGGAGGCAAAGAAACTGGATCACTCATATACTACTGGTGGGAACCTAAAATGGTACAACCACACTGAAAAACAGTTTGGTAGTTTTTGTTTCTTATAAAACTAAACATGAAATTACCATATGACCCAGTAATTGCACTCTTGGGCATTACCTCAGGGAAATGTAAACTTAAATTCACACCAAAAAACCGATACATAAATGTTCATGGTAGCTTTATTCATAATAGCCCAAACCTAGAAACAACCCAGATGTCCTTCAACAGGTAAATGGTTAAAGAAACTGTGTACTTCCATTACATGGAACACTATTCAGCAATAAAAAGGTACAGACTACTGAGACATGCAACAACTTAAATGGCTCGCCAAAGACTTATGCTAAATTAAAAGAGCCAATCCCAAAAGGTTACGTACTATATTATTCCATTTACGTAACATTAGTGAAAAGACAAAATTAAAGAAATGGAGATCAAATTAGTGGTTTTAAAATAAGACCATGGGACTTCCCTGGTGGTCCAGTGGTAAAGAATCCGCCTTACAATGCAGGCGGATCTGACCTGGGTTTGATCCGTGGTCAGGGAACTAAGATCCCACATGCCATGGGGCAACTAAGCCCATGCACCACAACTACCGAGCTCGCGCGCCCTGGAGCCTGCATGCCACAACTAGAGAAGAGAAAACCCGCAGGCCGCAACTAGAGAGAAGCCCGCGCACCACAATGAACAGCCTGCGCGCCGCAACGAAAGATCCTGCGTGTCACAACTAAGGCCCGACGCAGCCAAAATTAAAATAATTAATCAATCTTAAAAAAAAGAGACCATGAAGCGTCATTGTAGTGATAGTTACAATGAAACTACACATGTGATGAAACTGCATAGAGCTAAACACACACACAAGTGCGTACAAGTAAAACTGGGGAAATCAGAGCAAGATGGATAGATTCTATCAACATCAATATCCTGGTTGTAATATTATACTATACTTCTGTAAGATGTTATCATTAAGGGAAACTGATAGAGGGTACATGAGATCTCTCTGTATTACTTCTGACAACTACATGAGAATCTATAATTATTTAAAAGTTTAATAAAAAAAAGAGGGGGAGCCTTTCCTACATAAGGTTGTCAGAGTAAAAAGCAGCAAAGAACAAAGTAAGTAGTAAAAAGCAAGGCTACTATTTTCAACACTGAGGTAGGGACCACATTTGACTAAAATATTTATCTTAAAGAAATTAGTAATCAACCTCCCAACATCTATTATGCTTTCCCTGACACTGGTCTAATGTAGGTTCTCAATGTTATGTTTCTCTTAGTTTCTTGTTTACTTCCTTTATTGCATATATCCCAATTCATAATTATTTCATTTATGTGTTTGTTTACATGTTAACTGTCCCCTTCACTAGAATATAAGCTCCTTGAAGGCAGGGACTAACATCCTGCTTAATGGTGAAGCTTTCATCTAAGATCAGGAAGAAAACAAGGGTATCTGCTCTCACCACTTTTATTCAACTGGGCAAAAAAAAGAAATAAAAGCCCTCCAGGTTGCAAAGAAAATAGTAAAATTATCTCTATTTGCACATCACAGGGATCTGTCCAGGGATGGATTTGTCTAGAGATGTCTAGGGATGCTGATATCCAAAATTTGGTGGAGAAGATACATGGACCCAAAATTGACATATAAAGATATTGGCCAAAAAGGGAAATATTATTCACAAAAACTACACCTACTCTTTTGAAGGATGAGAAACATCAGTGCAGGGAGAAGGAGGGCAGAGCTTTCCCGCGGTGGCTGTCACACAGACCAGGAAGCACCAACAAAGCTGAGAAACAAATCTTCCACAGAAAAGGAGGACGCTACACACTCAAGGGGAACATACTCTGAGTCACACTGCAAGGCCTATTTCTCTAAACCCCTCCGTCACCATTAGATCTAGTCCTTCAAGCTCCAGCTGAGGCTGAAGAGATAGATTTATAGGCTGAAGCCAGGCTCCTCCTATTTTGTCCCTCTTACCTTCAGGTCGATGATCCCACTCTTCTTCACTGGGAGGTAGGTGACCTGAAAGCCCTCAGCTTCCAGTGAACGGCAGGAGTCCAAGACACATTTGTGTTCTGTCTGCGTGGTGATCAAGTGCTTTTTCCGTGATCTGTAGAACCTGGCCACCCCCTAGAAATTGGCAGTGGTGAAAGGAAGAAGAATATACTCAGAGAGACAGCAGTGACTTCCATCCTAGTTGTAGGGAGTAAGTGGACAAAGGCAGCATGCTCCAACATCAATTATCTGACACCAATTGCATGTCCTATAATTCAATTTAATTCTGACACTAACTATCCCAAATTAGCGCAAATCCCACAGGTTAAGGGCCTCAGTCCCGCAAGACTGCCTCCACTTCAGATGCCAGCCGTAAGGCCTAGGTGTCACAAGTCACCCACCCATACTTCCCCAGCTGGCTACAAATACAGGGCTTCCCACAGTCCCCTAAGGTTCAATAATTCTCTATGATTCACAGAACTCAATGAAAACACTATATTACTATCATAGCTTTATCACAAAGGATACAACCCAGGAACAGCCAAATGGAAGAGATGCACAGGGTAAGTTCTGGGGCAGGGAGGGGCACAGAGTTTCCATGCCCTCTCTCCGTAAATCTAAGAATGCCACCTTCCAGTACAACCATGAGTTTGCCAACCTGGAAGCTCCTCTGAGTTTTGTTTTCCAGAGTTTTTATGGGGGTTTCATAACACAGGCACAACTGATTAAATCATTGGCCATATGACTGGACTCAATCTCCAGCCCCCCTCTCTTCCCCAGATGAAAGTTACAACTCTCTAATCACATTCTTGGTCCTTCTGGAGTGGCCAGCATGTCCCTTGAAACTATCTAAGGGCCCACCATGAATCACTTCATCACCAGAAACTCAGGTATGGCAAAGGGGCTTGTAATGAATAACAAAACACATTCCTAGCATTCAGGAAACTGCAAGGTTTTAGAAGCCCTGTGCCAGGAACACAGGACAAAGACCAAATATATTTTTTATTGTACCATAGGTGGAAAATGGGGAACATTGCTATCCTTGCATACCAGGAAAAGTCTGTCTCTTTTATTTCTATTTAAATACAAAACATGCAAATATGGTGATACCCAAAGCTGGCAGTGCAGAAGTGAAACTCATAGACGCATTCCTTGCTGATAGCATTATTTACACTATAATCTCTTCAGAAATCATTTACAAAGATGTCTTAAAAGCTGAATTCACACTCTTTACTGTGATTCCTCTTTTGGGAATTTACCTTAGGGCAGCGGTCCCCACCCTTTTTGGCCCAGGGACCGGTTTCATGGAAGACAGTTCTTCCATGGGTGTTGGGGGAGGGGCAGGGTTCAGGCAGTAATGAGAGCGATGGGGAGCGGCAGATGAAGCTTCACTCGCTCGCCCGTCTGCCGCTCACCCCCTGCTGTGCAGCCTGGTTCATAGACCGGTAGCGGTCCATGGCCCCGGGGGTTGGGGACCCCTGCCTTAGGGAAATATTTCAAAGGATAGATGAAGCTTTAGAGACAAAATATGCTTTAGTTATATTTACAATCCTTAAAAAAATAGATTAAACACCAACAACAAAGAAAGGAACAGTAAACTGCAATAACACAACTCCATGAAAAAGAATATAGTTAGTTATATTAAAAACTATCGAGTTTGAAATGGAAAAACATAGGATATGTTATTAATGGTTACAGAAGAATAAATGTAGCATGCTACAATATGTGAAAATATTAAAAGCAAATTCATATGTATGTATAATTTGTTTTCTGGAACAATACTAAACAGACTTGAGGTCAGAATAGGGGAGGAAGAAGTGGAAGACCTACACTTTATTTTAAACCTTTCCATAGGGTTAAAAAAAAAAATCTCACCACATATGCATGAATTCCTTTAAAAAAATTAAAATAAATAAAATGTGCAACCCAGTCCCTCCCAGAGCTTATAAGAATACTATTTTAAAAGCAGAATATGAAACTAATTAGGCCAAAACTATAACTACATAAAAACTGTATGTTCTTGAGGACAAGGAACATAAAAATGAAAACATTAGAAGTTCCCTCCCCACCTCCTATCTCACTTACCCAAATCCTCTAACAGCAGACAGATATTTACTCTACCCTTCCAGGAGACCAGAGGAAAGCTGTCGCAACTACTCTAGCAATCCTTGGCCTCTAGGTTTGGGAATCTGCAGAAACCTTCAAAGCAAACATTTTCTAAGTTCTGAAAATGCTCCCCATTCCAGAAACCATTCTCATCTTTGGAGAGACCACACCCCTGGCTCTGTGGCCTCTGCAGTCCCAAGGAAGGATACCTTCCTTCTAAAGGGATCAGGCAGAGTACTGATGACTCTGGAACCTGGCCTATGTCTAGGCCTCCTTTACTCAGTCCAAGGTCAGAAAAGCCATACTTGCAACACAGGTGAGAGACAGTGGTGAGAGGGGGTAGAGCCAGAGTTGAACCTACAGCAGCCCACAATTTATCAGAGCCTTGGTATTTACACAAGTGACCCTGGCAACCAGATCCAGTCAGACGTGTTTATGTTCTGTGAAACACCGACATGACTACTGAGACTGGAATTTTACTTTTGTTAGCACCGAAGATTGGTAGGTCCTAAGGATAGAGTGACTAATCTCAGAATGGATGATCAAGTGAATGTCTGCAGACGGCACCACAGCAACCAGTACAAAATGGGGACATCTAAAGAAAACAGGAGGAACTTGCTGCAGACAGATCTAATCAGAAAGAAAGGGAAGGCTGAGAGGAAGGCAGCCCTGAAATCACAGATATGTGTGAAGCTGGTAACAAGAAGCAGAGAAATATATCCAATTACAAGTGTATTCTGGACTTCACTGTGACTAGATCAAAAGGATGGGGAAAAGGCTTGAGTCACCATTATTTACTCTTTGAAGTAGCTGCCATCCAAAACACCACATGGTTGATGGTCCAAGAGCCACCTCCTTTCCTATCCAACTACCTCACTGAACTCAGTTCAACAGGAGCAAAGACTTAAGATAGAGTAGACTGCAAAGGGCTGAAGGAAGCAACAAATCAGAAAGAGTATGTGTATTTTCTTCACAATAGGGTGAAAGTGGGTAGCTGGGAAATATATATGAGCCTAAATGATGGCAGGACACCACCTCCCAGGTCAGGAAAGCCCAGATATGCCCTTTGGTTCCCTTCTCTTACCTTAATTGCTATGTTGTTGGATTCAGTAGCGCCACTAGTGAAGATAATCTCACGAGGATCAGCCCCAATCAGAGATGCTACTTGCTGCAAGCCAAGAAACAAAAATAAGTAGCATCAGTTCCCTAGGCAGGAATGCAGCTGCAGAGACAACTAAGACAACGGTCTGGAGCAAGAAGAGCTCCACTGCATTCTATCAACTGCTCAAGAAGCAGCTCTGTACCCACTAGAATCAGACAAGGGGATGTATTCAGCTACATCCCAGATCCCAGGCTCTTTTCCAGCCCAATACAAAATAATAACTTTGGTGTTTTTGAAAAAGCACTTATTGAGCTCTTAGTATGTATACGCATCATGTTAATAAACACATCACCAGGGCTTCCCTGGTGGCGCAGTGGTTGAGAATCTGCCTGCCAATGCAGGGGACACGGGTTCGAGCCCTGGTCTGGGAAGATCCCACATGCCGCAGAGCAACTAGGCCCGTGAGCCACAACTACTGACCCTGCGCGTCTGGAGCCTGTGCTCTGCAACAAGAGAGGCTGCGACAGTGAGAGGCCCACGCACCGCGATGAAGAGTGGACCCCGCTTGCTGCAACTGGAGAAAGCCCGCGCACAGAAACGAAGACCCAACACAGCCAAAAATAAATAAATATATAAACACGTCACCAGAACTGTCTGATTTAATCCACCCAATAACCTCAAGAAGTAGGAACTACTACAATTTCTATTTTCTTTTTCTTTCTTTCTTTCTTTTTTTGGCCATGTTGGGCGGATCGCAAGATCTTAGTTCCCCAACCAGGGATCGAACCCAGGCCCTTCCCAATCTCCATTTTCAGTGTGAGGAAACTGAGGCTTCGAGAAATCAGATAACTTGCCAAAGGTCACTTAGCTAGGAAATGTGGGAACTAATCAAATGCCTTCAGAGGGACTCCAAAGGCCTGTTCTTTGAATCTCTTCCTGAGAGAGCCCCAAGCCATTTCCACCTCCACCCACAGCTACAAAAAAAGAAATGCCTCCCACTGACCCTCTGACATCAGAACCTCCTGGAGTCCTCTGTACTAACCTGGCGAGCACGTTCCATGGCTGCCTCACTCTCCCAGCCATAAGCATGTGTCCGGGAATGTGGGTTCCCATAGTAGTTGACTAGGTAAGGGAGCATGGCATCAAGCACCCGAGGGTCCTGAGCATAACAGAATAGATCAGTCTCCTTGAGCCCATAGTTTACTCGGGCCCCACTCCATCCCCTGAGACCTGCCCAACCTGCCTCAGCACACTCCCAACCCTTCAGACCCTGCCTAGATTAGGCCTCAAACATTCTTCCATCCCCTCAGGTACTAACCAAATTTTAGCCTAATATACTCCCCTACCAACCCATCTTAAATCAGATTATTCTACCATCTGCTCAGATAATCTACAAACATTGCCCTGTCCTGATAGCCGTGTCTGCAGGTGTTTCCACTCCTGCCAAGAAATGTGATCTATGAGAGCCCAGGACATGACAGAGTCCACATGTTGATGAAAACGTGCATTAATATTCAAGTGTTTATCATGCGCCAGGCGCTGTTCTAAGGGCTACTTTATGTCTTTTAACCTATTTAATTCTTGCCCAAATTCACGTAGTAAGTAGCAATCCGGCTAATTCCAGAGCCTATGCTTTTAACTACTACCAGAGTGCCTGCACTGAGTGATGTGTCCAAGACCAACAGCTAGTAAGTAGTAAAGCCATTTCTACAGGATTACAGCTTAAGCCTCCTGACTCCTGGCTCATTGCTTTTCCCAACACACAGTTCTCAATGGCTCTTACTTCTACAGGGATTCAGCCATTTCTGTGCATTGCCACTTCTACAATATAATTCCTAAAAACAGCTTGGGGAAAGCTGCCCCTCAATCCTTACCAGAGGAGTTGTAGCTTGCACATCCATATACAGAGGTCGCAGCACTGATTCCGCCTCCGGAGCAGTGGCTGCATCTGAGGGAACAGCAGACTGGGGAGCATGGTCTACAACTGACAAAAAATAGAACGGAGTGGCCACGTGAGAGGATGCAACTCTGCACACAGGGCATCCAAGACAGCAGAAGGTAAAAGCTGGATGGAGGTGAGATAAATTTAAGGGGTGCTGAGGTCGAATCTCAGTGGAAAAGGAAACAAAACATCAGAAAACTTGAGCCAACTGTAAAAAGAGGTAAGGGAGAGAGACAGGGTTCTTGGAGCGGGGTGCTGAGACAACATTCAAATTGCATAGTTGGGAGTGAGGAGACCTCTGAAAGGGCAAAGCCACTGAGAAGGAATGTGGAGACGGTATGTAAGATCTCCTTCAAAGGTTACTGGCTGGACGACTGGCATCTCTAAAATTTGGCCAGGAGAGGTCCGAAGGCCGAGCATCAAGGGCTCTGAGGGCCTGCAGGGAAGGATCTGAAGTGCGGGAGGGGGGCGCGCGGCGAAGTCAACCGTTCGGAGGGCCGGCATGAGAAAGTTTGAGGGGTGCAGCCAAGAGGAAGGGTCAGAGGGTCTGGGTAGCGGGCAGAAGAGGGAGGCTCCTGAATATGCAGGTGCGTCTCCGCGCCCAGGGGAGAGATCCTCGCCTCCGGGGAAGTGGCAGCGAGCGCGCCCCGGAGCGTACCGCGCAGGCGCAGCCCCCGAGTGGGTGCCTTCGCCCTCGGCCACAGAGCGGCGGGGGCGGCCGCGGCCACCAGCCTCCAAGAGGTTCTCAGTAGCATCATCTCGGTGGCAGCCCTGCGCCCGAAGCGGCTGCAGTCCCCAGCTACAGGCCCCCGGAAGTACTACTCCGCGCCCCGGAAGCGGTTCCTCTGGCCGCGAGTGCGCTCCGCCTCGCGTTCCGTGTGAGACGTAGAGCTGAGCGACCAAGGCCGCGAGCAAGGTAAGGTGGGGGCACCGTGGCGCGGGGACTCGAACGCTCAGAGGGTGATGGAGCCGGGCTACACCCTTCTTTTCCTTCCCGGATTTCCCCGAATCCCCCGGCCCGCTCCCTGCCCCACCTCCTACGCCCCCTGCCCGACTCGGGCTGGCGGGTAGGCCCTCACTCCCCAAGCCTTCGAACCCCGCAGATGCCGGTGGCCGTGGGCCCCTATGGACAGTCACAGCCAAGCTGCTTCGATCGCGTGAAGATGGGCTTTGTGATGGGTTGCGCCGTGGGCATGGCAGCCGGGGCGCTCTTCGGCACCTTTTCCTGTCTCAGGTGAGGGGCATGGGCCGTGATCTCTGGGCGGGACTACCGGACTTTCCCGCCCCACTCGGCCTGCCGCTGGAATAGAGCCTACTTCTTTCCAATTCCCTCGCTGCCCTCTAACGAGCAAGACTGATTTCCTAACCACCTTCAGTCTGGGAGGACAGGTTGGAAGCCTAAATGGTTGAGAATATGAGCTCTGACTCAAACCACTCAACGGCCCCTTACTCATTTTGTAACCTTAGGCAAGTTGGAGCCTGGGTTTCAAGTGTAAAATGAGGTCAGTAACCTCTACATCATGTAGTTATAAGGCTCAAATCAGACCACACTTAGCACACAATCTGGCACGTGTTAAGTGCTCAATAAAAGGCTATTCTTACCGTCTTCCTGCTGTTATATTTATTTCCAATTGCGCATAGCGAAACAAACGATTAAATTTACTGGGAACAGGATGTAGAAATTAAGCAGATAAACTCTACACCCTGTCATTTTCACACACAAAAGAGACTATTCCCATTTTTCCAGATTGTAAATTATCATTTACTGAGCACTTACTGTCAGTCACGGTGCTACATGCCCTGTTATCACAACAGGGCTGTGAATGCTGTCCTCCTCATTTTACACTTGACACAGCCTGTAAACTGCATTCTTAGTTCTTGAACCCAGGTCTGACATCCCTATCATTGTTTTAACACTAGGAAACCGTCTAAAAGACAGATGTTTTATTGGATCGTAAACCAGCACAAAAAAATGGTTTCCCTGTCCATGTACTTTATACTGCTTCTGTTGCCTCCCACAAACAGAAGTCAGTTGACACATTCATCAGAATCCACCTAGAGACCCTAATGGACCCTTTTCCTTGGCATTACACAACCCATATGGGAAGAGATAATATCCTGCCAGACTTCAGCAGTGCCTATTATAAACACAAATTGGAAAAGGGCAGTTAATGTTCCTCCCTGCATTTTTGTTCCCAATTGGCCCCATCTTGGTTTCCTCCTCTCAGGATCGGAATGCGGGGTCGGGAGCTGATGGGCGGCATCGGGAAAACCATGATGCAGAGTGGCGGCACCTTTGGCACATTCATGGCCATTGGGATGGGCATCCGGTGCTAATCAGGGCAGTGGTTGCCCACAACATCCACCCCCTCCCATCGTTCCCAGCCCATGTACTATAATAAAACAAGTCTGAGTATTCCGAGTTTCTGTTAGAAGCATTTTTTCTCTCAGCCTGTTACCCAGCTTGGTTAGAGATCTTTGCAGGTGAGCTAGTGAGGTTTGGTGTCTTGTTTCACAAGACCTTTCTGTTAATCCAAAGTTGGGGGAACTTCCCTGGTGGTCCAGTGGCTAAGACTAGGTGCTCCCAATGCAGGGGACCCAGGTTTGATCCCTGCTCAGGGAACTAGATCCCACATGCCACAACGAAGACCCAACTTTTTAAAAATAGTTTAGAATGATTCTGCATACCTGGGACTTTTCACAGATTCTAGTAAATCCTTATTATTCAACCCTTTAAGGTTGATGCTATTAGTTTTTCACCTTTAAAATGTTAAGTCTAGATTTTCCTCAAGGTCACAAGGTTAGCTATTACATTGTTCACCCAAAAATTGTCCTTCAGATATGACTTGATCAGAAAAAGAACAAATTCAAACCAACTAACCTCTCAGCTTCATGAATCCCAGAAAATTTTCTAACCAGCCACCAGTGAAGATGTAAACTTTACCAACTGACCCCCTCGCCCCCAC